>NC_138372.1:20278165-20319041 GCF_054177405.1 Leptonychotes weddellii | reverse complement strand
GCAGAGCAGGGAGCCCATTATGGGACTCGATCCCAGGATCCTGGGATCATGACCTGAGCCAAATGCAGTCACTTAACCGACTGAGCCACCCAGGCGCCCTGAAATGAGAATTAAAATGTTCTTTTCCCTGAGTTTTCTTCCTGTCTCCTGTGCTATCGTGCTAAGTGTGATATGAAAACACAAATAGAAATAAAAGATATTATGGTCATCTCTCTTGAGAGCCATTCATAAAGAGTCAAGTTTATTTATAAATGACATAGCATGAGATCTGGGATTTGCTTCAAAATACTCTGGGAAGGAGTGGGAAGTAATGGGTAAGGATATAGACGAAACAAGACTGGCCTCGGGGTGATAATATTGAAGGTGGGTGTAGGTACAAGGGTAGTTCATTATACTACTTTCTTTACTATGACCATGTATGCAATTTACAATAATAAAGAAAATTTTCTTTAAAAGGCAAGCTGACAGCAACTAGCTGGTTCTCCTTTCAGTGCCGGTGATTACTTGTGTAAAGTCTGTCTTCTCTGCTAGATTGATTATTCCCTCAGGACAGGGACTAGAACTATCTTGTGGTATACTCTCAATGCCTACTACAGTGCGTACACAAAGGGTAAGCACTAAAAAAATGTTTGGTAAATGAATACAAAGGATTAATGATGTGGCCTCTTGAAAAGCTGAGCAGATGAAACTTCCTCCTATTTTCTGATTATCTGATACAATTGGGCTTCAAAGATGGCTCTCTGTGCCTCTTTTCGGGGGTTGATTAGAGCCTAGATAACGATCAGCTTCCTACCTTTCACCTTCTAATCTAACAGCCCCACAGAAAGTAGGTAAGCAATGCTTTAAGAAATTCCATGTGGAGGTAAGTCAGGGTATTTCCCCCTCACAGACTAATTTTAGCTCCAGTTAGGATGATCACAGAGCCCCTAGTAAACACAGATTCCTTTTCCTCCCTTCTATTCTCCTTCTACCACACACAGAAAGGTGCTCTGGGAATGTTAAGGAATATTTTTCAACCCAAGGGAGGAGAACTGGATTTATTTTGTCTTGCTTAAGATGATCTCACCTGGGCTAAATAAAAGAATGCCAGCCATACAAAGGAGGGAATTTCAATAGCAGGTTTAAAATAGAAACATGCATAAATAATTTATCCTTGAAAAATACTTAAGTGAGAACAATACCTGAAAAACGTGTGATGCTCTACACAGACTTTCCATAATTTCTTAGCTGCTCGGTAACTGGGAAGTTTGAATCCAATGGTACTCTCATATTGTTCTTGCTATAAAAATGCGAATAAACATGAAACATGATTATTTGACTAAAGTGATCCAGTACCAGAGAAATATGGTGTTACAGAAGAGGACATTATAAATGAAAAGAATGTTACTACCAGTCTAAGAAATTGAAATTTTTCAGTTGAAATTGAAAATTTTCATTTGAAATTTTTTCCTACTTACCAGAAGAGATCTACTCACTTAAGGTGGCTTTTTCCACAGCAGAGAAGCCAGGGAATGCATTTTATATTATTCATGCATTTTATTTTGTTCAGAACCCACTCCCCCCTTCAGACACTGTACATTTTTCTGAGACATAATTAAGTGACCTTTTGACTGTCCGGACATTACTCTTCCTTGGTTACTGTCTACATTTGGGATACTTGACTACAATATGATCAGGGAAGGGGAAAACATGATTCCTCCAATCAATCAATATTATTATGCAATTGTTTTTAGTAATGGGAGCTAAAGATTTTGGCTCAAACTAGATTCCCGAATTATTAAATGTTTTCTCTTTTCTTCCCTTGACTGACCATTATTTATCTGGAGACCTCTTTGACTGAAGCAAATCATAACCTGCCAAGGATACGAGAAACACTGTCCTGCTAGTCTTTTGCCTCTTTGTTTCTACCTTAAGCATATAAGATAGAAAAGAAACTGACATTTATATTTAGTGCCTACTATTGCCAATAATACTATGATTAGATAGTATCATCTATATTTTTACACATGAAGAAACTAAGATCAGAGAAGTTATTTGCTCAGTCTCATAGCTATCAAGGGGCAGAACCAGATTTTCATGGTTTCTACTACATGCTACTGCTATATCATCCTCTGTAGACGTAACACTTCACATCTCAAAATCCTTTTGTTGTTCCTAATTGCTTTCTTCAATAAGAATTCTATGTTTTAGGGGCGCCTGGGTGGCTCAGTCGTGAAGCGTCTGCCTTCGGCTCAGGTCATGATCCCAGGGTCCTGGGATTGAGCCCCACATCGGGCTCCCTGGTCAGGCGGGAAGCCTGCTTCTCCCTCTCCCACTCCCCCTGCTTGTGTTCCTGCTCTCACTATCTCTCTCTCTGTCAAATAATTAAATAAAATCTTAAAAAAAAAAAAAAAAGAATTCTATGTTTTAATATGTATCATATAGTTGACTTTCAAAAGACCCAAGGACTTCCTTTATCCTATTTATTTGTGTGTGTGTGTATAAATTTTCTGCCTTCCCACATTAAAATGTAAGATTGGTTAGGGATGGACTCTTTTATTCACTATTATATTCCTAGACCCAAGAATAGTGCCTGGCACAAAGCAAGCCCTCAATCAATAAATATTTGGTGACTGAATGCCTCTTAGATTTGAAACTTTTGAGGGAAGACATTGACTCCTCTTTGCTAGGCACAGGTAAATAATGATGGTATTAAATAAATGTTTCATTGGACCTAACCAAGATTTTTAAGGCTGCACATCCAGTATTTCCACGCTAAAATAACAAGCCATTTTCCACCAGCAGATGGTGATACACACACAAAAAAAGCCATATACATTAGTGCATTACTTTCTCGTTTAGAGCTTTTACAGCTGTCATCTCATTTGATCTTCAAATCAACTGTGACAGAGAAGGTATTATCCCACTCGAATGATAAGGAAGCTGAGCCCTCGATTTGTACTGGGTATTCTGCTTAGTAGCGGCAGGGGCAGAGTAGGAGCTAGAACTTTTTTAAATTCCTACTTAAATAATTTTCTGCTGTGCCATGATGGCTCCTAAATGTAAAAGTTAAGTTTGGTCAGCATTAGTATATCCTAAATCTTGAACACCAACTAATAACTGAGTCGTCTGGATGAGTTGAACAACCAACTCTATTAAAAATCTAGAACTTGACCTAGAATACATTCTTAGCAACCACTAGGAGCTACACATACAAATAAATCTTAATTACATGAGGTAAGGTGTTGGTGGTGCAAAACATGAGTATCTTAACCCCACAATTTCAAAATCTCCTGCTACTTAATTTATAAATATTTATAAATATTTTCCCATCAAGGATTTTACCGGAAATAAACAAGGAACAAGTTTATCAATCCAAGATTCACTTTTGGCCATGATATATTTACTTACATACAGAGAAATGTCCAGAAGATCAGTAGTAAGGAAGACAAGAAGCATTATGGGGCAGATTAATTTAGAAAACAGAATTACCAGTTCCTGAACAGTTAGCTACAGAGAGATGTCTTAGATGACATAATAAGAAAAGCAAGAATGAAGAGATGTTTTCAACACGGTCCATGCTTGATTCAGAAGGAAAGAAGCATGAATGCTGTACCTCTCCAGGACGGATCTTGATGAAAAAGCTGCTACGTTTGTAAGAAATCTTCAACACTTTGGGCCAAGGAAAGCGGTTAATTCTCAGCTTATCTTTATAAACCAGAAGGCCACTAGAGCAGACACCTAGGATGATATCCACTCCTTCCAAGTCCTGAAAAAGAAAAGTGTTAGCAGTTCAGTCTTCAGCAAAGTGCTCAACACATGGTTGACTATTATTTGATAATCTGAAGATATCAATAACCAAAAACACTTAACAAAGCATACATTAAAAAGTAAAGCTTGACCTTACAATCATAATCCATGGGACTATTGAGTCCATGTAAAAATGTTACCATACCACTGTGAGTGAACACCTGCTCTTTTCTTGTCCAAGAAACATGGACGTACACATCTTACCCACTGAAGGAACTAACTCCTAGAAGGAGCCATGAAGCCACCACAGCCACCCCTCAAAGCCACCGTGAAATGTCACTGGGCTTGCACTTCTCCCATAAAACTGAGCCTCTGTATTCTCCAAAAAGGTGTTCCTTAATAATCCAAAAAGAGGGGCGCCTGGGTGGCTCAGATGGTTAAGCGTCTGCCTTCGGCTCAGGTCATGATCCCAGAGTCCTGGGATCGAGTCCCGCATCGGGCTCTCTGCTCCTTGGGAGCCTGCTTCTCCCTCTGCCTCTCTCTCTCTCTGTCTCTCATGAATAAATAAATAAAAATCTTTAAAAAAAAAAAATAATAATCCAAAAAGAGACACTCATCTGCTTTTATCATGCCTGTCTGTATATGAAAATTCTAGGGTAAACGTTCATGTTCTCATTCTAAATATTCAAATCTGTCACTACCATAATCAGTAAATAATTACTATGGTGGCTATAGTAGCTACCTATGTCCTACACATGTAGCTTTAAGTCTGTAGGCCACATGACTTCTGGAGGCTAGGGCTGAGGAGTATGTCTACTACCAAATATACATGCACAATTATATTTTTTTATGATAATGTGGTCATTCATCCAAAATTCGTAAGTAAAGGAGTTGACTCTATTCCTGTCTAAACTCAGTATGAGAGAATCTCAGAGTCTTGTAATTATTGATGTTAAGTATATTAAATTATAAATATTATCCCAAAGTCAAGAAGGAACAGCAAGATGAAGCCACATTTCTATACCTCCTTAGTAATTTTTAAAAATTAAATATATAATATTAATCATCTGTGTCTGCAAATAAGGAAAATAAATTTCACCTGAGTAAATCTCTACCAATGACTATGTAGATAGGTAATCAAAACACAGAGTTAAATGTTTCTTGACTATTCCTTTTCCCAAATTGAGTATAGAGAAACATGTTAGTGCTTATATGTGTTATGTACAAACACAACTGAGAGGTAAAAATTATTAACAGCTCTAACTCAATGACTATATAACTGAGAATTTCCCAGAAGATGCCCTCTTAAATTCTTAAAACCTGTGGCTTTCTCTCTCTCTTAATTATATGTTTTGGAGAAACAATTTGCTTTACAACATTTGGGAAAGGAATATACTGCTTGACTTCTTCATCTATTCCTGATAATTACTGCATCGACATCAGCCTACAGCAGGAACTGAGAAGCAAAACCGAACAATTTCTGGTCTGATCTTTCTATCATCTACTTTAGAGATTCACAGAAGCACCCAGGCCAAAACAATCCAGAGCAACATTTTAAGAAAAACCACTAACATGCAATGAAATTTTATTAGATTTAACAGAATCTAAAGAAGGAAGAATCTTCAGATATCAGCTATTCAGGGTGGGAGAAGCATGAAAGTTTCTGTTAGTCCAATCACACAACAGATGTTTGAATGTCCTTTTTTCTAAATTCCTACCAAGCAATTATTTTACCTATCTTGGAATAGAAGGTAGTGAGCATTCTGTCACGGAGTTATTCCAGGTAGAATAACTGCTTGGTGGGAATTTAGAAAAAAGGACATTAAAACATCTAGTGTGTGACTGGACTAACAGGACCTTTCATGCTGTAGGCACGAAATAATTACTATGGTAGCTAGGGGCCCATTCCATCTTAGTGAAGCTCTGACTGTTCACAATTTGTCAAACTATGCTGAATGGTATTTGCCTGTAATTTCCATTTTACTAGCTCTAGCTTTATACCTGGAACCATAGTAAAATCTCTACTTCACACAGCAATCCTTCAAATACACAAAGACAGGTTTTATGTCTTCCCTAAACTTTCTCTTCTAGGGGCTAAGTATCCCTATTCCTCTGCTTTCTCACTGGACATGGTTTTGAGTCCCCTCATCATACACCCATGAACCTCACATCATCCCTTGAGCCCATTCCCTCACAAACTCCTCACACACACCCCCTTGCTACCCCCAGCCACTTCAGTAGGTGAAGATGAGAGAAGTCAAGCAATTTCCCTTAAGTTTATCCTGTTAGGTTGTATTAGGCAGAACTAGGATTAAAGCTTAAGTTTCCAATTCCCTGACCCAGTAGTTTCCAAATGAGCCACTGTGGTTCATCCCATGTGCATTAGAATCACCTGGAGAGCTTGTGAAATTAGATTGCTGGGCTCCACCTGCAGCATTTCTGATTCAGTAAGTCTGGGATGGGGCTGGAAACGTGCATTTCTAACAAGTTCCTGGATGATGCTAAACGCTGATTAGGAGACCACACTTTGAGAACCACTACCTTAGGCCAATGGTTCTCAGATTCAGGTGTGAATGAGAGTAATTTACATGTTCATTCAAATTAGAGCTCTAGTGTCTTGTCCAAAGTAATTCAGTAAATCTGGGAGGATCTTGAGAATCTGCATATCTAATAAATGCCCCAGTGATTCTGATGTAGGTGACGCTGGTTGTGAAACATGCCTTGCTGCCACTTTATAGTTTCAAATGCATCTGCATTTTAGGAAAATATCACTTCTTCCACTCTAGGTGAAATATCTTTGATCCTTACAGGGGCTTCAATGTGAAATTTCATTCTGACAGTGGAACTGCAAAGGGGCAATTCAAATTAAACACTTCAAATTCTACCAAGAACTATCTCTTTTGAATGTTTTATAATACCCCAGATAAAAGCTGGCAACAAGTATTATATGACCCAGTTCTGATACATGTATATTAATAAAGGCCAAATATATCATTCATTACCTTTGCTTTATGAAGGTCAACACCATACATAGACAACTTTTTGGCATTCTCAAGAAATTCCAGGTCAGCTTGAGCTGGAGTCATGGATCTTTGGCAAAATAAAAATTAGAAGTTCAGCATCACAATGCCATCTTCTACAATAATAACATTTGTATATTAGTTGCACTTTATATATAAACACACAAATGTGTATATTGTATATATATTGTATATATATATACACACATATATATGTGTATACACACACACACACACCAATATGTATATGGATATATTTCATAGTCCTGAAAGTAAAATATTAGGGAAAAGGATTCTTATCACTACCTGTGTCTAAATCATTGAAATATGTCTTAGTAAAAAGAGATCTTGGACAAAAACAAAGTCACCAAAAAACTATTAGGAAAAAAAGGTTTTAAAAAATATCCTGCTAAACAATTTCCTTATAGCTGCCTCACCTCCATCAGTTCTACTCCTCCCTCTCCTCTCAGCCTTTTTCTCTAACACACACAAACTCCTCCTACTAATTTTTCTTGCCAAGGAGGTGACCAAATTAAATCCTCTGAGGGTGGTACAATTTACAATATCCTCTTAGCTGCCTTTTTCTTTCCATACTCCTGAATTATTATGGAAATTAAACAGGTGGGCAGCTGAAGTTACTTAACTGGAGACTCTTAACGGAGGCAAGCTTGATGAAAAGAAATTTTCTGGTAACAGATGGTATCCTGCCCACTAATCTAAACAAAATAAATTGGTTAATAGAAGCATGGAGATAATGGGGCTGCTTTCTCTGTTATTAAGATGTCTTCATTACTAGGCATATTTAGATTTGTTAGAATTTGTTAGAATTAGATTTGTTTGAAAACAATCAGTCGCACTGTCTAAATGCTCACTGTGATGATCCTTCCTTCTCCTTTATAACTTTCCCCACTCATGAGCTGTTATGTTGAGCTCTGAAGATATCACTCCTAATGCTGCACAATTCAGGCCAATCAGATATAACTTCATACTAATAATAATGCTGCCACACCCCCAAGGAAAAATGGTGTACATGCCTGTTTCCCAGAGGACTGCCTTAAACTAAGCAAAGCAGCCCAGTGGCCTATTCATTTAACAGAAGAAAGTCTCTTCTAAACCCATCTGTCTTTACTCTCATTAAAAAGAACAAAGCGTTCCTTGGAAAAACAACCAAAATTTCTGGAGACAGTCTGCAGATTTGTTAATGACTCAACCCTCCCCAAATAAACTTTTTTTTCTACAAGCACTAAATCATCACACCTGAGTTCTATTTAGTAGATCTGAACACACACAAAAAAAGAATGGGGAAATTAACACATATGCAAATCTGTGTATTCTAGTCACTAAAAACATCTCAGGAATGGGGCACCTGGGTGGCTCAGTGGATTGAGCCACCTATTCTTGGTTTCAGCCCAGGTCATGATCTCATGGTCGTGGGATCGAGCCCTGTGACCAGTTCTGCACTCAGCGTGGAGTCAGCTTGGGATTCTCACTCTGCCTCTGTCCCTTCTCTCTTTCAAATAAATAAAATCTTTTTTTAAAGCATCTCAGGAAAGTTTTATAGGGTTTTTTTTCCATATAAAGTTATATACTTTTCTAGTTAAGGTTACTCCCAATCATTTTATAGTTTTCGTTGTTGTTACTATTATCAATGACTTCAATTTTAGGATTTTGATGGTGGAATGGAGCTTGAAGATTATAGAATCCAACATTTCGATTTTGCTGATGAAGAAATAAGGCCCTGAGGGATCACACAGTCATGGGCAGTTTTGACTCTTAAGTTTAAGGCAGCAGGCTTTAGTCAGGACTTTAAGTCACATTACTCACGCTGGAATCATGCCTCCTGCACCTAAGAGTGGTGACCTGGTGTCTCCCTCAATCCCCTAACTATAAAGTAAGATCCATGATAACACCTAATTCCAGAGAGTAGGATAGGCAATGACCTTTTTATGTTTGCTGAATGAATGAATGTGACTATGTAGAATAAAATGAGATAATGGTTGTGAAACTGCTCTGCAAAATATGTTTATTATTATTGCAACTTTAGGTTTCTTTTTTAAAATTTTTTCAAGATTTATTTATTTGAGAGACAGAGTATGTGTGAGCAATGGGGGAGGGGCAGAAGGAGAGGCGAGAATCCCAAACAGATTCACTACTGAGTGCGGAGCCGACACGGGGACTGATCCCACGATCCCAAGATCATGATCTGAGCTGAAATCAAGGGTCACCCATTCAACTGACTGAGCCACCCAGGCACCCCTGTAACTTTCAGTCTCTGATGACATTACAGGGAACATCTATACACAATTCATAAAAGAGAAAAATTTTGATCACCTGAACTTGAAGACACATTTTAAAACAATAAATGAGGCAATTGTGATAAAATCTTTTCTATAGTTACTCCTCCAATTCTAAGGGACGTTAATGGGGTCAATTTAAATACAGATTTAAGTTTCAAACTATGTCATTTAAATGCTTCTCTAAGTAAGCATGCTTTAAAATTGTATTAAGGGCAGGAGCACCTGACTGGCTCAGTTGGAAGAGTACGTGACTCTTGATCTTGGAGTTGTGAGTTCAAGCCCCATGTTGGGTGGAGATTAATTAAATAACTATATATTTTTAAAAATAGATAGATAGAGGGCGCCTGGGTGGCTCAGTCGGTTGGGCGTCTGCCTTCGGCTCAGGTCATGATCCCAGGGTCCTGGGATCGAGTCCCGCATCAGGCTCCCTGCTCAACCAGGAGCCTGCTTCTCCCTCTCCCACTCCCCCTGCTTGTGTTCCCTCTCTCGCTGTCTCTCTCTGTCAAATAAATAAATAAAATCTTAAAAAAAAAAAAATAGATAGATAAAATTGTATTAAGGGCAGGTAATAAGATGAGATCTTTAACTTCATTTTTTTTTAAAGATTTTATTTATTTATTTGACAGAGAGAGACACAGCGAGAGAGGGAACACAAGCAGGGGGAGTGGGAGAGGGAGAAGCAGGCTTCCCGCCGAGCAGAGAGCCTGATGTGGGGCTCGATCCCAGGACCCTGGGATCATGACCTGAGCCGAAGGCAGACGCTTAACGACTGAGCCACCCAGGCGCCCCAAGATCTTTAACTTTATTTTTATTTTTTTTTAAAGATTTTATTTATTTATTTAACTTTAAAACTATGAATTTCCTTGTTAGTTGAAAATAATACTTATATTTGAAGTTTGGCTGATGTTTGAAACATGCTTAAACTTAGAAGTTACCTACAATGCCAATCATTTTTTCCTCAACCACCTGAGAGCAAACTGTCAATCTGATGACCCATCACTCCCAACACTTTAATATGTAATTCCTACGAACAAGGACATTCTCCTATATAACCTCAATGCAACCATCAAAAGCAGGGAATAATTATTAATACATTACTGCTATCTAATCCTCAGACCCCACTCAAGTTTGGCCAGTTTTTTAAAAAATGTTCTGTACAGTAGAAAGGCCCAGTTTAGTTAGCATCATGAGTTTCATTTAGTTCATGTCTCTGGTCTTCTTCAGTCTGGAACAGTTCCTTAATCTTTCTTTGACTTTCATAATCTTGACCTTTTGAGAATTACAAGCCAGTTATTCTATAGAATGCACCTCAATTTGGGTCTAATGTTTCTCCATGAGTTGATTCAGGTTTTGTATCTTTGACAGGAATGCACAGAAGTGGCTCCGTGTTCTCACTGCATCCTATCAGGTGGTAGGTACACAATTTCAATTTGTCCCTTCATGGATGATGTTCGTTTTGATCACTGATGTCTGCCAGCCTTCTCTTCTGTGAAATTCCTATTTATCTCTTTGTAATTAATAACCATATTGTGGGAATGTACTTTTTTTAAGATTTTATTTATTTATTTGTCAGAGAGAAAGAGTGGGAGAGCATAAGGAGGGGGAGCAGCAGACAGAGGGAGAAGGAGACTCCCCACAGAGCAGGGAACCCGATGCGGGACTCAATCCCAGGACCCTGGGATCATGACCTGAGCCAAAGGCAGATGCTTAACCAACTGAGCCACCCAGGCATCCCTGTGGGAATGTATTTTGAAACCTTCTGAATATCCTTTTCCTTATCAAATTTCTAATTTACTCATTTATATCGGTATGGACTCATAGACTCTCATTTTATTCAATGCAATATAATCAATTATTTTCCTTATTTATTTTAGTGCTTAAATTGGCCCAGATTTGGTCAGTAGGAGCCTCTCCAAGCTGGATTCTGTATCCTTCTGATCATTTCTTTCATTTTTTGAGCACTCCTTTCTCAAACAATGTAGAGTTAGAGTATGTTAGTATGCATGTATATATGTATGTGTGTGTGACTATTTACACATCTGCCTATCTATCTACCTAGCTAGCTATCATTAGAAATCATGAGTTAGCATTGAAACCTCCAGTTTCAATGCAATACCACAGGGTTTCTCCCTCTTCATAAAGTGAATCTCCCTTTACTGACAGTGAGAAACCTGACTCCCATCATCATCAATATATTGACTAATTTGATCAACACCTTGTATATAACCAATCTCTCACCGCTGCCAGTGACTCCTCCCCTACATGGATACCTTCCTCACCTTGACTGGACTCTGAACTCCCCCATGTGGGGCTGCTCCCCACCCAGGGATGCCCTCCTTACCTCACTCAAGTTCTGACTCCTGGTATTAGGCTACCCCTTTCATGGACATCATCTTCACCCTGCTCAGGCTTCAATACCCTGTATCAGGTACCACCCCATGCAAAGGCCTCCACCCAATGCAGGCCTTACCCCCACATGGACGCCCTTCTCAATCTGCTCTGCCTCTGATAACTACCACCACATGCCCATACATGACTACCCTCTTTGTACTGCTTGAGCTCTGACTCCTAACGCCAGGCTGGCCCCCTACCCATGAATATTCTCACCACCCTGCTTAGACCCCAATATCCCCAGCCAGACTGCCTCTCTGCATGGATGACTATCTTGCTCTCCCCTACCTAATGGCAAAACAAAATTGTTTCAGGGGCGCCTGGGTGGCTCAGTCGTTAAGCGTCTGCCTTCGGCTCAGGTCATGATCCCAGGGTCCTGGGATCGAGCCCCACATCAGGCTCTCTGCTCGGCGGGAAGCCTGCTTCTCCCTCTCCCACTCCCCCTGCTTGTGTTCCCTCTTTCGCTGTGTTTCTCTCTGTCAAATAAATAAAATCTTTAAAAAAAAAAATTGTTTCAGGAAGCTTTTTCTGATTATAAAAATCATACATTCATTGTATAAGCACATGGGGGGGAGAAAATCTCTCATAATCCCACTACCCACAGAACTGTACATGTAAATACAACACATATATTTTACAAATTTAATACCACAAATTAAATTCAAATTATTTTCAACTTAAACTTTTAAAGATCAGGGTTTCTCCTAGATTTTCGAAGACTCTTGAAGTATAATAAACTAGCTAGGAAGACGTTAGATACCCCTAAGCCATTAAGAATTTATTCAGTACCACCCAATAATTTACTACTTGAAAGCTTACAAAAGTATCTAACCAGAGACATTTGGCACTGGTTAACTCTTGCTCATTAAAAAGAGAAGTTAAAACAAAGTTTCTCTGTATTTATTCTGAGCAAGTGGGGTCCGGATACAGAGCCATTCAGTGAGTTCCAACGTTATGTGACAGCCTCTTAATAATGTTTGTTACATCCCCTAATTAAGGACTGAGATTTCAAATAATTAAGTGGGGGACAACTGACAAGTTTACATACTTTCCTACTACCCATCAATGGAGGGCAATTAATTTTAAAGCTTGATTTGCTAGTATAAATTTACAGTGTTAATTATAACTTCAAAGTCTCTATCTGGGCAAAGGGCCACCAACCAAGGGTTCCATGTAAGTAGGCGGTCTTCTATTTATCTGAGAACAGGGTGGTATTTGCTTGTACTTTTCAATGCATAGTAAAATGCTTCTGCCTCAGCAGAAGTTTCTCTGGATTAGTTAAAATGCCATGTTGTTGGACATAATTAAATTTTCCATTTCGCTTTCTGTTTGTAAATGGTGCCAATCTTTCCAAAAAGGAGCAAGTAAATTCCAAGATGTCAGACCTCTACATTTTCTAGTCATGGAGATCCATTATTGCTTAATTTCTATCCATATACCTAAAAGAACATCAAAGGACCATATCCACCTGTCTTTTGAGATCATTTCACTTATTTGGGTTTAAATTCTGTTAAGTTCCAAAGAGTAGTTCTCTAAACCCAGATTCACATCCATCACTTGTAAAATGGGGTTAAGAATTATTATTCTAGCAAATACTCTCACTATATACTAGTCACCATGCAATGCGCTTCACATTTTTAACAATCACAAAATTCATATCATTACCCTTATTTTTCAGATGAGAAAACTGAAGCTTAGAGAGCTTAAGTCATTTACTAAGAGTCAAAAAGTTAATAAGGAATGGAGTCTGAATTCAAAATATAACAGGCTGATTCCACAGCCCATTCTTCTATCTCACTGCCTAGCTCAGTGGTTATCAAACTTTTTGACCTTAGGATCCCTTCCCTCTCTTAACAATTATTGAGGTCTCCAAAGAACTTTTCTTTATGTGGGTTATATCTATCAATACTTACTACATTAGAAATTAAAACTAAGGCAATTTTTAAATACTTACTAAATCTTTAAAGAGTAACAATAAGCTCATATTTTAACATTCATAACTTTTTTGTGTGAAAAATAACAATATTTTCCCAAAATGTAGTAAAAAAAAAAAAAGTGACATTGTTTCACATATTTATAAATTTTTTAAATATCTGATTTTGAAGATATCTGGATTCTCCTAATTCAGACTAACATAACTCAGGGTACTACTAACTCAAGGCCAACATCAGATATTCACGTTAATAAGCTAAGGCAGCCTGTAAAATGTAGCGTTAGCAAGTCCCTCAAATAACCATGGGATGTATAGTAGGAAGAAACACAAATTATTCTGGCACTTTAATATTAGCTAACATTTACTGAATTTTGACAATGTGTAAGACACTGTATTAAGTTTTTCCACAGGGATTCCTGGGTGGCTCACTCAGTTAAGTATCTGCCTTCGGCTCAGGTCATGATCCCAGGGTCCTAGGATGGAGTCTCACATCGGGCTCCTCGCTCAGTGGGGAGCCTGCTTCTCCCTCTGCCTGCCACTCCCCCTGCTTGTGCTCCTGCTCGTTCTCTCTCTCTCTGACAAATAAATAAATAAAATCTTAAAAAAAAAGTTTTTCCACATAATACCTTTTCTAATCCCATCCATCACCCTATTTCCTCTGAGGAAATAAGTTCCATCAGACATATAAGGAACCTGAGGCTCAGAGAGGTTAAGTGAATAACTCAAGGTCACAAGGCCAGGACCAAGCAGAGCCAAGATCTCAACCCAGCTCAGTCTGACCATATGCCCTTGCTTTTGATCACTTTGTTATACCTTCCAACATCACTAATTATTTCCATGCAAAAAAGCATTGAATTCAATAAAGACTTTTCAAAATAACCTCAGGGGTTTCATGGGTCCTCTGGAGTCCATCCATGTACACAGATCCTAAGAACTCCTGCTTTAAGGATCTTAAAGTACCTAATTCAGCATAATAAGTTTAAAATCTAAGAAAAAAAAAAGGTAAGGCAACAAGAGCTAACATTTACTGAGCAGCTATTATGTGCCAGACACAGTGCTTAGTGATTTACATCTATTACCTCATTTAGTTTTCATCCTTCAACACAACACCTGTTACTCTTGACGAGAAAACTGAGGTTTAGAGGGCTTAAGTGACTTGCTCAAAGTCGAACAGTGGAGGGGCTTGAGCTGACTCTACAGCACCACATCCCCTCTAAAACAAACACTGAAACAAAACCAGGCCAACGGTTTAAACTTATTGCCAAAACAAACACAGAAAAAACCTGGAGACATATTTACCTGTATGACTTATGCAGTTCCATGACCTTCTCTTCAAGTTCCTTGGTCTGATTTGGGGCCAGTTTAAAATCACTAACATAATCGGCACCATGAAGTTCTGGGTCATAGTCTCCCAGCTCAGACTGGATGGTGTAAGAACCTAATAATGCTAAGGTGGCAAAGGAACAGGGCAGACGTCCCACAACTATATCCTGTCGAAGCTGAAGGCATAAATAATATCTACAGCCAAAAGAGAAAAAAATGTTACCATGTCAGCAACAACAAAAACAAAATACAGAGGAAGAGGAAGAAAAGGGGAGTGAGAGGCAGGGAAGGAGGAGGAAAAACAAGAGAGATTAAATAAATATGAAATAATATTAATAATTGTTCAATCTAGGTAGTGGTTATATGATTGTTCATCATACTATTATTTTTTCTTTTCCGTGTGTTTTAAAATTTTTCCATGTAAAACATTAAAAAAACCAACAACCCTGTAACTATGTTGGACTCATATTTGGAAGGCAATTTAGAAAGAGGAAGTTGCTAAGAGAGTAGATCTTAAAAGTTCTCATCACCAGGAAAAACATTTTTGTAATTATGTATGTTGATGGTTATGCACTAGACTTATTATGGTGATCATTTCATAATACATGCAAATATCGAATCATTCTGTTATACACTTGAAATTAATACAATGGTATATGTCAATTATATATCAATAACAAAAAAGGAAGAAAGAAAAGAGGTAAAGTTGGGAAAAGTCTGAAGGAGGTAAGGAAATTAATATTTTATTGAGTACATTAAGTACCATATACATATAAATTATCTCACGTAATTTTCACAAAAAAACTTGTGAAGTGGGTATCATTACCAGATTACAAATAGGGAGGCAGCTTCAAAGACTAAGCTTGCTCAATGTCATATAGTAACAAAGGCTGTTTGGCTCCAAAAGTGGACTCTTTCTATCATACTGCTTTGCCAAACGTGTAGATACTGTCCTTCATATATAACGATGACATTATTGACACATTTTTACTAGGGTATGAACAGTTTCAGTTCTTTTCCGGAACTTCAAGATGGGCTAAGCTGCATGTAGCCTTCCACACACTATCATATTGTAAGACTGATTCCACCCGTGTGCTAAATTACTGGGAATTCAAACTGGGCTTAAAACTGGTCAGTAGAACAAACTGAGTGCCCCTACATATGTTAGACACTCATCTCTATCAGTATCATGTTTACACCTATGATCCTGACCTCCTTAGCACTTTTTCTAGCTGAGTTGACCAATATAGACTGTTTTACCAAACAGGAAAGCTGGGAGATATGATGCAATTGAAAATTCCTGTACTGATTAGAATTATATCCTTGGTTTGACCATAACAAGATGTTGAATAATGTAGGTATCAACAATCGCTTTGGCTAACTATGATTAGTCACTACATACATATTTTTTTAAAAAAAGAGGAATGCCAACCAAATCACAAGGATCTTAAACTCCTCTAAAATGTAGGTAATTAGCAAAGAGTTTTAGGGACTTGTTTTGTTTTATACATAACCTCAATGAAGAAAGATGAATAAGAAGCAACACTAAGATACAAATATTACCTGAGAAAAAGAAATAACCAAAACAATTTTTTTTTCAGGCAGAGATGGCATGTCAACTTCAAGCATGTACTAAGGATTAACCAAAGAATAATTTTTTAAAAATTTCACCATACTTGACAATCAGACTTAGAGTTTACTTAGGCTATCCCCTTATTTGAGAGATCTGAAAACTGAGGTACAGAGACTGTATATTTGTCTGAAGTCAGATAGTGGACAGCAAAATCAGAATTAGAAAGCAGTTTCTCAGGGGCGCCTCGGTGGCTCAGTCGTTAAGCGTCTGCCTTCAGCTCAGGTCATGATCCCAGCGTCCTGGGATCGAGCCCCGCATCGGGCTCCCTGCTCAGCAGGGAGCCTGCTTCTCCCTCCCCCACTCTCCCTGCTTGTGTTCCCTCTCTCACTGTGTCTCTCTCTGTCAAATAAATAAAATCTTAAAAAAAAAAAAAAAGAAAGAAAGAAAGCAGTTTCTCAGCAACCAACAATTCCATTTAACAAACATTTGCCAAGCACCTACTATGTATAAGGATCCATGCAAGGTGTTATGGATATAAATATGTACAGTAGCATTCTGTCTAATATACTGCTTTTCCATTTTCTTTTTTTAAATTAGTATTTATATAGAACCCAATAAAGGCCACTTTCCTAAAATCAGGAAGTTGTTTTCAAAGGGTACAAGATTTATTTCATAAACTAAGTGGGCTTAAAAATTACTGAGGAAGATTCAGTTCGTGAGGTTTATGTACCTAATCATACACTTTAAAAGAGAGATAAGAAGAAATAATAACACACACATGAAATAATAATAATTCAGATTTCAGCTTTTTTAATCCCTATAACAGAAAACATGGTAGGGAAGGAGTATTAAAAAGAGAAAGTACTAGAGCTATTTTATCACTTATATTTTTGTCTTGCCCTTTGGAGGGCGTGTGGTTTATAGGTGCCCTATACACAGCTTGGCATAGTACTCATGATAAGCAAAGTTAATTCCCCTGCCAATTTCCTCCAGGCATGTCACAGATATATGAGTCTTCTAGGCTCACTTATTTGCAAACCTGCCTTGAAGAGACCAGATGCTTTCCATCCTAAGTTTAAAAGCACTTCATTTTTCTTCAGTTCTAAATAGAAAAATTCCCAGAGCTTATGATAATGAGAATTACTTATTATATATTTAACTATTAATAAATTATTTACCTTGTTATATCTTCTGTTAACTGTGCTGGGTCAGGTGGATAAAACTTTACATTAAATGTGAAATTCCAGGGGACACCTGTAAAAGTAAACACAAAAAGAATTGTATGCTTATACCTAAGTTTCTGATTGTTAAAAGCACCTAAAATATTCAAAGTTTTCTCTTCCTGAGGTTTTTTAAATATTCTCATGCTTTGTGGAAAAAATTTGATTTTTTTTTTTTTTTAATTTATTTGAGACAGAGAGAATGAGAGAGAGAGAGAGAGAGAGAGCACATGAGAGGGGGGAGGGTCAGAGGGAGAAGCAGGCTCCCTGCCGAGCAGAGAGCTCGATGCGGGACTCGATCCAGGGACTCCAGGATCATGACCTGAGCCGAAGGCAGTCGCCTAACCAACTGAGCCACCCAGGCGCCCAAAATTTGATTTTTATTAAAGAAAGAAAAAGTTATTTAGAAAAACTTAAGAGAGTTTGAAAGGGATTTTTTTCTCTTTGAGCTCTGTGTTAAGTAATTGATATAAATAGCTTGATAACACCCAGAATTGGTGGGGAAAATAAACAATTATCTATTGTTGATATGAGTATAAATTGATACAACAACCATATCTAAGGAGAACAATTTGACCATATCTTTCAAAACATAAAACATATATATTCTTTCACCTCCCAATTCTATTTCCATAAATGTGTCTAACATATGCTTAAACGTGGTCAGAATGGTATATGCATAAGATATTGTTTGTAATAGCAAATGTCTGGAGACAACCTAAATATATATTTATTTAGCAAGAGAAGATATATTTCCAAGATATAGTGTTAGGTGAAAAAACTATCAAGGTCAAGAACACTGCACAGAGAAAGCAACCATAAGGGGCACCTGGGTGGCTCAGTCGCTTAAATGCCCGACTCTTGGTTTCGGCTCAGGTCATGATCTCAGGGTCGTGAGATGGAGCTCCTCATCAAGCTCTCGCTCAGCATGGAGTCTGCTTGGGATTCTCTCCCTCTCCCTCCGGAGTGCCCCTCCCCTAGCTTGTGCTCCCTCTCTCTCTCAAATAAATAAAAATTTTTCAAAAACTAAAATTTAAATTTTAAAAAAGCAACCATGAAAGAAGTATATGTTAGGGTATGATTATATATGCATAGACAATCCCTGTAAGGATATATACTAAACCAGTTATAGTTGTTAGGAAGCTAGGAAGGGGAACTTTTAGAGAGGAAAATGAAGATGGGGAAAATAGGATGGAGACCTATTTTCACTGTATACGCTTTTATACCATTTGAATTTTGTACATATACTACTTATTAGATATAAACATGTAACTTTTTTAAAGGATAATCTTTGTCTCCTCCCACTAAAATGCAAATTACTGAGCATAAAAACTTTTTTTCTGTTTTATTTGGTGTGTATCCCTAGTGTCCAAAACAATGCTTGGTAGATCATAGATCCTCAAGAAATATTTGTTGAGTGAATGAATGAAATAAAGTAACTGATCTCACAGCATTGTTGTGAAGGTCATATGAGGATGCTACAGCTCCAGGGGGAAAAAAAAAGGTACTAATATATTAAAACTATCCATTAATCCAGATCCACCAATGACCTTATGTTACTACACCTAATCAAATGAAAACAATCCAAAAAACCCCTGTATTCTGGTTCAATTTTTCTCTCCATTTAACCCAAAACAAGGAAGTTTAACTGTATTAGAAATAACCGCATCTAAACAGAAATGTCCCAATTATTAACTTTTACTTTTGTTAATAGCAATTTTAAGAAGAGGAACCCAAATTTTCAGTTCCTATTCTTTTCCATGTAAGAGATACAAGTTTTGGCATGTTGCTAGTGAAGATATTCAGGTTCACTGCAAGCTAGCTCAGAGTTCAATGCAATAGAGACTAAAAAAGTTAATCACTTGGAATTAAAAAAATTTTAAAGTTAAGCTTTAGTTAGTGACGGTCTCTAGAATAGGATACATATAATTAGTAATACCTTATGGAGAATATTTAGTCAGGGAGAAAAAAAAGTGGCTGGAAAAGCTCTAAAAAATCTTAACATTAAAATTTCTGCCTTCTTGGGGCGCCTGGGTGGCTCTGTCGTTAAGTGTCTGCCTTCAGCTCAGGTCATGATCCCAGGGTCCTGGGATCAAGCCCCACATCAGGCTCCCTGCTCAGCGGGAAGCCTGCTTCTCCCTCTCCCACTCCCCCTGCTTGTGTTCCCTCTCTCGCTGTGTCTCCTCTGTCAAATAAATAAAAATCTTTAAAAAAATTTAAAAAATAAAAAATAAATAAAATTTCTGCCCTCTTGGGATGCCTGGGTGGCTCAGTCAGTTAAGCGTCTGCCTTCGGCTCAGGTCATGATCCCAGGGTCCTGGGATCGAGTCCCACATTGGGCTCCTTGCTCAGGAGGGAACCTGCTTCTCCCTTTGCCTGCCGTTCCCTTGCTTGTGCATGCTCTCTCTCTCTCTGACAAATAAATAAATAAAATCTTAAAACAAAAAATGTTTACTTTAAAAAAAAAAATTCTGGCCTCTAACTCAGCAACACTTCAATGACATTCCCACCAAAGTGCATAACCTGAAGATTCATGTGCCATGAAGAAATATCAGACATCCTCAAAGTGACCACTTATAAAATAATGAGGCTGGACTCTTCAAAACTTTCAATGTTATAAAATACTTTAAAGACTCAGGAACTGTTCCAAATCAAAAAAACTAAAGAGATGTGCCAACTAAATGCAAAACATCACTGGAGATTTTCTTTTGCTATAAAGAATATTACTGGAACAACTGATTAGATCTGTAGGTTACAGTATTGCTTCAATGTTAATTTCCTTCTTTTAATAACTGTATTATAGCTATATAAGAAAATTCCTAGTTTTTAGGATATTTTAGGGGTAGGGAGATATCATGACTGCAACTTATTTTCTTTTTTATTGAAGTGAAATTCACATAATATTAACCATTTTAAAGTATACGATTCAGTATATTTAGTGTACAATTCAGTGGCATTTAGTACATTCATAATGCTGTACAACCATCATCACTATCTAGTTTCAAAACCTTTTCTTTCTTTCTTTTTTTCCAAAACCTTTTCACCACTCCCAAAGGAAACTCTGTATCCATTAAGCAGTCACTCCCTCGCTGTCCGTACCCCCACCACCTCCAACACTTGGCAACCACTAATCTGTTTTATTTCTGTGGATCTACATATTCTGGATATCATATAAATAGAATCATATATGACCTTAAACATTTGGCTACTTTCACTTAGCATAATGTTTTCACTGTTCATCTATACAGTAGCATGTATCATTATTTCTTTCCTTTTTAAGGCTGATTAATATTCCACTGTATGTATATATCACATTTTGCTTACCCATTATTGGGTAATGGGCATTGGGTTGATGGACATTGGGTTGTTTCTCCCTTTTGTTTATTGTGAATAATGTTGCTATGATGCAACTTTAAAATGGTTAGAAAAAAAACCTCTGTGTATATGTGTGTGTGTGACTGTATAGATAAAGAGAAAAGAAGAAAAAGCAAATGTAGTAAAATATTAACATTTGAGGAATCTGAGTAAAGGATATTCAGGAATTCTTTGTAGCATTCTTTCAATTTTCTGTTAAGTCTGAAATTATGTCAAGAAATATTTTAAATTAATAATTGAAAAAAATTCCTGCCTTCTGAGGACACAGGAAACTAGGAATTCTCATTTACTGCTACTGGTGGGGAGGTAAACTGTTACAATCAACGTAAAAGAGAGCAATTTGGCAATATCTGGTAAAACATACCCTATAATCTAGCAATTCCACTTATAGATATACATCCTCGATCAAGTGTTTTTTTAAACTGTGGATCATGATCCATTGTGAAGTCAGTTTAGTAGGTCAAAAACAGCATTTTAAACAATGAAACAGAATACAAACAAACAAAAAAAATTAGAGGATATCCCTCATAGTAAAGATTAAGAATTGTTTTGTGAAATTTTCTTTTCAACTGAGATGAATTTCAAAAATCATGTTGAGTAAGAAAACCAAATCACAAATGATTAACTATTAAATAATTAAATTTATATGATGTTCAAAAGGTAAAACAATATTTTTAGGTATACGTTCATAGGTAACAAAAACTACTTAAAAATACAATGAAATCATTAACATAAAATTCAGGACAGTTGTGACACCTGCAGGGAAAGGAGAGGAAGACACATTTATAAGGTGTACACCTGGACTAGAGAATTTTTTTTTTTTTAAAGATTTTATTTATTTTTTTGACAGAGAAAGACACAGCGAGAGAGGGAACACAAACGGGGAGTGGGAGAGGGAGAAGCAGAAGCTTCCTTGGCAGGGAGCCCGATGCGGGACTCGATCCCAGGACTCCAGGATCATGACCTGAGCCGAAGGCAGTCGCTTAACCAACTGAGCCACCCAGGCGCCCTGGACTAGAGAATTTTTTAAACATAATTTGTGTATGTTATATATCTGTATTGTTCGGTATATATAGAAGGTATAAGGATTCCTTTCTTCCTTCCTTCCTTCCTTTCTTCCTCCCTCCCTCCCTCCTTTCCCTTCCTTTTTTGAAGGTATAAGGACTTCTTGCTTTTGCTCTGCACTATTACAGAAAGGGGTAGACATGGATAGCCACATTGAGTAGGGGAGATCTCTCTTATTCACAACCAAGGGAATTAAGCTGGGAGGAAAGAGAGAGATTGATAAACCTCCAAAAGAGGTTCAAATGAATAAATGGGTCTGAGGGAAATTTCAGAAAAACAGACAAAGCAATACTATCTATGGTATATAGGTATGGATATATAAGAAAAAAATAAAAACATGGACTGAATCACCCAAATTCATGAAAATAGATTTCAATGGCTAGGGATAAAAGAGGACAGGACTAGGAGGAAAACGAAAAAGATAAAACTTACCGGTACTGTTCTATTTTAAATTTAAAATGTTAACACATGTTAATTCTGGGTGATGTGTACATGGGTTATTTGTTACATTAGCCTCCATACTTTTCTGTATGTTTTTAATATGGAAAAAAATCCTCCTAGTGAATATCTATTTCAATTTTAGATGTTTATATTTTTTTATTCTACTTCTAGGAACTTACCTACAGGAACATATATATGTATGCACTTATATAAGTGAACTTGAACTTATATAAACGCTCACTGCAACCTTGTTTGTAATAGCAAACTATTGAGAATAACCCAAAATGGCCATCAAAATGACTGCTTATATATATTGTACTACAATTATGTCATCAAGAAAATTTTTAAACAAATTTATATGTGTTGATATGAAGAATACTCCAAATTATGTTAAATAAAAATATCGGTTGCATATTTATATTAAATACATATAAAACATGCCTATTAAATACATATTTCTGTAAATGTACAGAGTAAAATATAATATGCATGTAAAACATATATGTATTAAATACATATTTATATTAAAATATGTGTATGTCTATGTCCACTCAGAACATCTCTGGAAAGAACCCAAGGAATTAAAGGATGGGGTAGAAGGGCGATTTACCTTGCATTAGATTCATCTGTATCTTTTAATTTTATTCCACATATTTATATCACCTATTTAAACAAATTTTTAACTATATATAGCATAATACATAATGCATAGATAATATAATACATAACAATGTACAACAGTCCCCCCTTATCCATGGTTTCACTTTCCCATGGTCAACCATGATCTGGAAGCAGATGATCCTCCTGATATACGGTCAGAAGATCAATAGTAGCCTAAGTCTAGGTCACAAGGCCTGTGTCATTCACCTCCCTTTGTCTCATCACATAGGCATTTCATCACATCACATTATCATAGGAAGGGTGAGTACAGTCCAATAAGATATTTTGAGAGAGAGACCACACTCATATAACTTTTATTACAGTATACTGTTATAATTGTTCTATTTTATTATTAGTTATTGTTGTTAATCTCTTACTGTGCCTAATTTATAAATTAAACTTTATCAAGACACATATGTATAAGAAAAAACACAGTATATATAGGGTTTGGTACTATCTACAATTTCAGGCATCCACTGGGGGACCTGGAATGTATCTCCTATGGACTTGGGGGGACAAGAATACTATACAGCATAATTCTATTTTTGAAAGGCAAAACTTATATATGCCTAGAAAAAATCTTGTAGCTTATACCAACTTAACAGTAATTGTATCTAGATGATAGAATTTAGGGGCCTTTTACTTTTTTTATGATATATTTCCCTAATGTTTAAATTTTTCACAATGGGTAAATATTACGTGTGTGACAAAAAATATTTTTTTTAAAAAACAAAATCTTTGCAATAGATAAATGTTGATCTTCTCTTTGGCTTAATGAAATGTTTACATTTTGATTCCCTATTTAAGTTTGTGCTACAGACAAGGTTTTCCTTTCCCATGTTAAAGGAAGGGTTTTTATTATTTTGTAAATTTTTTTTTAAATGACAAACACTGGTTCTTTTTCTTAGCAAGATTTTTTTCTATAGCTAGAAATTCTATCTAGAGATCATTATATCTATATATATAGATATAGATAATTATATCTAGAGATATAATCTACTAGATATTCTTCTCCACTCATCATAAATTCTGCTTTAACTTTTCCTCCTAACCAGTCTTCTTGTATAATCATTTGTTCCTGAGTAATACTGAATATTAAAAGAATTTTCATTGAAAGGGACTTGGAGTTATGTTTTTCTTGTCATGCCTCAAATATTCCAAAAATGTATTGCTCTTACTTGTATTTTATTCTTTTTTTTTTTTTTTGCTCTGACTTGGATTTTAAAACATTTTATAGGCAAAGAACAAATATGGAGAGTTGCCAGTCCAAAGGAATATTTTGTTTTTCTATCTCAAGGAATATAAACTATAAATATGTCTAAAAGAAAACATTTCACTACAGAAAGATTGTTTTCTAAATTTGTTTTCAGGTGATAGTTAAAACTTACTAACCATGATGAATAACCTCTATTGCAGTTCCTAAAAGTTTCCTTAAAAATAAACCAAAAAGACATTTAGTTGTAAACAAGAGAAAAAGAGTCTCTACCCCTTAGCTAGCCCTTTGGGCCTGGAGCTACAAAATACTAATATACACTTTATTCGACCTAGAAATATTTATCTCAGGAGAGCCATCTGAGCAGGGGTACAACAGTAATACATACTAAAGGGCTTGGCGTTAGGAGAAAAATCACAATGTCAGAGGGCCATTGGCAAGGAAATTTCATTTTTCTACTAACAGAAGAACTGTTTGGAAGATTGTTGAAAATGGACAAAAAGAACTACAGAGAAGAAAACATGAAGAAGGTTAGAATGCAACAGTCCAGAACAATTTAAAAGGACCAGGACCAGGCAGCAAACCCCTTTGAGAACTGACTCCCATATCCTTTTTCTCTTCTCATCTTTGTTCTTCTCAAACTTGTTTTTCTCAACCATTCCAATCTTCTCCAATTTTGCCTAGTTGTAAAGAAAAAAATCAAGATCTGACCTACATCTCAATCGTGTCCACCTCTGTTGTATCTTTCTATCATGGAATCTCCTCCTTCCAAGGGAAGGCTTTATCTCAATTTCAGAGCCACCTGCCATAGCCAGGATTCTAAAGTGACTCATAGCCAGAAAATGGGTGAAAATCCTCTGACCTACTAAAAGAAAGAAAGAACTATAAGAAGGGCTAGATTCACTTACCACGAACTTGCTTTTTTATTTCTTTGGCAGAATCCAGCCATGTCTGTAAAAAGAAGAAAAGGCATTCACACACAGCTCCAAAACACACAAAGCACAGAGTGCCAGAGCAGGATTACTGGGCATTTTCGAATAGATTCCCTAGGTCAATCTATATTTCTGATATTCTCTGCATTAATTTCACACAGCATAGTAAAAGTGAGCAGAGAAATAGGGGGCCAGACGGTTAGGACTGAATCCTAACTCCACTACTTCCGAGCTGAGTGATTTTAGGCATCTCTGGATCTGTTTTCTCATCTACTAGAGGAAATTAAAATGAGATACTAGTATAGTAGTAGGGCCTATCTCATAGACTTATTGTGAAGATTAAATGAGCTAATACATGTAAAGCTTTTAGTAAAGAAGAAATGCTAAATAAGCACTTGCTATTTTTATCATTCCGTAAAGAGTAGTAGAGATATAACCAGGATTAATTAACGTCACCCATATCTTATTTTTCCCTCCAACTCTGACCTCCAATCTCATTTAAGTTTTCTATGTCAACACAGCATCTGGTACATGGTTCATGCTCAGTTAATATTTACTGGATGAGGGTGCCTGGGTGGCTCAGTTGGTTAAGCGACTGCCTTCGGCTCAGGTCATGATCCCGGAGTCCCGGGATCGAGTCCAGCATCGGGCTCCCTGCTCGGCGGAGAGCCTGCTTCTCCCTCTGACCCTCCCCCCTCTCATGTGTTCTCTCTCATTCTCTCTCTCTCAAATAAATAAATAAAATCTTTAAAAAAAAAAAATATTTACTGGATGAGTGATTATGTTGTTTTCCCTGACTACTCTTGCCCACGCTAATCTCTCCTTTTACTGTTCTCCAACCCCACTTAGAGTCTACACATCATTAGGGCAGGATTCTTCAATTCATGGTGGACCATGAAAAATAATGGCACTTGGAAAGAGCCTCACCATTAACATCTTTTGCAGGCTCCTTGGGAAATGTTCGAAGACAGAAATTTCTAAGTTAAATTGTTTAAAATATTTTTACTGATATGAGACATACAGAAACATACCTAAAACATAAGTATATAGACAATAACTTATCAAAGTGAACACATGAGTTTAACATTGTCAGCACCCAGGAGCCCCTCTCCTGCTTCCTTCCAATACTTCTCCATACCCTCCTCCAAAAGGTTTAAAACTGAATTTTAGTGATATTTAGAGTAAAGTATCCCCTCCTCGCCCTCTATCAACAAAGACAAAAGGCACAAGGTTACCATTCTATCTGCCCTGCCCAAGAAATGAACTTGAATTCCACAACCTCATATTTGATTATATACTACTTTAACTGTTTTATAAAGGTAGTCATCACAACAGACAATAAACACAAGAGTGAGGATTAATTTCCTTTTCTGTCCCCTTTCTCCACAATTAACACAGAAGATTAAGAAATGTGTTAAAAATATACCACTTAATATAAAATTATTCCTTAGAATAAAAACTAAGCACACACTTGTTTAAGCCCTGTCAGAAAGGCAGTAACTCTCATTTCTCATTATGATTAAAGAACTTTCAGTTGTTACAGGTCCAAAGGCAAAGGAAGACTTCAAAAAGTCCAATTAATAAGTTTCGTGGAACCTCTGAGAATCGTCATTTATACCATGCAACCCAGAACTCTAAACAAAGACTACTTTTTACCACTTTGGAATGAAACATCTCTCACCATAATGAGGCAACTCTATATTTTCCACTATTTTTTTAGAGAAATCTCCCAAGGTAAGCTGAAGCTGCCAAGTTTCTTACAGGGATTTTTCAGCCATTCTATGACTCTGGAGCTAGAATTCCCACCAATTTGACATAAGGAGGGCAAGCCCAGATTTGTGTCAATCACATGTGACTCCAAGGTATTAGTGACGTTATAGAACAAATTATTATTGCTTCAGTACCTAGACCTCCAAATCCAAATAAAAAACAATGTGTACAAGATAATAAAAATCAATGTGTACAAGAATAGGTACTTTTATGCTCAATTTAAATGATTCAATTCACAGCATTTTATTTAGCCAACAAATATTTGAGGAGTAACCCCATGTGCTAGGCACTGAAGTTTCAAAAAAGGATTTAAAAATCGTACTTGTCCTCAATGAGCTGTCGGTCTAATGGAAGAGGTGAAGAGTGAACAACTGATTTTTTGTTCTAAGTGTGAAAATGATAATTATAGTAATGTGTGAGAGTGCTATGATGAGGGTGTTCTAGGAGCACAGAGGAGGTGCACCAAAATGGACGGGGGAGAAGAGGCATTTAGGAAATGTTTCTCAAGAGAATGTTTGGGAGACCTAAGCCGCGTCTTCATGGACAAACAAGAGTTAGCCAGGCAAAACAGAAGAGGGAATAAATAAAAAGGCACAGGGTATAAGAGAACATGTCTCAGTTGTGACATATAGGTGAGCACAGCTGGAACACAGAGGTGAGGAGGGGAGATACAAAACAGAAGAGAATGGTAAGAGTCAGATCGGGGGGACACAGTATTTCACAGTAAGAAACTCCGACTTTTTCAAGTTCCAGGCAAGGGGGAGCCATTGAAGGATTTAAAATAAAGGAGTGACATGAATTAGAGGAAGCAGGACTATAGAAAGGGAGACCAAATGAGGGGTTGCTGTTGAGAATGATAATTGTGGTACAGGAGAGAATAATGGTTATGGGTACAGGCTTTGAAGTCAGATAGTCTTGAGTTCTAATCCTGGCTCAACCTCTCTATGATTTACTAGCTGTGTAACCTTATATAAGATCATCTAAGTCTTACTTGTCTCATATATAAAATTGGGATAAAACTACCCTCCTTGGCGTGCCTGGGTGGCTCAGTCAGTTGGGTGTCCAACTCCTGGTTTCAGCTCAGGTCATGACCTTGGGGTCCTGGAATCAAGCCCCACGCTGAGCTCCCCACTCAGCATGGAGTCTGCTTGAGGATTCTCTCTCCTTCTCCCCTCCCTCCACACTCTCTCTCAAATAAATAAGTAAATCTTTTTTTAGAAACCCTACTCTCTTCACAGAGTTTTTATGGATTAAATTATTTGATGTATATAAAAAGCACATAAGCCACACTCAATAAATTGTGCTGATACTAATCATCAAAAGGGCTTGACAGGATGAAGTCTATGGGACAGAAAAGAAATATGTGCATTAAAAGACATATACCAGAATGTTCCAACAGCAGTATTCTTAAAAGCCCAAACTATATACAAGCCAAACATCCAGCAATAGTAGAATACATAAAGTGTGGTATAGTCAAACAATGAACTTTTTTTTAAGAATTTATATTTTTTAATTTATTTTTGAAGGTTTTATTTATTTATTTGACAGAGAGACAGATAGCGAGAGAGGGAACACAAGCAGGGGGAGCGGGAGAAGGAGAACAGGTTTCCCACGGAGCAGGGAGCCCGATGCGGGGCTGGATCCCAGGATCCTTGGATCATGACCTGAGCCGAAGGCAGACGCTTAATGCCTAAGCCACCCAGGCGCCCCTCAAACAATGAACTTTTATACAGAAATGAGAATGAATGATCTACTGTTACAACATGGATGAATCTCAAAAACACAATACTGAACAAAATAAAAGCAGCCAGACCTAAGAGAACATATGTATGATTTCATTTTTACAATACAGTTTAAAAACAAGCAAAGCTAACTGACGGTAATAGATGTCAGGAAGACATCTGTTACTTTTACCGGGTGGGGTAGGAGTAATGATTGTTAGGGGATGGAGGGAGTGACTGGGAGGGGGCACAAAAGGGGATTCTGGAGTCCTGGTAATGTTTATTTTCTTAATCTTGGGGGTATTTACAGATGTGTTCACTTTGTAAAAATTCTCTGAAATACGCATGTATGATTTACACACTTTCCTGTATTATGTTAGACTAATAAACAGTGAGGAAGTAGAGATAGTTATATGTAAACCAATTTCTCAAGAGAATGGTTTTGAAGGAGAGGTGAAAGAGAGGGTTATAGCTAGGGGAAAAAGATAGGAATTAACTTATAAAATAACAAAATATTGAGAGGACAAAAGTTATAGAACTGTATCTTATCGGGGTCTTTTTTTTTTAAGATTTTATTTATTTATTTGAGAAAGAGAGCATGAGAGAGAGAGCACACACGAGCAGCGAGCCCGACGCGGGACTTGATCCAAGGGACCCTGGGATCATGACCTGGGCCAAAGATGGGCACTTAACCAACTGAGCCACTCAGGCACCCATCTTATTAGGGATCTTAAGATGTCCCCAAAATAGCAAGTCTGGATAATCTTCTGGTTTCTATTTGAATACCTTCAGTTGCAAGGATTCCCTTTATTTATTTATTTTTTTAAGGATTCCCTTTTAAGGGTCCATTTTGCCGATCATTTCTTGTGAGTTAAATAAATTAACACTTTATTTATTTATTAAATTAACATTTTAAACAGAATTTAAATTGTGATTTAAAAAGTATCACATTCCTTCTTGAGCTTAAAAAATGTTTCGAAATAATAGAGATGAATAACAGTAATAGCCTGAAACAGATCTCTATTCATTCAACTGAAGAATTACAGGTCTCACATGTACTCTCCTACTTTAAAACACCTTCTCACATGTTGTCCCTTTCACTTGGAATACTCTATCCCAATTTCTTCACCTGGAAGATTCTTGACTATCTCTTATAATTCAGATCTTATGTTACCTTCGCAGAAAACCCTTTCTTTGTGGGTGCCCATCTTACTGCTGCCCCCTCATCAGTCTGGGAGCTTCCTGAGCAAAGAGACTATGTCTTTTATAGCTCTGCCTGGCACAAGGCACATGCTGTCTACTCAATAAATGTTTGATGAATAAATGAATAAACAAATGAAAAATGCTACTGAAATAAACCAGTATAGAGATGATAAAGTTTCAACTAAGGCAATGTCACTTAAGTAAGTAAAATGACTAGGAACTTTTCATATCTTTTGTGGCAATATAACCTTAGGTCATAAAGTTTTAAGAAAAAACCCTAAGAAAGGACATGCCCTGAGTTGGCCATCAGCTACCTTTATCTGGAGGTCCTAAAACCCTGCACATACATATAAGTGATCTAGACAAATCCTTGTCTTTTTTTTTTTTTTTAAGATTTTATTTATTTATTTGACAGAGAGAGACACAGCGAGAAGCAGGAACACAAGCAGGGGAAGTGGGAGAGGGAGAAGCAGGCTTCCCGATGAGCAGGGAGCCTGATGCGGGGCTCCATCCCAGGACCCTGGGATCATGACCTGAGCCAAACGCAGACGTTTAACGACTGAGCCACCCAGGCGCCCCTCCTTGTCTTTTGAGGTAAAAGGATTATCTATAAGCTCCACAAGTCTGTCTTCCTTAACTTGAGGAATAACCATTGTTTATGCTTCTGTTAGTATGCTGACTTCAAATCACTGCTCCAAGATGTTTGTAGAAACTCTATAGCACAGTAATTCTAGGTCTGACTCTTTAAGTGTTAAAAAAGCCACATTTAAATCCACTAGAGATGTCAAACCAAATCTTTGGAGCAAAAGACAAGATCCCAAATACAGCCTCCTACTCTGCAAGTATGTTTATAAAATTCATCTTAGTCTTTCTGATTTGCCAGACAATAAAGATACAATCATTATCAGTACTTGCTTCAAAGCTAGTCGTGAATCAATTTAAAACAATCCATCCTTTCAGATGACTATAAGTTAAATGCCTCACACTATGGATTTAATATTCACTCAAGTGGTGTTTGCTATTTGCCTTTGCAAGGTGAAAGAAAGACCCTTCTGGCTATGACTGATTACCTATTCAGAGTTAAAAATTTGACTCCTAAGGTAAGAAAATTCATCCATACAGAAAATGAAAGAAAAGAGACAGAGGACCATATGCCATTGAACTGAATGAACTCCTCATTTAAAATTCTCAGTATTTACCAAAAGAGCTCAAGATTTTTGCTTAGGGAGGGAATTTGGGGGGGAGGGGGTAAGAATTAATGTGGGTGACATTTCTCCAAGGAAAAATATCCGATTCATTCATAAACAACTAAGCAGGAATAAAACGTAGGAAACAACTATTTAACTCATATAACTTTGATTCATAGTGGTAATAAATGTCTCATGGGGCTACAGAAGTTTGCTTCTAACTGCCTTTCCTCTTCTCTAGCCAGACTTAGTCTGGCAATAGGCCTGTTAATTATGTAGTCAGTAGGGAAAGAGAGTAAAGCAAGCCATTCCATGTGAGGAAAAAGTCAATTCAATTAACTTTCCTCCCTGCTAAAGGTACCCAATTGTCTACAAACAATCCAGAAGTTCTTAAGGAGAGAACTTACATATACAAAGGACAAATCTTTACACACAAAAAAAGATGACAGACAACAGACTGGGACTGGAAAGAGGATAGTCATCTCTGTTTGTATTATGGTTCACATTTTTTCCCCACAATTTGAGAAATGTTAAAAAGAAAACCATAAGCCCAAAATGGCATCACTTAGGTTAACCAAGTCAGTAAACCAAGACTTAATATCTAACCTAACTACAGTTTCAACCACCAAGAAATGTAACCTTTAACTAGTCAACATGGGAATTTCCTGGTCAGCACTAAGATATTTACTAATAGACCCTTTCTGTTCCCCTTGGAGGGTGACCTTGCCTAAAACAGTGGATTCTTTGCTAATAATTTCCTCTTTTCCATTCCCTCTTTACCTTAAAAAACCTTTGCTTTCCTGTAAACCTTCAGAGCTCCCCTCTACTTGCTAGGTGGAACGCTGCCCAATTCATGAAATGATTACTAAGGGCAATTAGATCTTTAAAATTTACTTGGTTGAATTTTTGTAATTTAACAGGAACTAATTCTGTAGGTAGGAAACAAAAACCAAGAAACAAAAACAAAACGTAAAATTCAAGGAAAGAGGAATAAAAAGCTGAAGAAGAAAATCATTTAGGAAGGAGTAGGAGGCAAGGAATTTCAGGAGGGAATGTCCTGGGAGGAAGCCACTCTGCCTTTATATGCTTCAGTTTTCTCATCTCTAAAATGAGTGGACTGAACCCCAGGAGATTTTGTAACTCTAGTACCCTTTGTGTTTTCAGAATGACAGAAAATTTGGATAAATAACTAACAAACTAACAAACATTAGTGGCTTTACACATTTAAGCATTTCCTGAATCTCTGTATACTTCTAAAGAGAGTATCTGGAAATCTGGCTTACTGCCAGTAGATATACATAGGTAATGGTGACTAAAACGAAATCGAACAGCATGATGGGCGGAGCAACTCCACTGTGTCCAAGGGCAGCTCAGCAGATGCAGCAGCCACCTGTGGAAGGCAGCAGCCTTCCACAGGTCCCCCCTCCACCCTCCACCCTCCACGCCCGGGATAAAATTTAGCAACAAGAAGGAAGCAGTTCACGTGGTGTCAGTGGACTGAGACTAAACCAAGACCGGGACCCTACAGCCCTATCCCCATCAGCCTGATAATCCCCAGCGTCGCCTACCTCCCTCTGGGTTCCTGGGCCAGCAAGATGCTGGAACAAGATGCGGAGTCCACCGCTGGGACACCGATCCTAGTCCCACTGGCAAGGAACCAGTAACCAAGGGAGCAGCGCCCCACCAGGGCTCACCGTAGAAGCCCAGCCAGTTGGTTCCAGGGCCTGCCACTTCTGCGGGGGCGCCTTCCCTGGACCACCAGCAGCCCCGGCCCAGCGCCCACACTGCTGCTGTTCCTGTGACAAGGCTTTCTCTTACAGGCCCAAGCTGGCTATGTACCCGGCTGGCACATGGCAGCCTCCCCCCCAATCCATGCCCCAATCACCCCAAGGCCTTCTGCTATCCCTCCAAGCTTGCAGCCCATGGCCACACACACTGTGCCACCAATGCCCACCCCTCTCCTTGCCCACACTGCCACAAGGCTTTTTCATTCCCCTCCAAACTGGCTGCACAAAGCCTGTGTCACAATCCCCCACGGTGCCAGGCAACCAGGCCACAGCCCACCATCGCTGCTCCAAGCTGAACCTAGGCCTTTGGCCAAAGACCCGTCCTGCTCCTTCATCAACGCAGCTAGCATCAGGCTGACAGCCCAGGGCAGCATGAGTGAGCCCTCCCCTTAGCATGGTCCCCTCTGCTACCAGCCTGGGTCAGTAAAGAGGTGGCATTTCTAAGCTGGGCTGGCAAGGAGATTGGCTCCATGCTGGGCTCGAACTTACAAGGCTGAGGAACTCTTTCCTCACCTGTTTTGGGAAGGGGAAGAGATCATCCACAGAGAGTTAGCACTGGGCTCCAAACCACGGACTTGGAACTGTGGTTCCAAAGCAAGTCCTGGCTCTGGTTTTCCTCTCCTATTCATATGGTAAAAGTAAAAGGTCTGCTGCCACTGTGGTTTGGTAAGGAGTGTGGGGAAACAGGGTCTCTCCTTACTGTTTTAAGTTAAATTCGTCCATTTTGGGAAGGACGGAAGGAAGGAAGGGAGGAAGACAATAAGATTTTACTAGCTTAATTCTACAAAGGGAAGGTCACACAAAAGATCATGAATCAGAATGGCTTTGGCCTTCTCAAGAGCAGCACTGGAAACTAGAAGACAATGGAGTAATGCCACCAAAATTATGATGGCAAATAACTTCAAGTGTAAAATTCTATACCCAACCAAACTAACAACCAAACGTGAGGGTAGAATAAAGACATTTTTCAGACATATAATGTCTCAAAAAGATTATGTCTCACATGCCATTTCTTAGAAGAAGCACTCTATCAAAACACAAGGAAAAGCTAGGACAAAGGAAACAGGAGAAACATCACAGAAGTGAGGCAAATCAAATCCCCAGGATGATGGTGATGGGAAATACCAGGGACAGCTATGCATGAGCAGAGAGAGCAATTCATCCATACTAAAGAAGTATGACTCAAGAGATAGCATATTGAAGGACTATCATCACCAAGATGGCTTTTGCTATTGTATTGGCCTTTTAACCTGACAATGCTAAGGTAAGTCTTCCCCAAATTCATTTTTGTACAAGATTTGCTTGGCAAGTATCCGCTTTCCCTTCTATGCCCTACTTCCCGGATCAGCCCAAAGACCCTCATTTTAACCCAAAGAAAAACTCTGCTTTGACATATTTCTCAGAGCTGGAGGTTGGTCACACTGAATTTAAAAGCAGAAAATATAGAACAGTTCATCACCTCTAACCATGTTCCTCTTGGATATCCTGTAAGAACCTGGAGCCTACTATAGACCTGACAAATGCCCTGAATATGATAAGCCCTATGTTTCCCAGGATTCACTTGCCCACTGATTTCCCCAAAAGGGGCTCTTATAAACTATCAGGGAAGTTGAAACTAGATTATGATTCTGAAACAACAGCTTTTCTCTTCTAGAAATATTTTATCTAAGAGGGATAATAATGCCATTTTTTACACAGCCGGGTTTATACTTTGCTATTCAGCTTTTATATTAGCCACTTTTCATATCACTTTACATATAAATATTTAAATGAATATAAATAAAGCAATTTAATACATGATTTTGAAAAGTATTATAGAGGAAATAAAACCTACCGACAGGACAAGTATGGATGGCACCACCAATGGTGAAAAGTTATCAATGCAAATGAAAGTTTTTGTAGCAATGTGGGCCCTAGAAGCTCAACTGCAAGTGGAAAAGAATTTCCTCTGCTGAATGTCTAGATGAATGAGCTAGCTTCTCAAAATTTAACTATGTGTGGTTCACAGATATTATTTCCAGTTATATTAAGTAAGTATTCAGTGACTTTACTGACATGCCAAATTCAAGCATTCTCAGTTATTCTCAAATCAACCTTGGACTTTTCTTTTCCTTTTTTTTTTTTTTGCACCCATAGCGTAAAAACATTGAACTTTATCTCACTGAGCTTGTACAACATAAAATACTTTTCAGAGTATTTTCCTTGATTCATTGAATAATTTTCTAGCTCACAGCTGCTCAATGTTTTTCACTGTAGTTTTGGAGGTATTGTTTTGTTTTTTAATTACCTTCAGTCTTCCCTTATTAATGGAACTTAGAGGCTTCAGGACAAGTTGGTTTGAGCCTTTAAGGACAAAGATTAAGTCCTTAAAGAACAATATTAACCTAGTGCTGGTAGACATAGTTCTTCTGCTTGAACCAACAGTCACTCACATAGAAGGACAAACTACTATTGCAAACTACTATGTAACTACTAGTATATTCTACAAATAGATTTTATTTAGGCAAAGGGCAATTCCATGTCTTCAAGTTTGCATTATCTAACCCAAATAATCCAATCTATAGAGTCTGCAGTTGTTAAAGGCTGCTGCGCCTAACTTTTCTTAATAAATATAAATTACCTTGGAGAAAGAACCAACAAAACTGACTTTAAATACATTGTATACAAAACTCTCTCCATGACCTGGCCCCCGTGTAGCTCTCCAGATTCATCTCTTATTCTGTTCCTCACTTCCTATGTTTAGCCAGGCTCCTAGTTCCTCCAATGCCACTCTCTCAATTCTAGGCCTTTATACAAGCCATTCTCTCTCCACTTCACTTGCCCATTTAATCCGTCAGTTCTCAGCTCAGGCATCACTTCCCCAGAGAAGACTTCCCTGGCCATACCCTGTCATGACATCTTAGATTTCCTTTCATATAACACTCGCCACACTAAACTATAAGTTCCAGAGGGCAGGGACCATGTCTATCTTATCCACAGCCCTATCCATATCATCTAGGATAGCACCTGCAAAGATTTGTTAAACTGGACTAAAGTTTTTATCACTAGATTTTAAGCTAAATACTTGTAATTTTCAGTAAATTGGCCTAGGAAATAATTCAAGTTTTCTGAAGTAAATACCTGACTTTTAACCTTTCCTTCCTCCTCCATGTTCTCACACTTTCTTTTGCTTCTTTCAAAAGTCACCTACTGACTTCCTTTTGGGCTAGAAGAAAATGTCAGATTCATTTAGGGCTGTTTCAATAATATTGGGACCTTATTCTCTTTTATAACATTACTCTCAAATTATAACTATATATGGGGCGCCTGGGTGGCTCAGTTGGTTAAGCGACTGCCTTCGGCTCAGGTCATGATCCTGGAGTCCCTGGATCGAGTCCCGCATCGGGCTCCCTGCTCGGCAGGGAGTCTGCTTCTCCCTCTGACCCTCCCCCCTCTCATGTGCTCTCTCTCTCATTCTCTCTCTGTCAAATAAATAAATAAAATCTTAAAAAAAAAAAAATTATAACTATATATAATTATTGTATAATTATAATATTGATAGATCATCCATTCAACACATATTTACTATGAACCTATTAGATACAATACTAATTGCATAATATATGAAGTTATTGGTATCTACTTGCTAATCAGGACATCATAGCTCTGTACTTCCCCTGTCCTTTAAAAAGACAGTACAGTGGATACTTTCTCTCAATGATGAAAGAACACAACAGCAATGGTCTTTTCTTTAAAATGTTCTAGAGGGAAAATCTGAGAAACAAGAATAGGCAAGAATAACTCTTAAGTACATTGTATCTTGGAGAGGCAGGCATAAATACACTCTTAACGACAATAAAAGAATTTAAACAAGTATTTTGACAATCAGTCTCCTCACCTTTGAGGTTGCATTATCCCAAACGGCTAGACCAAAGTAGTCCTCTTCCAAAAGATTGAGGTGCTCACACACTCGTTTAAGCAAATCTTGTCCCTTAGCATGTTTCTGCAAAGACATACATATTTTGAGGTTTCCTCTTATTCCTGTATTTATCACCAAATAAAATAAAATGTCACTTCCCAATTTCCTCTTTTATCGGTGGTTACCACCACTTTATGATGGTTTATACAGCATAAGTAGAGCAATGTGGGTTATAGAAATCCTGTTTCTTAATTTGTCAGTTGTCAGCTTAAATATGCAACACACTTATAGTGGCTTGGAAATAGTGCTAGAATTTAAAGCAAAATTTTACCTTCCCTTCATCAACCATTCCCTACTTCCATCTTAAACATCACATTCTTTATTTTTGGTGTAGTATTTCCTGAAGCTTGCTATGGGCTGCTGTCATCATGACCACCTAAATTCACTGAATCTAATGTCAACATTGACAGTTAATAGTGACTATGGAAACCATTACACTTGCTACTGTTCTCAGACCAAATGTCCCAAGAGAATGAGCCATGTCTCAACTCCCTCCTGAAAAATGCACAAAGTCTACAGACATTACCTGTTGCAGTGGCTTTTTCAGTGGTGCTACGAATTGTCTTCTTAATAAAGAAACACTTCTTAGAAAATCAAACCACTGCCAAATTTGGGTACTAATATTCCTACTTAGCCTAACTTAGAGGATAAGATGTATAGGCAAAAAGTCCTGGCTCCTCTATTTACAAGCAAAACAACCTGGGTCAATTCAATTAATAGTTCTGAACATTAGCTTTCTTACATGTAAAATGATAAGAATATTTATATCTATCTTACCTAGCTACTGGAATTGTTGAAAAAAATCAAACATGCTAATGACCTCTGAGAAATATATTTTTTAAATACGTCAAAAAAATTACAAATCATTTTTGACACACACGCATGTCCTCTCAATGAACAGTTATTTTTAATGACTGTTAGTAATTCACATAGATGTTAATTCATTTTCAGACTTAACCCATCTATAGTAATCATTTTCTTCATTTTTCCCTCTTATGTTTTCACTCCAAATGACAGAGATGATTTGGGAATTCTTCACGTACAGGTCCCTACTCCCTTATTTATAATTCCAAAATCCAGACGCTCTAAAAAGTAAAATTTTAGGCTTTTTGGTGGGCGGGGGGGGGAAGGGTTCCAAAGTTCATTTGAAGGCAAATCCTGACTGAACTGTTATGAGGCTATTTATGGTCTTCATGTACCTACCTTAGAATGAATCTTGGTACTGCCACACACCCTCCTGGGTGTGTTATGAAATATGTAGCATAAGTACTTACTGCCTTTCTAAAACCCAAAATATTCTGAATTCTGAAACATATCTGCCCCCAAATATTTCAGGTATAGAAAACCCAGATCTGGACCTTGGTCTGAATGGGAAGAATGTGCGGAATAGCTTTTCCCATCTCTCAGCTAGCTAGTGGTAAGAAGCAGAAAGAGCAGACCATAGGTCTCTGGTAGTTTACCAGGCACAGGAGCTATTTTCAAAGTGCAATAGTGTATTTTTCTTGATTTATTCTTTGAAACTTGGAGAGGGACTGTCTATTAATAGATATAAGGTGATATTTTAGATTATTAGTGCTTTGATATATTTGCATTTGCATATAGATAATTCAATTCATAATTACATACCTAAAATACAAGTATATGTGAATTATATGTCTTATCAATAAAGGCTATTATTAGTAATAATCACAATTGCTTTATATCAAGCATATCATAATTGATAATTACTGCTCTAGTTAAAAAAAATGGTTAGTAGACTTTTAAGGATTTTAACTTGTCTTGAAGGAGCAAAAGAATAACCAGGTAACTGACATTTTTTATTCAGTCCTGACTCAATTACAGAAAATAACAGAGTATTTTAAAAAATGGCATTACTTGATTTAAATTGTTTATATCCTATTTCATAGGGCTAAAGAAATGCATTGAATAAATCAAGGCTTATTAAGGTTTAGATCTGGGACAGCAGAAATGACCACACCGTAACTTTTTTACAAATATAATTATGGGAATAGCTAGACCTAATATCAGAAACTGAGGCTACCTGGAAAATCTAGTCATGGCAGGTCACTCTATAAATAACAACCAATTGCTTTTAAACAAAATTGTTTTGGATTATAAAAGTAACACATGCTCAATTCACAAGTTTTGGCAGATACAGAAAAAACTGGAGAAGAAAATAAGACTCAGTCATAATCCTTCCAGGCCTCCACTTCCAGAAAATCCCTATTAACATTTCAGTTCATAGAAACAGTCACTGGCACTACTTATTCAACCCTACATGAAACAATCCGTAAGAGTTCTGACTATGGAAATTAAAATGCACTCACCTCCACAACACATTCATAAACTGTGTCATCCAACAAAGAAACCTTGCAATGCATGTTTCTGTGTCTTCTGATTGATTTCTGGGAAGCTTTTAATTCTCTTTCTGCTTTTGAGTCAGGACTTTCTTCTTTTACTTCTATTTTAGAGCAGTCTTCAAGGCCTCCTCCTTCCTTAGTTTCAAAGTCTGGATCCTCTCTGTGTTCTTCCTGAGCAGGCTGCATATCCATGACATCAAGTCAGTAATAAAGACATTTCACAAAATATGCTGTATACATTTTAATAACTATAATAATGCTACCAATAAATGCAGTGAAGAAGAAAAACAAAACAAATATAAGTGATATTAAGATTAAATAAATTATTAATAAAAGATATTAGGATCTCCTAAAAGATCTATACACTCGCTATGCTATCCTTAAAACTTCTCAGGTAGAATCCTATCTTTCAAATCAATAAATGAAGGTTTTAGGTAAACTACAGGACACCAACCTGTTGCTCTCAGCATTATGTATTTTTCCTGACTATGCCATTATATATTATTTTTTTCAAGATTTTATTTATTTATTTGTCAGAGAGAGAGACAGAGCACAAGCAGGGGGAGCAGCAGAGGCAGAGGGAGAAGCAGGCTTCCTGCTGAGCAGGGAGCCCAATGTGGGACTTGATCCCGGGACCCTGGGATCATGACCTGAGCCGAAGTCAGACACCTAACCAACTGAGACACCCAGGCATCCCACCATCATACATTATTAAAGTTTATAAAAACCTTACCATCTCTGCCCCATGCTCCTCAATTTTAGCAAGGTAGCTTTATGAATTGCAAAATGAGATGTGATTTATCACATATTCTAAATCTTATGAATGGCTAAGAGGGAGTCTTGGGATCAATTTTAGAGCATAAAGCAACATATAAACTAGGCTAACAACTGTAACTACAAGTTAACTCCTTTCTATCATTTATCTATCATGCTCAATGCAAAGAAGATTCAAAGAAGCAAGAGACATTGAAATCTGAGTTTCCTAGGGTTATCATGAAGTCATCCCAAAGTTATACAGGTAAGTGAAACAACATTTTGGCACATACTTTCTTACTTCCAACATAATAAAACTGCTGAAAGATTCTTAACTAAACCACACTAATTCTTTTCTTTCAGAATATATGGTTGACAAAGGAAAAAGGACCTAATTATTTAGCTCCTGAATTAGATATTGGAGGTGGTCTAAAAGGCTCCTTCTTATCCTTTATGACCCTTTTATGTGACCTCTTCAGAGAGGCCTTCAATTGGCTATCCTATCTATCCTATCCCCATTCTGCTATTCATGTCAGTACCCCATTTACTGCCTTCGTAACATTTGTTATAATAAATATTTTGTATTTACTACTTTTTTGTCTCTTCCATTAGACTATAAAGTCATCAAGAGTAGGGATGTTTGTTTTATAACAACAACAACAACACTATATAACAATTAAAATGGATCAGTTACTATTCTAAAAGCATTACTTATATGAACTCACTTTATCCTCATAATAACCCTGTGGGGAGGGGACTATTGTTATTCCCACTTGAGAGATAAGAAACAGAGGCCAGAGTTATAGCAACATTTTTCTAGATATATCTCCTGAGGCAAAGGAACAAAAGCAAAAATAAACTATTGGGACTACATCAAAATAAAAACCTTCTGCACAGCAAAGGAAACAATCAACAAAACTAAAAGATGTGGAAAGAGCCAAGATGTCCATCGACAGATGAGTGGA
>NC_138372.1:20219240-20278065 GCF_054177405.1 Leptonychotes weddellii | reverse complement strand
GGGAGGGATGGGGGGCTGGGTGATAGACACAGGGAGGGTATGTGCTATGATGAGCGCTGTGAATTATGCACGACTGTTGAATCACAGATCTGTATCTCTGAAACAAATAATGCAATATATGTTAAGAAAAAAAAGAAGAAGATAGCAGGAGGGGAAGAATGAAGGGGGGGAAATCGGAGGGGGAGATGAACCATGAGAGACGATGGACTCTGAAAAACTGAGGGTTCTAGAAGGGAGGGGGTGGGAGGATGGGTTAGCCTGGTGATGGGTATTAAAGAGGGCACGTTCTGCATGGAGCACTGGGTGTTATGCACAAACAATGAATCATGGAACACTACATCAAAAACTAATGATGTGATGTATGGTGATTAACATAACAATAAGAAAATTTTTTTTGAACTAAAAGATAAACTACTGAATGGGAGAAGATATTTGCAAATGACATATCCGATAAAAGGTTAGCATCAAAAATATATTTAAGGGGCGCGTGGGTGGCTCAGTCAGTTAAGAGTCTGCCTTCTGCTCAAGTCATGATCCCAGGATCCTGGGATTGAGTCCCGTGTCAGGCTCCCTGCTCAGTGGGGAGTCTGCTTCTCCCTCTCCCTCTGCCTGCTGCTCTGCCTACTTGTGCTCTCTCTCTCTGTCAAATAAATAAAATCTTTAAAATATATATATATATTTAAAAAACTTACATAAAACCAAAACCCACAAATAATCCAATTTAAAAATGGGCATGGGGCGCCTGGGTGGCTCAGTTGGTTAAGCAACTGCCTTCGGCTCAGGTCATGATCCTGGAGTCCCGGGATCAAGTCCCGCATTGGGCTCCCTGCTCGGCAGGGAGTCTGCTTCTCCTTCTGACCCTCATGATCTCTCTCTCTCAAATAAATAAAAATAAAAAAATCTTTAAAAAAAAAAAAAATGGGCAGAAGACATGAACAGACATTTCTCCAAAAAAGACATCCAGATGGCCAACAGACACATGAAAAGATGCTCAACATCACTCATCAGGGAATTGTAAATCAAAACCACAATGAGATATCACCTTGCACCTATCAGAATGGCTAAAATAAAAAACACGGGGTGCCTGGCTGGCTCAGTCAGTGGAGCACTCAACTCTTAATCTTGGGGTTGTGAGTTCAAGCCCCACACTGGGTGTAGAGATTACTTACAAATAAAATCCTTAAAATAAAAAACACAAGAAACAACAAGTGTTGACAAGGACATGGAGAAAAAGGAACCCTTGTGCAGTGATGGTGGAAATGCAAACTGGTGTAGGCATTGTGGAAAACAAGAGGGAGTTTCCTCAAAAAGTTAAAAACAGAACTACACTATAATCCAGTAATTGCACTACTGGGTATTTACCCAAAGAATATGAACCCCTATGTTTAATGCAGCATTATGTACAATAGCCAAATTATGGAAGCAGCCCAAGTGTCCATCGATAGATGAATGGATACAGAAGATGTGGCATATATCTACAACAGAATAGTATTCAGCCATAAAAAAGAATGAAACCCTGGCATTTGCAACAACATGGATGGATCTAGAGAATACAATGCTAAGTAAAGTAAATCAGTCAGAGAAAAACAAATACCACATGATTTCACTCATATGTGGAATTTAAGAAACAAAACAAACAAAGGGAAAAGAAAAAGAGAGACAAGCCAAAAAAACAGACTCTTAACTATAGAGAACAAACAGATGGTTGGTGGGGGTGGAGAATGGTGGAACTAGGGAATGGGGGATTAAGAGCACACTTATCTTGATGAGCACTAATATATGGAATTGCTGAATCATTATATTATACACCTCAAACTAATATAACACTGCATGCATGTTAACTACACTGGAATTAAAATAAAATTTTAAAAAAAGAAATTAAGTTTATGATATGAAAAAAATAAAAATAATCCAATTGCAAAAAAAAAAGAATAGGTAAAAGGGATCAAGAACACTTATCGTGATGAGCACTAAGTAATGTACAGAACTGTCAATTTACTATATTGTACATCTGAAACTGATATAACACTATATACTGGAATTAAAATTTAAAAAAAAGAAAGAAACTGAAGCCCGAGAAGTTAAAGTAACTCATCCAGCATCATTCAATTAATAAGTTACATACCAGTCTGGCTCCAGAATTCATGATCTTAAACCTCTTTGTCATATTGTACCAATGATATCCAGCCCAGGGCCTGGCACGCATAGTAGGTTTTCAATAAATACTTGTTGAATGAATAAGTGAACATTAAAAACTGATGTATGGTTTCCGAAAAATCCAAGCTACCATACATAAAGAATGGTACAGTCCTATGATACAAACTTACTTTTTAAAAAGCCTGGATCGAGGGACGCCTGGGTGGCTCAGTCGGTTAACCGTCTACCTCCAGCTCAGGTCATGATCCCAGGGTCCTGGGATTGAGTCCCGCACTGGGCTCCTTGCTCAGCGGGGAGCCTGCTTCTCCCTCTACCTGCCACTCCCCCTGCTTGTGTGCTCACTCACGCAAGCTCTCTCTCTCTCTGACAAATGAATAAAATCTTTAAAAAAATCAAATCAAATAAAATACAAACCTCGATAGAAAAGGACCACTCGAGTGAAACTCTATCACACATATAGAAAAATGGCCAAATAAACCTTTACCTACAAGGTTCTGATCCACAAGGTTTTGATTATAATTACTAGCTTCTAAAAAGCCCAAAATAGTTTTCTCCTTTAAACAATATCTCCTTGAAATTTATTAACAGTACTAATTTATTTTCTTTTTCTTTATATATAAACACCTGTATACAATTTATCACAATTCTGATTTGATAAAGTTTCAATGAATGAGACTTTAGTTAAATCTAAAATTAACTTCGTCCATCATCTGTTTCAACTTCATACAAATGCTATGATCTTTAGATGAAACAGACTAGCCCTGATTCAAATGCTAACTAAAACAAAATATGGGTTTTTCCCTACATAAAGCAGAGGAGAAAAAAGGCAGTTAAAAACTTCCTCAAAGTAAAGGCTTCCTGAAAGGTAATATAACTCCTTTGGTATTTCTAAAATAAAATTAATGATATTAAGATACATAGGGTTTCTTTGCCGTTACTGTTCATGTTGATTAACTGAGTAATAATAACTAACATTTAATGACTGGCAGGCAATGTCTTAAGAACTCTGCATGTTTATCTTGTTTAATCCTCTAATAGCCAAAGGAGGTGAATTTTATCCTCACTGCACAGAGGAGGAAACTGATAAAGCAAAAGTGTCACTCAGCTTTGATTTTCTAGACTGATTTCATAACCTGCATGTTTATTTATTTATTTTTAAAGATTTTATTTATTTATTTAACAGAGAGAAAGAGCACAAGTAGGCAGAGCAGCAGGCAGAGGGAGAGGGAGAAGCAGGCTCCCCGGTAAGCAGAGAACCCAATGCGGGGCTCGATCCCAGGACTCTGGGATCATGACCTAAGCCAAAGGCAGACACTGACTGAGCCACCCAGGTGCCCCATATAGCCTGCATGTTAAACTATTACACTATACAGTAAATCTTTTCAACTTTGTTTCACAAACAGCAAGTATGTAATTACAACTTTATCTTAAATTTTACTGTTACCACTTTTAATATACAAGTAATATTTCTAGAAATACATGTAATATTTTTAGAAAAATCTAATAAAACCGTGTAGCCCAAACCTGAGACCTATAACAAAAACATATAGGATTTATACTTTTAACAATGCAAATAATGCGGGGCGCCTGGGTGGCTCAGTCGTTGAGCGTCTGCCTTCGGCTCAGGTCATGATCCCGGGGTCCTGGGATCGAGCCCCGCATCGGGCTCCCTGCTCAGCGGGAAGCCTGCTTCTCCCTCTCCCACTCCCCCTGCTTGTGTTCCCTCTCTTGCTGTGTCTCTGTCAAATAAATAAATAAAATCTTTTTTAAAAAAAAAATGCAAATAATGCTCACATGCTTCAGAAATAAAAACACCTTTAAAATAGTTTTTAATTTGTAGGTATTAAGGCTAAAAGCAAATGGGATTCCTAGAAAATAGTTTCAGTTATAAATGTTTTTTTGGACAATAAATAAATTCACAACTCATGTTTAGTACATGCTATATATGTACTGTTAAATTTTAATGTGCATCAAATTACCCAGAAATCTTTATTAAAATACAGATTCTGATTCAGCAAGTCTGAAGTAGAGCCCGAGATTCTGCATTTCTGACAAGCTCCCAGAGGTTGCCAATGCTGCTAACCCAATGACCACTCTTTGAATAGCAAGGCATAACTGACAGTTAAGGCCCCAGACTACTGTATACTACAAAGGTTATATAAAAAGCTAGCCTTCCTTATCTATAACTTACACTCTGTAATATGATCTGGTTGGAGAAAACAATAAAAATAAGGCAGGGATGGCTCAAACCTAGCACATACCTCTGGATGGCTTGAATCTAGTACATGGCTTTTTTGAGGATTTTCATAAAAGGACCACGGTTGCAGATAAACTGTCCCATTCCTAATAATTCCAACAAAATGAACTTTAAACCATGTAATTCCCCCCCCATTAAAAATCTTAGACTTGTTCTATTATCACAGCTAACTAATACATAGCCTGAATAAACTCATTTGATAAATACTTTTCTTTCATTTTGTTTTCTTTGATTTATAAAACGTAAATATAAATGTATAGAGTATATCTTTTAAAAAGTCAAGTTTCCATTGACTACATTAATTTCTTTACAACAGAAATTCCAAAGCTTCATGTTACTTATTCCTATCAATGCCTAAGTCAACTGGTTAGTAAGAAATAACACCAAATGTTATTAAGTGAAAAATAAAATGTATAACTTGTTTTCATTACACACCTCCCACACATTTGCACATCCTTACCTGTGTTTCTGCACTGCTTAATGAATGAAGATCCAAGGATGGGTCTGTTTTGAGTTCAGGTTCAGGAGCTGCAATTGGGGCTTTTAAAATGATCTCTTCATCAAGACTGGGTCCAAATTCTATCTCTTTCTGACCTCCTTCACATTTCTCTTTAGCTGACTCTACGTCTTTGCCTTCTTCCTCAGAAACCTGAGACTTTGGCCTTTTAAGAAATGAGGAGAACAGCCGTGACAGGCCCCTATTTTCTGATGTCCGCTCCTTGTTTCTGGTTAAGTCTTCATGTGTAGGAGTATCTCCATTAGATGTTTTCAGCTTCTGCTCACACTGATTATCTCCCTCAGCTGCCTCTTGAGAAGCCTCTTCCAGCTGAGTTTCTTGTTGGCCTGAATTTGTGGCTCCCTCACCTTCTTCCTTCTGTTGTTGGTGCTGTGAATTTTCAGCTTCAGCCACTAAACTCTTCTCTGTTGTCATGATGTTGCTATTAAAAAGACAGAAAAGGGGAGCTCTTATAATCAAAACCAATTACTGTAGGCAAAACCCTAAATCATGTCAAGTGTGCCAAAATTAATATTTGGGTATTTAATCACCAACAGACAGTACTCCAGTCCATTAAGCATGAGACTTTCCATTAAAATACAAAAATATCCCACCTATACATCCTGAATAAATTATTAATGCTTTGACTTGCTAAATATACGCACACGGAGAAATTACCTTACCCCTGAGGCCAACTTAGTGAAATGCATATTTCAAATTCAATGCACTGAACTGTATATAGCAAATACCATTTTATCCTTCCTAAAAAAGATATTTGTATACTATGCTTTGAGGGTATCAATCTAATAAAGGTGCAAAGTTTGCAGGAATTATCCTTTGCCAATGTCTCTATACTGCGAGAAATGATGAGATTAAAAGGTCCCCAACTCTTTATTGTTCTTTTTATTTGTATTTCTTAGAATGCATAGACTTCTCTATTAAGAACAGCAAATGCAGAATTCTGATCACTTATCAGACAACAGTGACAAGTATATGATTAAAATAATCACCAAAAAATCCTTAAATTTTCATGTTATAATACTAAATTACAGTCTTTTGCAGAAGTATCCTCCTTTAAGTTCCTTAAGACCTTTTTTCTTTCTGAAAAATATGATTTTCAATGCTAGGCATTTTTAAGTGTAGACAGTGAAGTTATTACAATAGTGAAAAAGAGAAAAATAAAGAAACAAAATACAGAAGACAGATTTAGGGGTGCCTGGGTGGCTCATTAGGTTAAGCATCTTCTGCCTTTGGCTCAGGACCCTGATCCCAGAATCCGGGGATCAAGCCCCGCATTGGGCTCCCTGCTCAGCAGGGAGTCTGCTTCTCTCTCTCCTCCCAGCTTGTTCTCTCTCTTGCTATCTCTGTCTCTCTCAGATAAATAAAATCTTAAAAAGAAAATAAAGTTTAGAGAAGACAGATTTAGAAAGCAAATGCTGAGAGCAAAAGTGAGAAGGCAGGCTATAGAGCTCACATATTTCTTTTTTTTTTTTTTTTAAGACTTTATTTATTTGACAGAGAGAGACACAGCGAGACAGGGAACACAAGCAGGGGGAGTGGGAGAGGGAGAAGCAGGCTCCCCGCGGAGCAGGGAGCCCGATGCGGGGCCCGATGCGAGGCCCGATCCCAGGACCCTGGGACCATGACCTGAGCCGAAGGCAGACGCTTAACGACTGAGCCACTCAGGCGCCCCTAGAGCTCACATATTTCAAAATTGTTGGGTTTCTAGTCTCTTGATCTCAAAATCCCAGTATTATTAGTCAGGTCTCACAATCATAGCCAAAGAACATTGAAACATCTAGTTTACTAAAGAATAACCAGGGGCGCCTGGGTGGCTCAGTTGGTTAAACATCAGATCATGATCTCAGAGTCCTAGGATGGAGCCCCAATTTGGGCTCTGTGCTCAGCATGGAGTCTTCTTGTCCCTCTCCCTCTGCTCCTCCCCCTGCTCATGCTCTCTCTCTCTCTCTAAAATAAATAAATAAAATCTTAAAAAAAAAAAAAAATAACCAACACACAAGAAACTTTTGTCACACCAGAAAATAAAGTTGACTATTGATGATCTCACACTTTGATTCACCGCTATACTTAAAAGCACTCCACTCGGGCGCCTGGGTGGCTCAGTTGGTTAAGCGACTGCCTTCGGCTCAGGTCATGATCCTGGAGTCCCAGGATCGAGTCCCGCATCAGGCTCCCTGCTCAGCAGGGAGTCTGCTTCTCCCTCTGACCCTCCCCCCTCTCATGCTCTATCTCATTCTCTCTCAAATAAATGAATAAAATCTTTAAAAAAAAAAAAAGCACTCCACTCAAAAAGTAGCATTTACATTCTCTTCACATCTGCTTCACACTATTTAGATAAAGTAATTTTATTTGAATGTTCACAATCCAAATTAATGAACTATATTTAGCTCATTCCCTTCTCAGGCTCTTTGCACTTGCTGTTCTCTCTACCTATGATGTATTTCTCCTGGCAACTATTTTAAGCAATAAAAATATTAAAATATTTTAAGCTTTAATAAAAAATTCACCAAAGCACATTTTCTATTCTCATTTACTAAGTCATAAAAATTACTCTGTGCTAATAAAATATGCAATTCAGTCTTTATAAACACTACTTAAAACATTACTGACAAATCTACATTCTAATTTGTTACCCTTGAGTGAGGTACACTTGTACTTAAATAAAAGAAATAAAATTGTCATCAGTTCCTCCTCATATTAGGAGTAGCCAACTGACTTTTCCAAAAGTCTTTTTCTTTAATCTCTAAGTAATCAAACAACCAGAAAGAAAACCCAGATATCAAACTACTATTTATTCTAGAAGAGTAATAATTTGATTTGAGAGCATCAGTTTACTTCATACTTCCTTTGCAAAAATAAAGAGAGGACAGGATGAGAACTAAGCATGATTTTCCATGGGTTTCAGATATGACTTTATCATTCACCTATGGAAAATGTACCAAAACCACTTCTGTATTAAAATCTTCCCATACAGCAGACTTTGCAGCAAGGTCTCTCATAAAAACCTATTTTTAAAAATTACAAATCTTTTGTGAAAATTTTAGCAGATATGAAAACCACTTAAGCTCCACTTCTAACAGTCTTCTACTTGCATCTTTCTGTAAATGAAGAGTATTTACTTACTCCTGTGTTTTATAATTTTTTCATAGAATTTTAAAAATAGAAAAGATTGTCTAAGGATATTCCTATAATTGCTTTCACATGAAAGGGAGTCTCTAAGAAAGTAGCTGAATGAGTAAAAGTACTCAATTGTTTTAAAAACACACACACATACACAGATGGTAACCATCCATATGCTATATATGTACTTGTTAAATTTTAATGTGCATCGAATCACCTAGCAATCCTGATTCTGATTCAGCAAGTCTGGAATGGAGCCTGAGATTCTGCATTTCTAACAAGCTCCCAGATGTTGCCAATGCCGCTGGCCCAATGACCACTCTCTGAGTAGCAAAGCATAAAAAAACACTATTACTTTTGGAACATACTCAAAATGCCTAAGAAATAAAGATGGCAAAATGCTAGTTTTAGAAAGTAGAATATAAACAGTGAAAAATACTTGATACAGTAAATGCTCAACAAATGCCTGCTGAATTAATGAATGAAGCAACGAATGCAACATGTTGTTAAACGTAGAAGCAGAACCATTAACATTTTTCAGAATTCTTTTTGTTACTTAATCAAAAGGTAACTGAAAATGTTGATTATAGAGCTATGGCAATTCCAAATTGTCCAAGTAGTCATGACACTTGCCCTGAATCAGTGTTCCTGGTATCTCCACTGGTATGATCTCTTTGACACATTTAGGAATAAATGATCAAGGCATATGAATAAAATGATTCAACAAGTTTATACCTTATGCTATGTTCACCACAAGTGTAGCTATCGTCTGTCCCAATACATCGCCATTACAATATCATTGACTGTATCCCTTATGCTGTCTTTTAATCCCGTGACTTACTTATTCCATAACTGGAAGACTGTATCTCCCACTCCCCTTCACCCATTTTGCCCAACCCTCTAACCTCCTCCCCTCTGGCAACCATTAGTTTGTTCTCTGTATTTATAGGTCTGATTCTGCTTTTTGTTTGTTTATTCATTCATTGTTGTTTTGTTATTGTTTTTATATTCCACTTATGAGCGAAGTCATATGGTATTGTCTTTCTCAGTCTGACTTATTTCACTTAGAATAATACCCTCTAAGTCCATCCGTGTTATCTCAAATGGCACAAGCTCATCCTTTTTATGGCTGTGTAATATTCCATTATATATATTTACCACATCTTCCTTATCCATTTCTCTATTGATGGACATTTAGGTTGTTTCCATATCCTGGTTATTGTAAATAATGGTGCAATAAACATAGGGGTGCATGTATCTTTTCAAATTAGTATTTCCATTTCCTTTGTGTAAACACTAAATAGCAGAATTATTATATAACATTATATGTCAACTATACTCAAATTTTAAAAAATTAGCTACCAAGACATTATCAAATCACCATATTTTAACTCTCTGCATAGCACTTATTGTCTAAAATTACCTTGCTTATTTACTTTTCTTTTTTCTCTTTTATGAATTGTCTGCCCTCCATAATAAAATGTATAACACAAGAGGGCAGTGTCTCTGTTTTATTTAGCAGAAGCTCACAAATACGTAGAAATGTCTGATAGATATTAAGTGCTCAACAAATATTTTTAAATAAAAAAAGACATGAATAACGAATTAGAGAATAACATCTATCAGTGCAAAACTGACACATTTTGCCACATAATTGGACATATGTAAAAAACTGAATGTAAGTAAAGAATGGATTAGAGCACAGTATAAGGAACAGACATACAAGCAGAAGGGCAAAAGAATTCTATTGGAAGGAACATACTGAAACCAACTTTAGGTAATATCATATATTAAATGCAGGAAAACAATCAGGAAATCAGACAATGTAGTTAGTATTCAGCAGAGATGCTACAATTCAGAGTATACAAAGCAAAATAAAAATAAATTATTAAGGAAAGCTTTCACGCATGTTCTTTCCAGCCATGCACTCATGGGTAGCAACATTATTAGTAATCGCCACAAAAGCAAAGGGGAATGGGAGTAGAGAGAATATTAAATGCAAACAATAAACCAGGCAAGTATCTCCAGTTAGCTCTGAGGCTGATCAGAATTAAACAAAAACTAACAGAAAGAAAATAACCTATGGACCATTTACTAAAAGCTCAAACTCACCCTGACAAATCTGTTATACCTGCAGCCAAGTTCTTCCTGTTACAAATAATAAGATGCGTAACCAGAAGAAAAGATACAAAGAAACCAAGGAGCAAACAGGATAAATGCTCTACAAACAGGCCCTTCCTGTTTGCAGCAAATGATATTCCTTTCATTCTGGATACAAAATCCAAAAGGAGGTTATCTATTTACTTAATGTCAGAAAGAGGTCTTTTGATTAAAAAATAATAATAATAAGCACTTTAGACAAAGCAATGAGTTCCAATTCCATCTCAATCCTTATCTTCCAAGCCCTTGGAATTACACCCCATCTGGTATAAAACAAGATACACTTGTTTTAATAGTGTGCATCTGTTGACTTCAGGCAAATCAGATCTTTAAAAATCTGATACTGAGCAGATTTGCGAGGGCCAGACAGTATTTCTCATCTTTTTTATACTTCTCTCTAACATTAGTACAGTCGGTACTCCATTAATACTTCTTGGGTAGAAAACTTTGAAAAAACAACTATAGTTTGGTACCACTAAGGAAATTCCTTATGATCACCATTTATGGATGAAGTATAATGATTTAGGTATCAGTAATAATCTTCAAATTAGCTCTGTGAACATCTATCAAGGTTTACTGAGTGCTAATCATTTATAAGGTTTGGGTTTAGCAACTGAAAGGAACCCAAGAAGAATAATACACAATTCTTAGGGAGACAAGACATACGTATCCCCCGCTTTTCAAAAGTTCGAGTTATGCCACTTTGCTTATTTAAAAAAGACCTACATTAGTACAAATCTTCCTTCACTTATGATGCAGTTATGTCCTGATAAGCCCATAGTGAATTAAAAATATTGTAAGTTGAGAGTGCACTTGATACACTTAACCCACAGAACATCATTGGTTAGCCTACCTTACACGTACTCAGAACACTTACATCAGCCTACAGTTAGGCAACATCATCTAAGACAAAGCCTACCGCATTACAAAGTGTTGAATATCTCATGTAATTTATTTAATACTGTACTGAAAGTGAAAAACTGGTTGCAGAATGGTTTTAAGTGTATCGCCTGCATGGCTGACTATGAACTGTGGCTGCTTCTCACCATCACAAGAAAAGTATGGTATTACGTATCACCAGCCCAGGAAAATATCAAAATTTAAAATTCAAAGCATAGTTTCTACTGAATGCATAATAGCTTTTGCACTATTGTAAAGTCAGAAAAATTGTAAATCAAGCCATCATAAACTGGGGACCATCTATGCCTATTTTCACTAACTGAAAGAAATCTGAAGAGGATTTGCACTTTTACAAAAAAACTGAGAAGCAAAAATGGCATTCAACATTTGTTTGTGGGTTTTCTCCTTTTTTTTTTTTTAAGGTAGGCCATTCATTTTTTTTTTTTTTTTTTTAAGTAGCCTAGCATGGAGCCCAGCATGGGGCTTGAACTCACAACCCTGAGATCAAGACCTGAGCTGAGATCAAGAGTCAGATGCTTAACCACCTGAGCCACCCAGGCACCCTCAGCATCTGTTTGGCAGCAAGCCATTACAGAGGTGGCACACACCCTGAGCAGCGACAGGGTGGCTCCGCCAAGCTCCTTCCCGGGAACTACACTCAGCATCTCAGCATCAAGTAACCATAGCTTTGCACTGTGTCTATCAGTATCTGTGCTTTGTCTTGACTTATCTTTGTGCATATTAGCAAGATGTGTCCTAAGATATCAGAAAAGCTTTTTTTTTTTTTTTAAAGATTTTATTTATTTATTTGACAGAGAGAGAGACACAGCAAGAGAGGGAACACAAGCAGGGGGAGTGGGAGAGGGAGAAGCAGGCCTCCCGCGGAGCAGGGAGCCCGATGCGGGGCTCGATCCCAGGACCCTGGAATCATGACCCGAGCCGAAGGCAGACGCCTAACGACTGAGCCACCCAGGCGCCCCTCAGAAAAGCTTTAAGAGTGGTTATTTTTTTGGGTCTGGGAACACTCAAAAAATTTTCCATATAAATGAATGGTAATTGCTTCTTTGCTTTTCACCATTTTGGCTTACAAAAAGGACAGGAATACTCTACTTTCAGATAGCAGGGGCAACTTATATATATAAATAACTAAAACACCAGACAGTACCTAGTGCTTAATCAGACAAGGCCTCGAGAGTAGAACCAATTAAGCATTAAAAAGTATAAAGTAAGAACTTTTTTTTTTTAAAGATTTATTTGAGAGAAAGAGAGACAGCACAAGCAGGGGGGAGGGGCACAGGAAGAGGGAGAAGCAGGCTCCCTGCTCAGCAAGAAGCCCAACGCAGGGCTCTATCCCAGGACCTGAGGTGAAGGCAGATGCTTAACCCACTAAGCCACCCAGGCGCCCCTAAAGTGAGAACTTTCAACTGGAGTGATCACAAAAGGCCATGTGGAAAAGGTGGTTTAGTTTTGTTTTTTCAAGTAGGCTCCATGCTTAGCATGGAGCCCAACGCAGGGCTCGAACTCATGACTATGAGATCAAGACCTGAGCTGAGATCAAGAGTCAGACACTTAACCAACTGAGCCACCCAGGCACCACAGAAAAGGTGGTTTTTAAGTTATGCTTTGAAGGGTGAGTATAAGATGTCAACGGAAAGAAACCTGAAGTGCAAAGGGCAAATGGAATTGCAGACAAGGGAACTGGCATGACTGAGAATACTGTAACTATTCAGGAACTAGTAAGTAGTCCCTACTGGTTGGAAAAGGGCTACAAAAGGAAAGTAGAATGAAGTAAGGTTAGAATAGAGTTACCATTGAAAATTAATTCTAGGGCGACTGGGTGGCTCAGTTGGTTAAGCGACTGCCTTCGGCTCAGGTCATGATCCTGGAGTCCCTGGATCGAGTCCCGCATCGGGCTCCCTGCTCAGCGGGGAGCCTGCTTCTCCCTCTGACCCTCCCCCCTCTCATGCTCTCTCTCTCATTCTCTCTCTCAAATAAATAAATAAAATCTTTTTAAAATTTTTTTTAAAAAAAGAAAATTAATTCTAATAGAAATAATAGTAAATAACATTTACTGAGTAGCTACTAAATACCACCCACTATCCTACATACCTTACCATGTTATCTTACAACTACTCTATAAGGTAGGTGTTTTCATTTCCCATATAAATAAACAGGTTCTGGGAGATTTAAAAATTTGCCTCAGATCATAGACCCAAGCCATGCTTTAATAAAACTATTAATACACAACAGGGTAGTGATTCTATTGTAAATTCCCAGAATAGTATCTGTTTTCTACAACCTGGTACTGCAGATGCTTCTACCTCACTGTTCTCTGCTAAAGAAGCCTCTTATCTGTTAATTTATGTACAAGCTATTCAATCTGGCCAAGACCACCTCCATTCCCACCAGTTTCCTGTCCCCCACTCATGTACATATTTCTCTTTATAGAGTGTATGTGAAGAGGGAATGAGGAGAAACTGAAAGAAAAGTTAAGAAGACAGATCATAAAAGACCTGAATAACATGTTTAATAGTTCAGACTTTAGGGGCACCTGGGTAGCTCAGTTGGTTAAGTGTCTGCTTTTGGCTCAGGTCATGATCTCAGAGTCCTGGGATTGGGCCCTCCTCAAACCCCCCCACCCCAATGGCCCCTGCAAAGGTCCCTGCATCGGGGCTCCGAGCTCAGCAGGGAGTCTGCTTCTCCCTCTCCCTCTGCCCCTTCCCACCACTCATGCTCTTTCTCTCTCTCTGTCAAATAAGAAAATAAAATCTTTAAAAAAAAAACAGTTCAGATTTTATCCTGGCAGTGGAGGTTTTTAAGCAGGGAAGTAGGTAAATAAAGTAGAGGAGAGGCTAGAGGCAGAGAGAAACTCAACACATGATTGGGTAAATTCAGGTTATCAGGGAAAAAATTCACAATGGGGATCCCTAAGGAAGCTGAAACCAATACGGGGCAGAGAAACTTGAAAAGCCTTGCAACCAAAGTTTAAGAACTACCGTCCCCCTTAGTTTTTCTAGCTGATTTCATTAGTATGCTTCTCATTCACCCAGGCAGTCTCCTGTCTCAGTCTGAGGCATTTTTATAACACACTTTCCTTGACCCACTCTGATAAAAAAAGGTATAGCAATAGAACCAAAACAGAAGAGAAAGAGAGGTGGCTATCTCATGAGCATCTCAATACAACCTGTCCAAAATTAAACTTTTTTTTTTTTAATTTTATTTATTTGACAGAGAGAGAGAGAGAGCACAAGCAGGGGGAGCAGCAGAGGGAGAAGGAGAAGCAGACTCCCGGGCTCGATCCAGGACCCTGGGATCATGACCTGAGCTGAAGGCAGATACTTAACCAACTGAGCCACCCAGGTGCCCCCCCAAAATTAAACTCTTGATTCTCTCTTTTTCCTATCTCCAGTAAAGAGCTTAATCCTACCATCTAGTAGCTCAAACCAGAAACCAAAGCACCATCCTTGTGTCAGCCTTGTCCATTTCCCTTCCCAGTTCAATCCATCCGTTATTCTGCAGAGTCTACCTCCAAAATGTATTTAGAATCGGTCCATTTTTCTCCTTCTATACTGCTACCATGTTTGTGCAAGGTTCCTTCTCTTCTCACCTGAATTATAGCCCCCTGAATGATCTCAATGACCTCACTTTGTTCCACTTTCCTCCTGTCCTCTATATTCTAGTCACACTAGCCAAGTGCTTTCCTGACTTAAGACATCTGTGCATGTGATTTCCTTAACTGGAAGACACCCTACCCCCTGCAAAAAGTCTGGTGCCTTCTTATAGTTCAAGTTTCAGCTTAAATAATTCCTCCTCAAAACAACCTTCACTGACTGCTCTAATATCTACAAAGTGTCCCCATAAGTCCCTTCTCCAATTCTCTATCCCAGAGCCTACTTGTTTCCTTCACAGACTCTCTCAATGGATAAGAACATACTGGACATTTACTGTTTAATGTCTTGTCTTCCCCACTCCACCATGACCAACTACATTGTAATACCCATGACAACAGGGCTGTTTTCTCTTCCACAGTATACCTAGTACCTAGCACAGAACTTGTGCGACCCAGCACAGAACTTAGTACTTAGCATAGCATTTGTGCTACCTAGCACAGAACACTGTAGGCACTCAACTTTTGTTCAGTAAATGAATAAACATAAGGAAAAAAGAATAACTTAGGTTTAACCATATATTATACATATACAGGATGGAGGTTATCCAATTTGACAAAAGTTCATAAGACAAGGATATTAAGGTCTTGACTGAATGTGCTCCAACAGAGATAAAATTCTAAAATAGCTAATAATCTTTAGCTGCATTTCTCTAGATTTACAGTGACCAGAGTACTCATTTAACTCCTCAACATATATTTTCTGAAAACATTACAAGGTTCTGGGCAATATGGTAAGTTGTGGAGCTACAACAGTGAGCGAGACAAACATAGTTGCTGACATCCTAGCATCACTCTCCATGCAGAAGACCATGAAAAGTAACAATCCCTCACTTACCACTATTTATATGACATCTTCAACCTTACATTCAAATCTGGACAGTTTATTTTTTAAAACCAGAATCTGTCTGAAGAAGAGACAGAAGATAATGATGGAATCTGAAACCACGTCATCAGATAAATAATTGAAAGATACTGGAATGGTTGGGAAGCCTGGCTGGCTCAGTTGGTAGAGCACGTGACTCTTGATCTTGGGGTCATGAGTTCAAGCCCCACACTGGGCACAGAGTTTAGTTAAAAAAAAGTATATATTGGGATGCTTAACCTAGATAAAGAGAATAGAAAGCAGGGAAGTGATTATTGCTCTCATGAATTGCTGCCAAATTCTATGTTATTTCTAATGGCAGAATTCAGATTAATCTTTGCAAATTACAAAGTTTTCATCTCAATAAAGTAAAAGGAATAAACTCCTAATAATTAGAGATATCAATAATTAAATGAGCTGCTTAGGAGTAGTGAGCCTAAGATCATTGGAAATATTCCATGAGAAGATGAATGACCATCAATTATGGATGCCAGAGAAAAGGTTCTTCCATCAAGCGGGTGCTTACATTAACTGACCTCTAAGGTTCCACCCAATGCTAAAATTTTACAGATAGGAAGGAAGGTAAGGAAGAAAATAAAAGGGACATTAGAATAGTGATGTAACTGTTATTTTTAAAAGGCTATATTATAAAGTCAGAATGATGACTTGGGTTAGAAGGGGAAAAAACAGAAAAATAAAGGATAAAAGGCCTGTTTGCTTCTCTAATCAGACAACAGAATCCAGTGGCATTCTTGTCGATTAAAAGAAAAAATATTCAAGTATTGAAGTTTCAAAAAATATGCAGAATAATAGTTTCCCAATAAAAATTAATCCCTTCAAGACCACAGGAAAGTATCTTTCCTTGATAACTCGTTTAAGTATACTAATTAGTACTTCTAGAAAAATAGGAATAACCACCTATGTGGTTTTCAGATAAAAATGGTAATTTAAAATACACAAAAATTTCTTTGTGATTCTCCCTTCATCCTCCTGAAATTATTTTGACCTTTAACTACTCCTTATGTAGACTTTTAAAGAATACTTGCCATAATGAGTGAGTCAGAAATGTCACTCAGCATGAACATGCTGTTTTCAACAACTTAATTTTTAATTTAAGACATTTCTGTGATGACTAACACCATTGAATCAACTCAAAGACATTTCCAAATAAACAAATTTACTCATCTCCTTCCAAGAAGACCAAAGAAATGTTCTTCACTTCTCCATAGACTTCAAGCTCATACTTAGACGATGTCTAGACACATTCTCAAAGTATACCACCTGGGCTCTCCCAGGATACACAACCTCCATGATTACTGGGCATCACTGAGGAACTGGTTCTTTTCCAAAGAACTGAGTTTTACTTCCTTTGGGTGTCAAAATGTGTCAGGCTAGCCATTCTGTATGGAAATCTTTGTAAGTGGATGTGCTTCCTTGTTTCATCTAAATAACCTACAGAACATAATTAAACCTTTCCTGATTTAGTCATCATCATGAGCCTCAATTACTATGCAGTGCTAATGTCCTCAAGGGCTACTAAAGTCTGTGGGGACAGTGAGCTCTGCCATAAGAATATGTGAGCATTGTGGTTTTTTATTTTTTATATCTGCCTTTAATAGTTTTCCTATTCATTTATTTGCAGAATTAACCCAGATTTCCAGGTGGCCTACCAACAAGTAGCTTCAACATCTCTTCTTCTAATCTACCACTGACAAGGAAAGTGAAGATCCAAGTGTATTAAATCATGTCTAAAATAAGAATAAGTGCTAAGGAAGAATAAGACATTAGTCTTAACTTCAACACATGTATCTTATGAAACAATATTTTGGCCCTTCAAGTACCATATAAGCCTACTATGAGGTTCCCATTATATTGTGACTAGTAAGTAGATGCTGTGAATAAACTACACCAATATAAAGACCACTGTCTTTCTTTATAAGTAGAGACCAAAAGTCTTTAATGCTGTTATTTATATAAGGCGTTGTATTCATATACTCTCTTCTGGAAAACCAAAACCAAAGTAATGGTTTAGTTTGAAAGTATAATGGAAAGGAAGAACTTCTTAAAAACTCAAAAATCTCAAGGTAAATGCAAACAAAACCTGAAAATCTCTGGCTGCAAAGTGGTTTTACCTAAGACTTATGGAACTTTTCTTACACTCTGTCATTTTATCATCTTAGAGCCAATCCAATCTAGCAATACTTAACTAATTTCTAAACTCAAGAAATTCTCTAAGATTTATTATATGAGTAAAATTTCACTTTGACCCAAAGACTACAGTAAATTAACTGAACATCAAATATCATCTGATTAGTATGCAAGTATGAATCAGAAACTTGCATTGGATCACGGCTTGTTTTAGCAAACATTCTAAGATTGGAACAGATGCTATGGTTGTCTCCCACCATGGATCATGTGAAAAATATACTACAGACTACCAGAAGGTAAAATGCTTTCTTACACAATTTTAACACTGGCACAGAGACAAGATTTAATAACAGTGGAGTATTTCAGGGAGGTTGGAGGAGGGATGGGTGAAATAGGTGATGGGGATTAAGGAGTGCACTTGTTGTGATGAGCAGCAGGTGATGTATGAAAGTGTTGAATCACTATATTGTACACTGAAACTAATGTTACACTGTATGTTAACCAACTGGAATCTAAATAAAAACTTAAAATTTTTTATTAAAAATAAATAAATATTCTACAGCTGTAAATCCGAGGAGGTTATGATTTGTTATCCAATGAAGAATGAATGTCTTCTGTTCTCTGTTTTTCAGCAGCAACATACAGAAGTACAAGTTTTCATAATAACAAATAAAAGTCCAATAAACTACTTCATCTTTAAAATAATAATAATGGTAGAGTATGTCAGATAACCTACTATTTGCTAAAAGAATTCAATGAAAGTATTGACTAAGCTTGATGACATCTCTCCCTCTCAAAAGAGAAGAGCCCTATTATTTTTTTTTAAAGATTTTATTTATTTATTTGACAGAGAGAGAGGGAGAGAGCATACAAGCAGTGGGGAGTGGCAGGCAGAGGGAGAAGCAGACTCCCTGCTGAGCAGGGAGCCCAATGTGGGGCCCGATCCCAGGACCCTGGGATCATGACCTGAGCCGAAGGCAGACACTTAACCTACTGAGCCACCCAGGCGCCCAGAGAAGAGCTCTATTATTGTGTACCTAATTCTGAGCAATAAATTTGTTGGTAACATGATATCCAGAAACTTGGCAGAAAATAGCAATTTCACAAAGTTTTTTTTTAAAGATTTATTTATTTATTTGAGAGAGAGAGAGAGAATGCAGGGGGCAGGGGCAGAGGGAGAGAGAATCTTAAGCAGACTCTGCACTGAGCATGAAGCCTGTCTCGGGGCTCGATCTCACAACCCTGAGATCATAACCTGAGCCAAAACCAAGAGTTGGATGCTTAACTGACTGTGTCACCAGGCACCCTTCACAAAGTTTTTATACTGAGAAAAGAGGTAGGTCAGTCAAATGTATAAGCTTATTATAAACAAATTTTAAAACATATGAAAGAAAAGGCATGACGACATGGCCAAAGATTCTACAAAAATACAGAACTTGTAAGGACAAGGCAATTCTAGAAAATGAAGTTCATTCACTATAATTCACAGAATAATTAAGGGCCAGGTTCTTTTCTAGGCCCTGGGGATATGGCAGTGAAACTGTCTTTATACAATCAGAAGTTTTTAGAAAAACATGAAGAAAGTATTAAAGACACAGTCATGAACAGCATGGAGATTACAGGGATATATGTACAATAATGAAGTTTTTAAAAATAGCATTGCAAAGGAATACTTACAAAAATAATGGTCAAAAGGTTAAGGCCACTAAAGGACAGAGCTTTCAAAAAAAAAAAAAAAAACCTTCTAAAAATGGCAAGAAAGGGTGGGAAGGAGGGAGAAGGAAAGGAAAGTCAAATTGAAACTATAGCTTGAAAAAAAAGAAACTGAATAGTGTTGACATATGTCAGGGACAAAACTACCTATGTTATTTAAAACTAAACAATATAAAAGAAGAACTTACCGTCAAAGACAGTTTATGCTAGTATAAGTAACCTTATACATTAAATTTGTTATGTTCTCCAGTCCTAGAAAAGTTGTATTGCAAAGTTCAGAAGTAACTTGCAAATTTAATCTCAGATTCACTAATATACCATGGGTCCGTACCAAATTTGCAGCTGTATGATTGGATCATAATTCAAAACTATCTCAAGATGGAGAGACCAAAACCAACAAGGTGGCATTTTAAAGAAATGTAAGGTTTCTGTATTGAGGTTTGAAAAATAATTACAAAGAAAAAAAAAGTGGAAATAAATGTTCATCAATCAGAGAACAGATGAATAAATTAACTGTGAATTAACAGGATGAAAACTACAGCAGTGAAAATGACCTAGAACTACACATATCAACATAGATGAATCTCACGTTTGATGAAAAAAGCAGACTGAAGTATTACATACTTCATTTAATACTGTTTATATAAAATGAAAAACAAGCAATACAATTATATATATAATTAGAAACAGGAATACTAACTAGACTCAGACTCTAATTTAGACTTAGAAATACATATATAATCAAAGTATAAAGAAATGTATAATCTCAAAATTTAGAATAGTGGTTACCTCCAGAGACAGTGAGGTAAATGAGATTGGGGAGGTACCAGAAGGACTCTCTGCTATATCAGTAATGTTCAGTTTTGTAAATTGGGTAATGTTTATCTTTTTCTTTTCCTTAAATATTTTACAATTTTAAAGAACTGCATAATTATATTATGAGGAAGACTTAACTTGGTAACATTATTTTTCAAAGATTCATGTGAGCCAAAACTGAAATGTGGTTTCTAAAAAGATTAACATAATCTTAACAGAAGTGTGGTATCCAGATTATAGGAAATAACTGAGCCACTATATTCTTTCTAGTTAACCACAGAATACTGTTTCATTCTGAGCACTACATTTTAAGCAGGACATTAACAAAACAGTATATTCAATGACTAGAATGATAGGAGTCTAGAGAACATGATCTCAGATAATCCATCAAAAGAAGTGAGGACAGCAAGGATAGAAGGATAGTTAAGACTAAAGGGAGAAACCATATAGTTGTCTAAATATAAAAGCAAGAATAAGATGAATGGATAAAATGTGGAATATATATATATGCAATGGAATATATTCAGCCTTAAAAAAGAATGAAATTCTGATATGTACTACAACATGGATGAATCTTAAAAACATTATGCTAAGTGAAAGCATTATGCTAAGGCAGACACCAAAGGACAGATATTTTATGATCCCACTTATGAGGTACCTAGAATAGTCAAATTCCTAGAGACAGCAAATAGAGTAGTAGTAATTCATAGTGCGACAGGGGGCTGGGAAAAGGGGAGAATAGGGAGTTATTGTTCATTGGGTAGAGTTTCAGTTTGGGGTGATAAGAAAGATCTGGAGATGGATAGTGGTAATGGTTGCCAAACAATGTGGATATACTTAATGTCACTGAACACTTAACAGGTTAAGACAGTAAATATTATGTTGCGTATATGTTACCACAATTTTTTTAAAAAAAGGAAAAAGTAAGTTTTCTCTGACATTCCAAATCCTTGTTAAGTATCCCTCCTATTACCCCTATAGTTCTGGCATTTTCGTATTTATTACATTATACTATATTGTAATTGCTTGCTTAAAATGTTCCACAAAGGGCACCTGGGTGGTTCAGTCGTTAAGCGTCTGCCTTTGGCTCAGGTCATGATCCCAGGGTCCTGGGATGGAGCCCCCCATCGGGCTCCCTGCTCAGTGGGAAGCCTACTTCTCCCTCTCCCACTCCCCCTGCTTGTGTTCCCTCTCTCACTGTGTCTCTCTCATCAAATAAATAAAATCTTTAAAATAAATAAATAAAAATAAAATGTTCCACAAAGGCAGCAACTCTGTCTTACTAATCTTCACATCTTTTGCATGTATCACAATGGTTGACACTCAAGTATTTGATGAATAAATAAAAACATTTTCTACATACTTCAAGGGATACAAAAATGAGTAAGACGTAAGTCCTACCTTCAATAAGCTTACAATTCAGTATAGAAATATATTTTTTGTTTTCTGACTTGGTAACCTAGTGTTAAAATGGCTATCCCTTCATTCTAATTTGGTATCATTGTTAAAATCATGTAAATCTACAACTGAAAAAGCCCTTAACTATCAACTAATTCGTTCAAATATGAAGTCACTAAGAGAAAATAAGTAAAGTTGTTTACCTAAGATCACTCAGCTAATAGTGACCTTAATAACCAATAACTTAAGAACTATTAATTTAGCTCATAACTAAGCCAGCGATGGTAGGAACACAAGCATTACGACCCTCAGGCCATTGCTATTCCCATTACAACATCATAAAGCCTTATCCCTACGGACCAAATCAGAATTCCATTGGAACGGGGGTTAACAGTGCACAAGACAGAGTTAAGGAAGATGAGTCTCCTTTTAGCTACAGTGATCTCAAGCTAATACCAAATGCCCTAAAAGATGCTTCTAATTCAAAAGCCATAGTCTATCCAAATGAAATGGGAAATCCTAGCCATAGGTCCCATCCTTTTAAATGTCCCACTAATCCAATCCTCCAAGCACCATCCAATTAATTATTACAGCCAAGTTGGGCTGTCAAGTACACCATATGTAACAACTGTCCTCTGCCACTTATCCTGCTGAACTGAAAGCTTTTAATACATAATTGTCTATATTTGAAAGGAAAATTGCAAGTGGGTGTACATATCTGTAATAAGATATTTATAACACTCTAACATCCTGACAGTTGGCATCATATAAATCAGCTCTAATCCTAAGAACTTAGAATCCTGGAAACTTAAGCATTTTCCACGAAGCATGCATACATATGCATGTGCATAAACAAACACACAACCAACCGATATTTCAACATGATCTCCAAGCATCTTTCTTTCTCCCTTCCCAATGAGGCAATATGTGGGAACCTGGCAACACAAAAAAGCTGAAGATATAAAAATTCACTCTAACAATGGGTGTTCAAAATTACTGGAACTTGGGGGGCCTGGGTGGCTCAGCTGGTTGGCGTCTGCATTCGGTTCAGGTCACGATCCCAGGGTCCTGGGATGGAGCCCACATCAGGCTCCCTGCTCAGCTGGGAGCCTGCTTCTCCCTCTCCCTTTGCCTGTAGCTCCCCCTGCTTGTGCTCTCTCTCTCTCTCTCTTGCTCTCTCTCTCTCTGTGTCAAACAAATAAAATCTTTAAAAAATAATAATAAAAACAAAATTACTGGAACTTGCTTTCTTCTAAGCAACTTACAGGACTCCATAAGGATTCCCCAACACAGAACTATAGGAACTATGTAAATGACTTCCACAGAATCTTTATAGGTCTAAAATACAAGAGTAAGTTAGAAAAATCTACTCTGAGTTCTTTGAATTATATCCCTTAGTCATGAGGGGTTTCATTTGAAATGGTTATATCCTCCATTTATCAACTCCCAGTGTATTCATTATATTGCCCAGACACAATTTTCCACACCAGTGTCTCCAAATCAGTTTGTATAAACAGAAAGAGATGACTTAATCCTTGTTCTAGAAATACATAGTAAGTCCATACTTCCTACATCATGGGATATGGGTGAAATAGAAATTATCGAGTTTATTTCTAAAGATGTAAATCTATCGCCGAGTCCCAACACTGAAACACAACTAGGAAATAAAACATGACCCCACATTTCAGCATGTCTAAAAATATCCTGTTCCTTTTAGGGGAGGGGCAAAAAAATCTCTTCATTCCTTTTTTCTCTATATCCTTTATTTATTTTTTTTTTTTAAAGATTTTATTTATTTATTTGACAGAGAGAAAGAGCGAGAGCAGGAACACAAGCAGGGGGAGTGGGAGAGGGAGAAGCAGGCTTCCCGCCAAGCAGGGAGCCCGATGCGGGGCTCGATCCCAGGACCCTGGGACCATGACCTGAGCCGAAGGCAGACGCTTAACGACTGAGCCACCCAGGCGCCCCTCTCTATATCCTTTAAATATAATTCTTCCTGCAGATACTGTTTTCTAGCACAGTATCATGAAATCCCAGACCAACATAATGACCTATTTATCTAGTAGCCGTCATGAGGGAGGAATATGTTACAATGCTGCTTATATTAAAAATATGAGAAAACATAGTTTTCAAGTATCGAAATCAGAGCAGTAGAAACAATAGATAATGTGGTATGAGAAAGATATACTTGAAAACAAAGGACCTGAAATTGTCTATAAATGTAATTCAGTCATCTGTACTCATTGTGCAGATAAAGATCACATACTATAAAAATCAAGTTCAAACCATTTTTAAATTGTTTATAAACAGAAACGAAAGCATTTGTGTTTAAAATAACAATTTTCCTACAGTAACAGGAACATCTTTAAGGAAGTAGAATAGCTAAACAATTTTTATACCAAATATCCATTATACCTTCAATTTATAGCAAGATGGGGGAGGAGCAATTCTCCAAAAACATTACTCCTTCAGTGAAGAAAAAAAAAAAAACAGCTTTGAGTTAAAAATCTCAATCCTTTTCATGATCACAAGTAAAAAGCTTTATTTTTGTTCATATTACATAAAGATTATAGACTCTTAACATGGAAAGGACTTTAGTAAGTTACCTACTCTAACTTTTCATTCAGTGCAGGAACCCTTTCTGACCTATTGCTAACCAGAGGCAAGCAATCTAGCTCTCATTTAAACATTTCTTTTCTTCTTTTGTTAAGATTTTATTTATTTATTTGAGAGAGAGCAGGGGGAGGGGCTGAAGGAGAGGGAGAAACAGACTCCCCTCTGAGCAGGGAGCTGGTCACGGGGCTCAATCCCAGGACCCTGGGATCATGACCTGAGCAGAAGGCAGACGCTTAACCAGCTGAGCCACCCAGGCGCCCCTCATTTAAGCACTTCTGATGGCAGGGACGTTGACTTTACATATTCCACTATTAGGTAATTCGCTCTAGAAAGATCTTCTCTTACACTGAACCCAGATCTGCCTCTCTATAATATGCACACATTAGTCCTAATCTGAGCCACTAGATCATCCAAAATAAGCCTACTTCTGATTCCATTCCAGTTTTTCAAATCTTTGAAGACAGTATTAGTTTGAACTAGATGAAATTATCAATATTCAACTTTTTTTACCTTAAAAAAAAACAAACAAACAGCAATTTCATATAGTTCAACCCAATATATTGTTTTTTACCCCTCACACTGCTCCCCTCTGCTTGGTCTTCTCTAAGGCTAAATATCCCCAGATCCTTAAACTGTTCCTCATTATCCTGGCCAACTTCCTCCAAATAGTTTCCAGAGTATCAGTATCTTTCTTTCAAATGTGGTACTCAGAACTACACGTTTTTCTAAATGACTGAAATCAGAAAAGTTCTAATATGAATCCTATTTTATAACCTGCTGCTGAACTGAAAACTGAACAGCAAACTCTCAAAAGGAGCAAAAATGATCCTGCTAAATTTTATTTTTAATTTTATTATAAAATCTGTGGGTTGTTTTTTTTTTTTAATTTTTATTAAGTAGGCTCCACATTGGGCCTGGAGCCTACTTAATAATAATTAAAAAAACACGGGGCGCCTGGGTGGCTCAGTCGTTAAGCGTCTGCCTTCGGCTCAGGTCATGATCCCAGGGTCCTGGGATCGAGCCCCGCTTTGGGCTCCCTGCTGTGCGGGAAGCCTGCTTCTCCCTCTCCCACTCCCCCTGCTTGTGCTCCCTCTCTCGCTGTGTCTCTCTCTGTCAAATAAATAAATAAAATCTTAAAAAAATAATAATAATTAAAAAAACACAAAAAACTCAGGAGCCTGAGATCAAGAGTTGGATACTCTACCGACTGAGACACCCAAGCGCCCCTCTCCTCACTGCTCTTTAAACATGCTAAGCACACTCTATCTGGGCCTTCAAATCTGCTGCTTCCTCTGCCTGGAAACCGCTTCCCAGATAGCCACAAGGCTTACTCCCTTTGGGTCTTTACTCATATATCACTTTCTCAGTGAGGCTTTCCTCAGCCACCCTACCTAAAATTAGAGCCCCCACTGCACTTCTTTTCTTTTTCCTTTCCTGCTTTAGTTTTCTCTGTAGCACTTATTACTCTTTAGTGACATACTGTATAGTTTTTGCTTATTTTGTTTACTGTCTCTCTACCGCGCCAGAACGTAAGCTCCTTTGGAATAAAGGATATTACCTGTTTTGTTCATTGCTGCATCCCTAGTACTTACAAGTCTGCACCAATAAGTATCAGCTGAACAAATAAATGAGCAAATAAATGAAAGAAACTGATCTTGATACCCACAAAGGCCAAAAACTATTTTCCTCATGATAAAAGATGTACAGGAGTCATTTGGTGAAGGGTAAAGAAATAAACAGACTCCAGACATATTCAAGAGGAATACAAAAGGCTTATTTACATATCCAAGGTACTCAAATACTTCAGATCTGGAGAGGCTGACTCCTTCTTTTTAGAATAAATTGATGATGGGCAATAATATCAGAAACTTTGTATTACTCTTCTAAAGACTTTTTTTAACTTACACAGTAAATACTAGTTTTTTTAAAGATTTATTTATTTGAGACGGGGGGGGGGGTTGGGGGGGTGGGGAGGGAGAGAGAGAATCCTCAAGCAGACTTCCCACTGGGCGCAGAGCCCTTGCAGGGCTCGATCTTACGACCCCGAGATCATGACCTTGAGATCATGACCTGAGCCAAAACCGAGAGTCGATGTTTAACTGACTGTGTCACCCAGGCACCCCACAGTAAATACTATTTTAAAGAAAACATTCACTCACAGAAGAATGCTTTTGCAATTTTTTTTAAAGATTTTATTTATCCAAGGGAGTACAAGCAGAGGGAGCAGCAGAGGGAGAAGGAGAAGCAGGCTCCCCACCAAGCAGGGAGCCTGATGCAGGGCTCAATCCCAGGACCCTGGGACCATGACCCGAGCTGAAGGCAGATGCTCAACCTACTGAGCCACCCAGGCACCCCGCTTTTGCAATTTAATTACAATACAATTAGTTAAATTATTGTGTTGCCTACCAGCAAAGGAAATTAAAATGCCAAGACCTTGAAACTGCTCAAGTCTATTCCAAATATTTTCTTGTGTAGTCCAGATAGTCTCTAAAAAAGGTAACACTAAAAGGAAATCAGAGTAATGAGCATCAATGCCAAGTGGCAATGACCTCGGATTCCCTAAGGGTATATAGTTCTGGGTCAGCTCCCAGGAGTCTGAGTCCAGACAGAAGCTGGGTAGTCATTACTACTTAACCTCTACGTCATTCTTCATTTATATGCATTCTGGAAAAAATGAGGTTTTGTTTCAGTGCTGCCTAGAGGTATCCAGAAATGTCATTAACTCATTTTGTATCTCTGCATCTGATTCATTCATCCTCTTTCTCTTTGATACAGGTTCCATCTGACTAACACCTATTCTCTTAAGTAATGTTACCCTGTAAGAAACCCTATCAGGAAGTAACTTTCAAAAAATTCTTAAAAAGTTATTATAAAATACTTCCCTGGATTATTTAAGTTCTATGGAAAATTTTAAACAATGTAATAAAATTCTCACTGAAGGCCAATGAGAACTACAGTATCAAAAAAAGATTTTTTTCCATATTTAAACAACTACATATTTTTTCTTTTTTCTCCTTTGGGGAAAAATAAAATTAAGGTTTTACCATAATTACAAGTAATATTTTAAAAATTCACTAATTCAAGTAAACCTATGCACTAATTCAATGAACATTTACTGAACATATCCTAATATTCTAGGCACCATGCTGAGAGCCAAGATGTGACTTCTACCCTCAAAGAGTATACAGTCTATTAAAAATACAGGCAAAAGCAAGCTATAATGTAGTAATATATGCAGAAAGTAAGCAGTGCGCAGAGAAAAAGCATCTAAACCAACCATCAGGAAAGTCCCTTTAGACACAACCTGAGCTAAGCCGTAAAGGATGAGTAGGAGTGAGTTTATTTTTTTTAACAAAGGCTCCATGCCCCATGTGGGGCTTGAACTCACAACCCTGAGATCAAGAGTAGCATGCTCTACTGACTGAGCCAGCCAGGCACCCCAAGAGTGAGCTTAGATGAAGGAAAGAGCATAATCACCTGGATAAGCAGTAAAAGCGTATGAACAGTTGAATGGGAAATGACAAGCAGTTCCCTACAGTTAGAGTAAAAATATAGGATGACAGAAAATAATAAAGGATGAGACAGGTTTGGGACTAGGTAGAGGCAGATTAAGGAAGACCTTCCTTTGCAACATTCAAAAATTTATACCTTACCCTCTGTAAAATAGGGAGCCATTAAAAGAGTTTAAATATGGTATTGCCACAGTAAAATCTGCTTTTAAGAGAATTTTCTTTGGTGAGTGAGTATAAGAGATGGGAGAATATGGAAACAAAGAGACTAGTAGGAAGGTCTCGTAACAGGCTTGATGAAAGACCACTGGAGCCTGAACCAGAGTTGTTGAGACTGAAAAAAAGGATTGGATTAAAAAACTGAGGAGGGGCACCAGGGTGGCTCAGTTGGTAGAGCGTCTGCCTTCAGCTCAGGTCATGATCGCAGGGTCCTGGGATCGAGCCCCACGTTGGGACTCCCTGCTCAGTGGGGAGCCTACTTCTCCCTCTCCTCCCCACTTGTACTCTCTCTCACTCTCTCTCTCAAATAAATAAATAAAATCTTAAAAAAAAAAAAAAACTACTGAGGAAAGACAGTATAACAGAGTAGATTGCAATGCCAGCTTCAGGACAAGAAAAACCACTTACTAGATAGGACCTTTGGCAAGTTCCTTAACTTTTCTAAGCCTCAGTTTCTCCTTATGTAAAATCTTCCCTACTTCCCAGGGTTTTGAAGGATAAAATGAGAAATGTAAATCACTTAGGTCAGTAATTGGCACTTGATATATACTCATTTTATGGCAGCAATTATTATTCATAAGATAAAGTGACGAGGCCCTAGTGATTGAATGGAAGTCATGAGAGAAAAGAAATCAGGATTGACATGCAGGTTTTTACTAAAGTGATAAATGGATAAGTGCAAATGTAAAAGAAGAAATAGGTTTAAAATGGAAGGTGATTATTTTGGTTTTTGACATGTCAAGGAGTCTACAGGATACCCAAAATAGTTTAAATGTGCTAGCAATCATTCTGAGTTTTCAAAAACAATGCTGAGTGTAAACACAACAGGTTTACATAACCCTGTACATGTAAACTCATCTAACCAGGATTATAATAAAGCATCAGAGAATGTTAAACCTCAACCAGAACTCATAAATCATCTAGTTGAGTAGTTCTTCATCTTTTTGTTGTCATGAACCATCCAAGAATCCGATGAAAGCTATAGACCTTCTCCTCAGAAATCTTCAAAAACAAAATTTTGCAACAATGGTTTGAAAACCCCCTGGATCCATCCCCCTCAAGAGGCACTGAGATATAATTAGGCTGAGTTACTGCTAATTAGAAGCAAAGCCAAAATCAAAACCCAGGCTCTCAATTCATGTTTTTTCTCCATTATTATCAGCAACTTGAAATGATTCTTTCAAATTTACCTTTAGTCATTCACGCAAGGTGAAAATCACACACACACACACACACACACACACACGGGATTCAGACTACTGAGGGCAGCTCTAAGCCATCATCAGGCTTTCTTGATCCAGTGGCATTTCCCAAAAGTCAACTGTGTCCCACTTATGCAAACAGAATTGGCATTCAAAATAAGTAGAAGCACTGGTTGTAAGGTCTTTTCATTTCTTTGTTTTTGGTTTTTCTCTTTTTTTTTTCCAAAGGTTTTATTTATTTATTTGTCAGAGAGAGAGAGACAGAGACAGAGAAAGCACTAGCAGGGGGAGGGGCAGAGGGAGAAGCAGGCTCCCCACAGAGCAAGGAGCCCAACACGGGACTCGATCCCAGGACCCCAGGACCACGACCAAGCTGAAGGCAGACACCCAACCAACTGAGCTACCCAGTGTCCTGGTTTTTCTCTTTTTTAAAAATAAAAAGGTACTTTAGTTTTTAAAAACTTTCCTTCCTACTATTGAATCTCAGATCTGTACCTCTGAAACAAATAATGCAATATATGTTAAGAAAAAAAAAAAGAAGAAGAAGAAGGTAGCAGGAGGGGAAGAATGAAGGGGGGGAAATCGGAGGGGTAGACGAACCATGAGAGACGATGGACTCTGAAAAACAAACTGAGGGTTCTAGAGGGGAGGGGGGTGGGAGGTGATGGGTATTGAGGAGGGCACATTCTGCATGGAGTACTGGGTGTTATACACAAACAATGAATCATGGAACACTACATCTAAAACTAATGATGTAATGTATGGGGATTAACATAAGAATAAAAAAAAATTTGCTAAAAAAAAACTTTCCTTCCTAATGGGAACTGGTTTCTTTAAATAGAAAAAATGCGATTACAATTTAATTCAATAAGTACTATTGTCACCTACTATGTACAAGGCCCTAAAGATGCAAATATACCTAAGAATCCCAAGGTCGGGCGCCTGGGTGGCTCAGTTGGTTAAGCGACTGCCTTCGGCTCAGGTCATGATCCTGGAGTCCCTGGATCGAGTCCCGCATCGGGCTCCCTGCTCAGCAAGGAGCTTGCTTCTCCCTCTGACCCTCCCCCTTCTCATGTGCTCTCTCTCTCTCATTCTCTCTGTCTCAAATAAATAAATAAAATCTTTAAAAAAAAAAAAAAAAGAATCCCAAGGTCATCTATTAAAAGTAAAACAAATAAATGCCTAAAAGTTTAAGCAAAGGAATAGAGAACACCTCTGGGCCAACACTCATTTAAAATGCCTAATTAGGGACAATCTTTTTTAAAAAATGCATCAAATCCTAACACGGAAACTAAAACTATAAAATTCTTAGAAGAAAACATAGGTGTAAATATTCATGACCTTGGATTAGGCAAGGGTTTCTTAGATAAGATACCTAAAGCGCAAGCAACCAAGGAGAAAATAGATATAGAGACGTCTTCAAAATTTTTACTTTTGTGCTTCCAAGGCCACCATCTAGAAAGTGAAAAGATAATCCACAGAATGGGAGAAAATATTTGCAAATTACTTATCTGATAAGGGTCTAGTATCCAGAATATATAAAGAAATCTTAAAATTCAACAATGAAAAGACAAATAACCTAATTTTATAAAATGAGCATGGGCCTCCTGGGTGGCTCAGTCGTTTGAGTGTCTGCCTTCGGCTCTGGTCACGATCTCGGGATCCTGGGATCGAGCCCCATGTTGCGCTCCCTGCTCGGTGGGGAGCCTGCTTCTCCCTCTCCCTCTGCCCCTCCGTCCCCTGGTCATGCCCTCTCTCTCAAATAAATAAATACAATTAAAAAAAAAATAAAATAAAATGGGCAAAGGATTTGACACTTCTCCAAAGAAGATATACAAATGGCCAATAAACACATGAAAAGATCCTCGGGGCACCTGGGTGGCTCAGTTGGTTAAGCGACTGCCTCCGGCTCAGGTCATGATCCTGGAGTCCCAGGATCGAGTCCTGCATCGGGCTCCCTGCTTGGCAGGGAGTCTGCTTCTCCCTCTGACCCTCCTCCCTCTCATGCTCTCTGTCTCTCATTCCCTCTCTCTCAAATAAATAAAATCTTTAAAAAAAAAAAAAGAAAGAAAAGATCCTCAACATCATTATTCATTAAAGAAATGAAAACTCAAAACTACAGTGAGATACTGAGACAGGGAAACTAAAGGGACCCCACAAAAAACTGCTTTTTTGCTCTTTTTCCTGCTTCTATTCTTGCTAGGACCTCCACGCCTGCCTTATAGATGCCTTATAGAACAAATAATGTAAAGGTCAAGGATTTAATGATTTCTTTGGAGTCTTCTAGCACAACAGATAACATCTAAGGAATGACTGGGTGGGTTCATCATGAAGTTTTCCAAGACCACTGACTCATCAAAATTCGTGGCTCCAGGTCATAAGTGACTTATGGAGAACAGCTAAACACTTTGTTCCTGGATTACTGAGAAGACAAGCGCACCAGACCACCCACCTCAATAAAAACTCCAGGCCCCAAGCAAAGAGGAGACTCACTCTTTCCTTTCGGAGTCTCCTGGGTACTCTGTCCATATCTACACTATCTCTGTATCTTTAGTAAACCCCGCTCTCACTTCCACTCAGCTTGTATTTGATTTCTATTCTGCACAAAGCCAAAGACTCTCTTGCCTGGTCCTGTAGGTCTCCCCCACCCCGCCCCCGCCCCCACCAGGTCCCTGGACCCAGCCAGCCTGCATCAATACCACTTCACACCTACTAGGATGGCTATAATATAAACTACAACAACAAAAACCCAGAAAATAACAAGTGCTGAGGATGTGGAAAAATGTACCCTCATAATTTGCCGGTAGGAATGTAAAATGGTCCAACCATTCTTGGGGTGATGAAAATGGGCTGAAATTAGACAGCAGTGACGGCTGCACAACTTTTGAACATACTAAAACCCATGAATTATACCCATTAGTATGCAATCAGTGTATAATTTATGATATGTGAATTATAGCTCAATTAAAAAAAACAGAAACAAGCAGAAAACCCCCACTATTATCAACTAGAGAAATCTACTTAAGAGTAAGAGCAAAACCAACTTAAAAATTATCTGTAGGTCTGGGAACTACAACAACATGTTTCCTGAAATCACCAATGCCAAAAAAGCTATAAACCCATGATGGGTTTCCATACAGAAGTGGAACCTGTCTGCTCTCCTCCAAAAGAAGAGCAAACTGATCAGAGTTCCTTCTAAAGATTTAAAATGCACTCTAAAGCTGTATTGGACTCCTGGATCTGGATCTGGAAAGGGAGAATCAAGCTTGAGTTATGACAGTAAAATGCATTAAAACGGAATTTTTTAGTTTTCCTTTGTGAGAGAATGAGAATCTTGAGGTGTTAATATACCTATTCCTGAGAAATGTATTACATATTAATGCATACATGGAAGGACAATTTGGTCAACAATGTTACCTCACTTTATCTCTGTGACGTAGATAGAACAAGTATTATCTCCATTTTATCAAAAAAAAGATAATCTCAGAGCAGTAACATGACCTATTCAAGGTCCTAAGGATGGCTGAGCTGGATGGACTCTAAACTGGGTATTCTGACTCCCAGTCTAGTTTAATTTCACTAAATTAAAGTTCTCTAGTTTTAGTGTGCTATTTCCTCTTTCATTCAACAAGTCTGTCCCTCAAACACTTTAATACATTGTTTGTAGGAAAAACAAAACAATCTCCAAGTTACAGCATTATCAATTCTTATTATAGTATATAATATTTATAAACCAAGATAATCTGAAAACATAGAAAATAAAGCACACTTATTAGGAATAAAACACCTTATTCATCTAAGACCTTAGACCTTAAAATCTTAAATGTCACAGGAGTTCAAATAAGCAGCACTAGAAGGGTGCCTGGGTGGCTCAGTTGGTTGAGCATCTGACTCTCAGTTTCGGCTCAGGTCATGATCTCAGGTTCGTGAGGTGGAGCCCCACATTGGGCTCCATGCTCAGCGGGGAGTCTGGGACTCTTTCTTTCCTTCTCCCTCTCTCTGCCCCTCATGCTCATGCTCTCTCTCTCAAAATAAATAAATCTTTTTAAAAAATAAATAAACAACACTGTAAAACACACACTTACTACATAGGAAAGCTCCTTTGGGCCATCACTCAGAGTCCATTTACTTTTGTATTAAGCTTAATTCTAACAAGCTTATTTGCCAACAGATAAAAGTAGAAGCAGTTCTGATTCTATTAGATATACACACTGAAAGTAAAGTAACAGCATACAAGGAAGGAAACACAAAAATCCAAAGGTATAGCAATCTCGACCATTTATTGTAGGGGTAATAAATCCTACATTGTTCAAGGTCTTTATTATTGTTCATAATAATCCATAATCACCAATAAAAGAATGACCCAATTCCACATATTTTATTAAAGACGGCAGGGAAGAATGTAACTCCTGTTTTCTCAAACTCGAACCCCGGATTCTTCTATTCCCCTTTTTGTTTCCAATTAGTTAAATCCAATCAGTTGCCAAATCCTACTGATCCTAAGTCCAACTATACATTACTTGTTTCCAATTTACTTTTCCTGCTCTAATGCACTGAAGATTACTACAAATAATCTGCCCCTATTTCCAGTCCCTCCTACCATAAAAGTTAAATTCCTAAAATAAAGATTTAGTTATCTCCCTCTAATTCATTCAGTTAAGAAAGATTTATTGAAAGATCAACTTATAAAGGCTCTGTAGTTGTTACAGTACAAAATCCAAACTGCTGTTCCCCAGCACCTCAGCCTGGCTCTGATCTGTCCTCTCCCTACCATTCTAGTCTCTGTGGGGTGGCCCTATTGGGGGGGGGCACCAAATGTGGGATGCTCTGATAGCGTGGAGGCCAAGCGCTTGGTGGTGAAAGAGTTCAGCCAAGACAGAACAAAAGAGAAGTTTTCTGAATACACCACAGGAGAGCAGCAGGCAGGACATCAAAGGAGAGACTGTCTTCGAGGAAGTGAGGAAGTGAGGAAGCGAAGGTGAGGAGCCACAGCTGTTGGGTGGAGGGAGGGAGTACAGATGGGGATGTATGGAAGTTTCCTTTTGGTAACTGTGCCTGGTTGTAAGTAACCCATTGGTTAGTTAGGGCCTATGGCTATTTCGAAGGGGATCGCTTAATAAGCCTATCTGCATTCAGCTCGGTGATAGGCCCTTTTACCTTACTCCAGTTTCTACTGCTCAACCTTGTTGCCTAAAAGCAGCCTCTACAGGCTCTTTTCCCACTGGTCCCACCTGGAACCACTTGCTGTTTCCTAAAATAGCCTGCACCTCCCTGATTCTGCCCCTCTGCTTTCTGTAATCCATTATGCCTGCATCCCCTACCAACTGAAATTCTAACCTTCCTTCAAGGCCCAGTTCCAATACCATGTTTTCCAGAAAAACTCTAATCCTCCTCCATCTAAGCTTATTTATTTACTTAAGATATACTGGACATTTTTCCAAAAATATTCAGCTCATTATTTTTAATAGTTGCACGGCATTCCACTGTGGAAGTGCCACAGGTTTTACTCAAAGGCATACAATTCTTTAAAGCATTGATTTTTTAATGTAAAGAACATAAAAATAATCCTGTCATTCCACTGATCAGTTAATACCGGTTGACACTTTAAAAAATAAATAAATAAAAATAATATATTCTCAGGGCACCTGGCTGGTTCAGTAGGAGTGTGTGGCTCTTAATCTCGGGGTCATGAGTTTGAGCCCCACAGTTGGGTGTAGAGATCACTTACATAAACAAACAAACTTTAAAAAAAAAAAAAGGAAATGCATGCTCCTAGTTAGAAAATTCAAACAGTACAGAAAAGTATTTGCTAGAAATTCTAATAGTGGTTTCAACTAAGTAAAAGGTGAAGAGAGGGGCGCCTGGGTAGCTCGGTGGATTAAGCGGCTGCCTTTGGCTCGGGCCCTTATCCCAGGGTCCTGGGATCGAGCCCCGCATCCGGCTCCCTGCTCCATGGGAGGCCTGCATCTCTCTCTCCCTCCCCTGCTCCTTTAAATTTATTTTTAAATATTTTTTAAAAATAAAAATATTTTTAAAAAAATAAAAGGTGAAGAGAATCAAATTAGAGGAGTATGAAGAGGGTCTGAGGAACTGAGGGAGCAGCACAAGTTCAGCTAACTGTAAACACTTAATTGAAATTTATTCTTATCTCCCCATTTTGCAAAATGGGCCATTTTAAAGACCCATTCTTAAAACAACGGCTGGAGGGGCGCCTGGGTGGCTCAGTCGTTAAGCGTCTGCCTTCGGCTCAGGTCATGATCCCGGGGTCCTGGGATTGAGCCCCGCATTGGGCTCCCTGTTCGGCGGGAAGCCTGCTTCTCCTTCTCCCTCTCCCACTCCTCCTGCTTGTGTTCCCTCTCTCGCTGTGTCTCTCTCTGTCAAATAAATCAATAAAATCTTTAAAAAAAAAAAAACAACAACGGCTGGAAGGGACGCCTGGGTGGCTCAGTCGTTAAGCATCTGCCTTCGGCTCAGGTCATGATCCCAGGGTCCTGGGATGGAGTCCTGCACCTGCTTCTCCCTCTGCCTGCCACTCCCCCTACTTGTGCTCTTCTGATGATAAGTAAGTAAATAAATAAATAAATAAATAAAACAACGCTGGTTATAAAAATGTTCTCAGACAAAATGAGTGTTTTCTTTCTTCCTTCCTTTCTTTTTATTTTGATAGTCTTTCCATATAGGGGAGGGGAAAATGGTTATCCAGAAGCAATCAGTCATTAGCAAAACCAATGTACATATCCATGAAGATGTCTAAAAAGTATTTCAAATGTGCTCTAACATCCCCTACGTAGTATCCCTTGGAGAAAAGGCTTTTACTACATAGTGTGGTTCTATCCTGTCACAACCAGATGACAGATGTAAGCCGTACCTACAGGATACACTGCTTACGCCAACCCAAGCTTTAAAGCAAAAGCCTCTGAACAGGGCTGACTTACTCCAGATTCAACCGCATTCCTATCCATTCTTCACATTACAATCTAGCCTTTTTAAGCAATGCTTTCTTCATGTCTTGCCTATAGAATTCTTATTGCTCAAGTTGCAGCCCTTCCAGGAAGCCTTCTTCCCCTCCTTGGAATTGAGAGAGCTTGTTTATACATTATCCAGCGTTTCATTAAATTCTACTTTGGGGGCGCCTGGGTGGCTCAGTTGGTTAAGCGACTGCCTTCGGCTCAGGTCATGATCCTGGAGTCCCGGGATCGAGTCCCGCATCGGGCTCCCTGCTCGGCGGGGAGTCTGCTTCTCCCTCTGACCCTCCTCCCTCTCATGCTCTCTGTCTCTCATTCTCTCTGTCTCAAATAAATTAAAAAAAAAAAAAATCTAAAAAAAAAAATTTAAAAAAAAATTCTACTTTGTCTTCTATTATTTCACATATACTACTTGACTGCGAGCTCCTTGAAGGCAAGGCTTATATCCTAAATGCCCATTTATCCTATAATACCTATTCAGAGGAACTGAATAGTAAGTGCTCAATAAATAGTATTTTTAGATGATTCTTACTGTGAAGTATCTTACAGTAATGTTAGTATTAAATCTTCAAACTTAATTCTCTAATCATGGAATTCCTAAAGTCTATTTGTAGTTATGTGTTACATAAAGGCAATATTGATAATATTGACTACAACCCAACACAAAGACTAATTTGTCAAGCAACTTTCCAAGAGATAAATAGCTTAATCTGTGACAGTTCTCTAGTTTCAAAACAAAGTCCTTGTTCTTAGAAACCTGTATAGTAGATCTGCTGAATGAACCAGCAGTTATTTACTTTCAATTCTTCAAAACTAATTTTTCCATACAGCTGTGTTTACTCACACCATGTCTCATTTATGCGAGAGGTGTAAAATAGCGAAGCCCAGATCTCTTCCTCTCTCCTCTTTATATTTTTTCCTGCCTTTGTTATTTGCCTTTCTGCAGCTTGCTAGCCAAAGCTGTAATTAGTACCCCACCGGGATCTATACTTTTCTAATAAAGAACAGCCTACAGCACAATGACATGTATACACACACAGCCACGTGTGTTCCTAACAAATTAGCAATATTTTACACATGCAAGCCTTCAACAGCTGAACGGGAGCATTTTACATGGCAGCTGAAACTGACTCACAACACTGACTGCAGATTGATTCATCCCTTTCTCTGACTGCACACACACCTAATTTCAAGGGAAACAATCCAAGACTGAGTAAAATTATGAATGCAAGTCCTAAAGCAAACCTTAGCAGGTAAACCACAATTGCCAAGGCAATATTTTTTTTCAAATACTACTAAATTTGTGGTGTTTGTTAGGTAACAGCTTACTGTGACTTTTCTGTACACAGTTTTCAGTCAAATTGAATAATTAGTGCTTTAGACAGTTAGACAATTTATATATGTAGGCTCGGGATCCTGTTCTACATTCCCTTCACCATCCAGTCTCCTGACTCCCATCCAGCATCACCTTGCACTCAATCTTCTTCACAGCTTCTCATTAACCTTGTCAAGTTCCCACCCACACCCATTCAGTAAAGGGAGGATCAAGTAGAAGAATAAATCATCATACTGTAAAGATAAAACCAACAACTCATTTCTTAAACATTTAAATTTACAAGTATAATTCAAATACGAAGAAAAGATTTACCCCTTCCCCACTGTAGCGATATGAATGAAAATTACTTCACGTACTTGCATTAGCAAGTGCTCTTACTAGGAACAAAAATAACCAACTTACTTCACTGAAAGTTAAGGCCATGGACCCTTAAGAGCTTTGGAATTTGTAACAAGGGGTTCAAAAAGCTGTATGCACCAATATCGCCCATAGAGTAAATAATGGCTTTCATGTAGACTACCATTTCTCAATATACAGATGCTGTTATGATTAATAAAATCAAATATATTGAAAAGATTTACTGATTTATAAGTTTTGTCACGTATTTTGTTAATCAAGAATTACTAAAATTAGTTACTATTACATGAAAATCCACTAAAATGTTTTACCTAAAATGTCTACATAATTAATGGTTATTAATTGACATTGAAGGGCGCCTGGGTGGCTCAGATGGTTAAGCATCTGCCTTCGGCTTAGGTCATGATCCCAGGGATGGAGTCCCTCATCAGGCTCCCTGCTCGGCAGGGGGCCTGCTTCTTCCTCTCCCTCTGCTGCTCCCCCCTGCTTGTGCTCTCCTGTCAAATAAATAAACAAAATCTTTAAAAAAAAAAAATTGACATTGAAAAGGAAGGTTGAAAATCTTAACTTTTAAGGTTGAAAATCACTTCATGAGACTGGACTCCTTGAACTGGAACTGTGTATAACTTAGCGTTGTTCCCAGTGACACACACCAGTTATTTAATACATGTGCTTAAATGTGGGGACTCTGAATCACCTTTCTACATGTTTTTTCAAGTTGGTAAAAGATTTTTAAACCCTAAAACTGGGAAATCTGTGAAGTATAAAGTAAAAATATTAATATATTGCATAAAGTAAGACATTTTCCTTAGAAAATGTTACTCAAGAGCTAACAATTTCTTACCACACTAACTGGCATGTCTAATATATAAGATTCTACTGTAAATGTGTTTGAAATGTCATCACTCATCATTGGCTCACACAACACATTGGTTAATGAAAAGTTCAGGATCTAATGCTAACCAAAGGTGTTCCCTGCTTTGAGGTCCCTCAGACCAAACTATTTTCAATCTCCCTTTGGGAAATACTAATAATCTTGAAATAGCACAGATACGCTTTGCAGCAAGCAAGAGCATTAATACTGATTTATTGAGGACAGGTGCCAACAGCTCTTTGTTGGTTAGTACTTTGCCTTCTAGATAATAAATAGCACAGTATGAAACATTTGCCTCATTCATGACAATATCAAAAGTTTGTAACATTTTAAAATGTAAAATGAATGCACATTTCTTGGAAAACAATAGAAAATATGGAGGTATAAACTATAAATAATTACAGCACCAGTTCTCAATCTGGGGCGTGCATCAGAATTGTTGTGAAATGTTAAAAAATATAGATGCCCAGACTCCAGCCTAGCATCTTCAAGAGTGTCTTGTTTGTTTTTAAAGCTCCAAAGGTGTTCTAATGCAGAACCTTGGTTAAACTTGAGCACCTAAGAGGTTCTCAAAGTGTGAGAACTGACCAGTAGCATCAACATCACCTGGTAACTTGTTAGAAATGCAATTCTCACACTCCACCCTGACATACTGAATCAGAAACTCTGGGGATGATGCCCAGCAATCTGTTTTCACAACACCCCTAAGTGATTGTGATGCATGCTAAAGTTTGAGAACCTTTCCTTTAGACTATGGTGTCCATCCATTCTTCACTAACTCTTTAAGATGAAAATGAGATCTAATTAATACAAATATACTTAAGGCATTTTTTTTTCTAATTGAAAAACATTTTTAGCTTTGTCTTAACAAATCATCAAATTAACACTAATGTGACCTCTATTGAAAAAGGTTCAATTCATCAAGTTCTTGGATTAGGCTTCCTTTTTAAACACAAATGCGCCCAGGATTAGACAAGAGATCCAAAGTTACCACGCCATTTGGTCTATTCATCTGGTCCCTGGGCAGCAGGAGTTTCTCAAACCAGCTGATTAATTGCAACACTTGAGTGGGGGGAGGGGCAGACCCTACAGGGCTTTTCCTTCTTGATTTTTAAGAGTAACTGAAGTCTCGTTTTAGCTATCAATTTATAGGAAATACAAAGAACAAAGAAACCTGTTAAGCCGTACCATAGAATTGAAATTGGCAAAATCCAGACTGTGGAGAAATTCTACAGGATAAAAAAAAAAAAGAAAGAAAATTCTACAAGATAAATCACCTAATTTCTTACACACACACACACACATGCTACAAGAAAGAGAGATAAGAAGAACTACAGATTAAAGAAATTTAAGAGATGTATCAATTCCCTGCAATGGATTCTAACTCAAACAAATTACCAAAAAATTATATTTCAGACCATGGGAAATTTGAACACTGGGTGGATATTTGCTATTAAATAATTATTGCTCATTTTTTAGGTATAATAATAGTATGGTTATTTTTTAAAGTGTACTTATCTTTAAAGAAATACCAAATAATCACAGATAAAATCGTATGTCTTGGATTTGCTTCAGAATAACACAGGAGGAAGAAAAGCAGGTAAATGATAGAGATGAAACAAGGGCGGCCATGCATTGATAATGGCTGAAGATGGGTGATGGGTACCTGGGTTCATTATAGTATACTGTCAACTATTCTATTATACGTTTAAAATTAGCCAACATTTTTTAGTTTTAAACTAAATGAAGCTAGGAGATTGGCAAAGCTGTAACAGCAACATTTGTCCCATGTATTATCCAAAATACTGACATCAGGAAAAGATTCAAAAATAAATCTATTTAGGACTTTTAGAACTTAAATACACAAATCTAAACACTGTACTTTGCAATTTAAGGAAAGAGACCCCTCAAGAACATTCTTGTGAGCTACTCAGCTTTCTTAAGTTTTTTTTAATTCTCTAGGAAAACAACTATATGACCAGTATTTTACCATCCCAGTTTCTAGGTCCATACAAATAATTATGTTGATGACCTCAGCTGCCCAAGGTGTTATTAAATGGTTATAGTGTGTATACATATGCTCATTCTTCCCTCAGGCCATTCTATCAACTTCTTCCTAAATGGGGTAATGGTGAAATCACAGCTGAGGTCCTGAATGAAATCTGTCACAGTTTCCAGAAAAGACAAGTTAAATCTTTATCTTCATCCTAATTTACACAAGAAATGTATTTAAAAAAAAAAAAGAAATGGGCAAAAGAAGAGAAAAACTTCTAGATAGCAGCCCTTGTCTGGAAATATTTATCTTCCAAAATTTACATAATATACATAATTGATAATCTAACACCATCATTATGGATATAGTATGTCTAAAATTATACTATTGAAGAAATATACCAAAGATAACAGTGGTTATTTTCCTATGGAGGGATGTTTTCCTTTCCCCTTTTCTGTATTTTCCAGAATTACTACAATGAGCACATATCACTTGGATAACTGGAAGAAAAAAAAAAGTGTCCCTCTACTCCAGGGCAGAAGAAAATTTATTTTACCACATTATGTAGTAAAAGTCCCATTACACAATTCAACTTGGCCCAATTTAATACAAGCTATATATTTTTTTCTTCTAGCACTAATCTTGCTCATATCCCCAATATGAAGTAGATAGCTTTCTTCAGTCCTCTTTAGGAGTGAAGAGACAAGGTCATTCCGTTGGTTTCTCCATAGGTTGACTTCAAAGGGTAGAAAACACTGATCAAGCCACTTTCTAGTTTCTTAAATATAATATCCTCTAGATCTGATTTCAAGAAATATTTATAAACCAGTATCTTTTTCCTAGACAACTTTGTCTGCCTCGGCCAAATTCCCTTAGTAGCTATCCCCTTATTTCAAGTCTTTTCTAACTGATTTGTTTTTGCTCATTATACTCCTTTCAGTCTTCTGCTTCATTTCCTCCAACATAAATCAAATCATTTCATTTTTTTATATCTTTTTTGTTCAATCCTTGCCCTACTTCCAGGCACCAATACATTGAGATAATGTGAATATAAAGTAAAATTACATGTGGTTCAACCTAATGTTCAACCTGATTATTAATCACATATCAAGGTAGATTTTCATAAATACATTTTCTCAGTAACTGAAAACGAACAACTATAATACCATCCTTAGTAAATTGAAGAGGGTTGTATTTCTCCGCTTGGCCTTGATATACATGTGCAGAAACTACTAGGTGCCTGTCCAAGATCTCTCTTTTTCTTAGTAAGAAAGTTCCCATATAATTAAGGGCAGAATGTGCCCAACTAAAAGGCTACTTTTCCCAGCTCTCCTTACAGCTAGAGGCAGCTAGTAACATACAAATGCAAGTCATTGCCCTTTCGCCTTCTACCCTTCCCCCTACTCTGCCTTCCTGCCTAGATCACAGATGGCTGAATGGGGTATAGGCAGCCATCTCATGACCTTCAGAAGAAAAGCCATATGTTAAGGTTGGCCAAGCACAAATTTAGAAGGAGACTAGGTCCCAACTTCATGGGACCAAGGAAGTTTTTGTTTATTAATATAAACAAATTTTATTCTCTAAAATAGATCTTAACTTAAACATTCACACTAAAAAGCATCTCAGTTATCCCAGATCTAAAACCTGGTTAGGAACACTTACCAGAGAGCAGCTAAACACTTTACTGATGAAGAGTCTGGTTCAAAAGTTAGATAAACATGGGTCTGAACTTGTTCAGCCACTTGCTACCTATATGGCTTCTTAGATACCTCTAAATCAGTTTCTTTATTAAACTGTTGATAATTGCAAGTTGTTCTGATTATTAAATTAAATATTAATGCTTAGTTCCATGCCTGGTATTCTATTGTAAGGTTGAACATGTACACTCTATGACCCAGCAATCCTCTCCTAAGTACCTACCCTAGAACAACTCTGAGGTGGTTACACATGCCTACACATCAAACACACACATACATACAAGTAGACATTTACAAGAATGTTCACTGCAGCATTAAAAGTCTATCACCAGGAAAATAGACTAATTAGTCGTGGAATAATGACTCCATGGAATACTATACCCCAGTAAATCAACTACTACTATATAAAGTAACAAATGAATTTCTTAAAAATGTAGAACAGAAAAAGTAAATAGCAGAATTCAAAATATGTCATTTTCATAAAGCTCAAAAACAAAAGTAAATACTATATTTTTAAGGATATATATATATACATGCACATATATATATATTTTTAAAGATTTTATTTTTAAGTAATCTCTACACCCAACATGGGGCTTGAACTCATGACCCCAAGATCAAGAGTCGCATGCTCTTCCCACTGAGCCAGCCAGGCGCCCCCACGTATATATCTTTTAAATAGATGTAAAATACAAAATGATTAACAGCAGTTATCTCTAAGGGAAGGCAGGGGAAAGGACAGGAGAGGGGAACACTGGTAGATTTAATACTACTGGTAATATTCTAGTTTTTAAGTTGGATAATAGTTTTACAGATATTCTTTTTATTATTACCTACATTGCATTTTACGTTTCACATATTCTTTTAATATATCAAATGCCACATGATAAGCATATAAAAATAGTGTGAAAGGATACCAAGTGTTGATTTAAATCATTCAAAGGCATTCCATTCTTGCTGCACTTAAATAGTTCTGGCTTCAGAGTTGCAATAACCAATCTCACCACTTAGCGCAAGTAAATATAGTACTGTCCTTAGCAGTTTTCCAAGAACTGCTGATTTGCTTTGTTTTCTCTCAGAGTATGTGTCAAATTTCTCTTGAAGAAACAAAATTTCCACATGATTTGAGATATATAAAATAAAATTTCTACAGCATGAAGGCTAAGCTGTGGTAATTTCCACAAGTATTTTTATAACAAATCAAAAGGATGTTTTAAGAAAACATGAAAAACCACATATGTAATTACTAAATAACTTCAATTTGTAGCAAATCAAATTGCATTCTAATCAGTGGACTAAAATAATTGAAACAATTTAGCTAAGTAAGATTAATATGAAATACCCTAAAATTAAATACTAACATGTCCAACCTATTCTGTGGCATATCCAAAATAACTATATTTTTAATGGCATCCAAACACTGGAAGAGTCCCTAGCTGCATCTAAGAAAAATAAATCCATTCATCCTTGAGGGATTAAGAGGCCTATTTAAGATTCATAATTAAGCAAAAATTTAAAGTTACACTTACCAATTTATCTGGCCTTCCCATTTGTACATACCCACAGCTGCTCCATTCCCATTCCTGAATAATTACTCTCCCTTGCCTCACATTTTGTTGTCCTACCATACTCTGCATACTCTCTCCATACACAGGATCTTTCAATAGTGATGTAGGCTTCTCTGCCTCTCCTTTTGTATGAGTTTACTAATCATTCCACATTAAAAACATAAAATACTTGAAGTAGTCCCTACACTCTGTTTGCCCTTGTAAATGTCTTTAACACATCAAAGAGCATGAAGTAGGCCCGCAAACCTAGAACAGCCCTTTGAGATTTAAACCAGCTAGCCATCTTCTTCATTACTTGATTTTTATTGGTCTAAGTTATGAATATTGGAGAGAGAGAGGAGGGAGTATAGGCATGAAACAAAATGCAGTTGCTACCTTAATGAGATGATAAATGGAGTCACTACTGCAAGTAAAATTCTAATCAAGAATTTATTAGTCAAGTTGCAATTATTTACACATTACACAAATCCCAAAATTTCATCTAGTGTAAATCAACAAACCAAAATAAAAGTGGGCTCTAAAATATCAAATATCGGGGTGCGTGGGTGGCTCAGTCAGTGGCTAAGTCTGCTTTCGGCTCAGGTCATGATCCCAGGCTTCTGGGATCGAGCCTGCATTGGGCTCCCTGCTCAGAAGAGAGCCTGCTTCTCCCTCTCCCTCTGCCACTCTCCTTACTTGTGCTCTCTCGCTCTATCAAATAAATAAATAAAATCTTTTAAAAAAATAAAATATCATTTGATATTTTTCCAAATTTTCACATCATGCCTAGTTATCCTGAATTGTTTATGGCCACATTTTGCCAAGTTCCACTCCAACTGGCTATGAACAGGTGAGATAGCAGAGGAGATTGCTATTTTGAATAAGAAGTTGAAATAGATAAATTTTAAGATTCTTTTCAATCATGAAAGTATTAAAACTATTAGTAAAAAACAACAAACATTTACTAAAGGAATAAAATATTACCCATTATCAACAACCCAAATCTGTGTCAGTGCCATATTTATTCTTACATTCATTCACAATCTCTAGTTGAAAGATATAAACTCATCTTCTTCGAAAAGATTTTCCAAAGTGTGCATTTATTAAGCATTTGATTTTCTGTGTCCTTAAGTACTGCCTAAAGATAAAGCAAATTTTAAACTGGCAATTATGAAAAAGAACTATTTTAGCTCTTAAGAATTTAGTAGATTTTGTTAGATGAGGGAGGCCTTACAGACTGATTTGACTTATAGAGGATGCATCACTCACTGTCAGTGTGGTGTGGGCTTTATTTGATTAATACCTTCATTTGTATAGTATGTCTCACTTGAAATTGCTTTGTATACATTTAGTAAAATGTTTTGTAAAAAAAAAAAAAGATTTTCCATATACCATACGATGTCCATTCTCCTGTCACAGTCAGGGCATTCTGACTGATTCAAAGTATAACAGTAGCCTGAGGCTATCTTGCAAAATTAGATTACATTAAGTAGTACTGCTATAATATTTTTGGCAAATCTTGACTAATTTTAGTTGTCAATCTAATTTAGCCTGCCCAACAAGATTTGTATCATTGAAAGTAAATTTATTTTCTAAATTTGTTGCCAAATCTACTTAAGGAACCTCACTAAAACAGACAATTTTTAAAATGGGTGATATTCTGCTGTTAACATATAGTATTCTAATGATAACTTCACAATGCACAACAATCCGATAGCTTTAGCTCATTTTCTAACTTAAAGAAAATAAAAGAAAAAAAAGAAACACTAAATATCTATACTTAATACATTCTACTGGTCCACAATACCTTTCTTCTTTCAGAGTTATGAAAGTCCTTTTCTTCCTTTAAAGTGATGGTATGTCACAGTGTAAAAGATACCTTCTCAGATCTACTCTCATTAACAATATTTTGGGTTGGAGATATAGCCCCTTTAAAAATCATCAGCTTAGGGGTGCCTGGGTGGCTCAGTTGTTAAGCATCTGCCTTCGGCTCGGGTCATGATCCCAGAGTCCTGGGACTGAGCCCTGCATCAGGCTCCCTGCTCAGCGGGAAGCCTGCTTCTCCCTTTCCCACTCCCCCTGCTTGTGTTCCCGCTCTTGCTCTCTCTCTGTCAAATAAATAAAATCTTTTAAAAAATAATAATAAAATAAAATAAAATTTTAAATTTAAAAAAGAAGTCTTATGTCCCAGGTGCAATTCTCTTCAGGAACACATATTATCCAAGAATTGTCTGAATGTGATGATCACAAGATAACTAACCAAGTAACTAGAGAGACAGTGTGGTCAATTAAGTCAATTAGAGCATAATCAGACCCAATTTAATTCATATCATCACTAGCAGGAACTATTTTTATTACCTCCAAATTTATAGATTTATAAATAAAACTGTATTCTGGTTTTTCAAATTAGTTTTGAAATCTTTCCTTAGACTCAAAGAAACTTATTATTGAAAGCTTTTGCCAAACGAACATCAGATTTCATTTGTTTGTTTGTTCCAATGACCAGGGTTAAAACCCATACTCCTAGTATGCAAGTAGAAGAGGAACTTCTTTTCTCTTTTCTTCCAATAAACTGAGTTTCCTATTGTCTAGTTCCTATTAGAACTAGAAGAACAAAGTAAGATTTCCCAATAAAATCAGAGGGAGGAGTCAGAGCTATGAAATCCATAAAGCTTCATATTACCTCATCAAATGAAAAATATAAAAGGTCAGAGAGAAATACTACCAAAATGTTTATAGTATTATCATTATTTAATAAGATTATGGGTAATTTTTAGTTCTGTCTTTATACTTTCCCAAGTTTTCTAAAACTCCACAGTTATTACTTTTAAAATGAGGAAGAAAAGGCATTTTAAGTCATTTATTTCTACAGATCTTCTTTGCAGAAAAACTCTGCTGATAAATTAATACCACAGCTTAGGTAATTTTTGACAAGCATTTCTTTTTTTTTTTTTTAAAGATTTTATTTATTTATTTGAGAGAGAGAGAATGAGAGAGAGCCAGCACATGAGAGGGGGGAGGGTCAGAGGGAGAAGCAGACTCCCCGCCGAGCAGGGAGCCCGATGCGGGACTGGATCCCGGGACTCCAGGATCATGACCTGAGCCGAAGGCAGTTGCTTAACCGACTGAGCCACCCAGGCGCCCGAAAGCATTTCTTATAACTCAGTATAGACTCATTTAAAACAGTTCCTCCAAAGAACACTCATCTAATAAAATCTGCCTATAACTACCTACCACTCATTCTTCCTCACTATTTGACTCCACACTAAATGTTATGATAATCTGGTCAAATACTGCAAAATACATACTGAAGGCCAAAATCACCACCTAGTGATCTTCTATGAGCTTTTCATATCCCATACCTCAGGGTAATGAGTAACTGATTTAAGACCTGCAGACATTGGGCGCCTGGGTGGCTCAGTTGGTTAAGCGACTGCCTTCGGCTCAGGCCATGATCCTGGAGTCCCTGGATCGAGTCCCGCATCGGGCTCCCTGCTCAGCAGGGAGTCTGCTTCTCCCTCTGACCCTCCCCTCTCTCATGTGCTCTCTCTCATTCTCTCTCAAATTAAAAAAAAAAAAAAAAAAAAAGACCTGCAGACATGAAAAGTCCCCAGTAAGAAAAGTAAAAGTCATGCTTTCATTTTCTTATCAAGCAACACATTGAATATCCTAATACGTATTTCCTGGCATAACACATGTCAGACAGTTGTAAACATTTTCTTTGGTTATACAACGTGCAGCCAGTCTCTGGATATTTTGGTTCCCCAACTTAAGACTAGAAAACCTCGGGGCGCCTGGGTGGCTCAGTCGTTAAGCGTCTGCCTTCGGCTCAGGTCATGATCCCGGGGTCTTGGGATCGAGCCCCGCGTCGGGCTCCCTGCTCAGAGGGAAGCCTGCTTCTCCCTCTCTCACTCCCCCTGCTTGTGTTCCTGCTGTCGCTCTCTCTCTCTCTGTCAGATAAATAAATAAAATCTTAAAAAAAAAAAAAGACTAGAAAAACTCATCTCAAAATCAGACATAATTGTAACCAGACTAGAATAGACTTGATTTTCAAAAAAATAATAATAATCTTTTTTTTTAAAGATTTTATTTATTTATTTGTCAAAGAGAGAGGGAAAGAGAGCACAAGCAGGGGAAGCGGCAGGCAGAGGGAGAAGCAGGCTCCCCGCTGAGCAAGGAGCCGATGTGGGACTTGATTCCAGGACCCCAGGATCGTGACCTGAGCTGAAGGCAGACACTTTACCAAATGAGCCACCCAGGCGTCCCCAAAAAACACTAATCTTTGAACCAACCAAACATAACATCAAAACTAGTTATTTCAGTCATTTACCAGATGATATATTTTAATGTCAGTTGCCTAAGTTTCATCAGGGTGCTTCCAATAATTATTCTGAAAGTAACATCCAAAACAGAAAACAGCAGTTAAAATTCAAGATTAAAATTCTCCACCTAATTTAACATTTATTTAAGAGCTATGGTAATTGGGCTACAAAGATAGCCACTAACAATTCCTCCTACAAAATGTTAAAGTCACAAAATGAGGCCCAGTCTTCCCAGCCAGCCTCTGAATGATTCAACTATTCCAGTTGTATCACCAGACATGAAGGTAAGGCCGTCTTCATCCTTCAGCTCTGGCCCAGCCACAGTAACTTACACCACATGAAGTAGTGAAAAGCTTGCACAGCCCATACCATATGGAGCAGAAACAAGCCACTGTCACAGAGCCTTGCCCAAATTCCTGGCCCACAGAATCAAGAACAGTAAAATAGTTACTATTTTAAGTCACTAAGTTTTGGGGCAATTAATTGTGTAACAATAGATAACTGATATGAGGCCTTTTGATTCAAAAATACAAGAAAAATATTAAGGTCTTAAAAAGCATTTACAGCACAATCTCTGAAAGAAAGAACAGATAAGCCAGATTTCATTAAAATTTTCTGCTCTACGAAAAACACTATCAAGAAAATGAAAAGACAAGCCACAGATTGAGAGAAAATATTTGCAAAAGACCTATCTGATAAAGGACTGTCATCCAAAATACAGAAAGAATTCTTAAAACTCAACAATAAAAAAAAAAAATCCAATTAAAGCATAAGTAGAAGAGGGGTGCCTGTGTGGCTCTTGATCTCCAGGTAGTGAATTCAAGCCCCACAGTGGGCGTAGAGCTTACTTAAAAAATAAATTAAAAAAATAAGCAGAAGGCCCTAATATATAACCTGACCAAAGAAGATACATAGATGGCAAGTAAGCAAATGAAAAGATGGTCCACATCATGACACCAAGGAAATACAAATTAAAACAATAATGAGATGCCGCTACCTACCTATTAGAATGGCCAAAATCCAGAACACTAACAGTACTAAATACTGGGGATAATGTGGAACAACAGGAAGTTTTGGCTCAGGTCTTGATCTCAGATTCGTAAGATCAAGCCCCACATCAGGCTCCATGCTCAGCAGGGAGTCTGCTTCTCTCCCTCTCCCTCTGCCCCTCCCCATGCTCATGTTCTCTCTCTCTCTCTCTCTAAAATAAATAAGTAAATCTTAAAAAAAAAAATTAGTTGTATTGGGGGGCCTGGCTGGCTCAGTCAGTAAAGCATGAGACGCTTGATCTCGGGGGTTGTGAGTTCAAGTCCCACATTGGGTGTAGAGCTTACCTAAAAAAAAAAAAATCAATGTACTTCTATACATCAGCAATAAACAATCTGAAAATTAAATTAGGAAAATAATTCCATTTATAATAGCATCAAAAAGAATGAAATACTTAGGCATAAATTTAACCAAAAAAGTCTAAGACTTGTACTAAAAACTACAACACATCAATGAAAGAATTAGAGACCTAAATAAATGATAAGGCATCCCATGTTCATGGATTACAAAACTTAATAAACAGTGTTAAGATGGCAATATTCCCTAAAATGATCTACGGGTTCAATACAGTTGCTATCAAAATCCCAACTTCCTTGGGGCACCTGGGTGGCTCAAATGGTTAAGCATCTGCCTTAGGCTCAGGTCATGATCCCAGGGTCCCAGGATCGAGCCCCACATCTGGCTCCTGACTCGGCGGGGAGCCTGCTTCTCCCTCACCCTCTGCCTCTCCCCTGCTCATGCTCTCGCTCTCTCTATCTCTCTGTTTCAAATGAGATTTAAATAAAATCTTTAGATTAAAAGATTTAAATAAAATCTTTAAAAAAAAAAAATCCCAACTTCCTTTTTTGCAGAAATGGACAAGCTGATCCTAAAATTCATATGGAAATGCAAGGGACAGCAAAAACAATCTTGAAAAGTAAGGGACTCATAGCTTACTACAAAGCTATAGTAATCAAGACACTGTGGTACTGGCATAAGGACACACTTGTAGATCAATGGAATAAAATGGAGAGTCCATAAATAAACCCATACATCTATGCTAAATTGGTTTTCCACAAGGGTGCCAAGATAATTCAGTGAAGGAAAGAAAAGTCCTTACAACAAATGATGCTGGGACAATTGGATAGCCACATGCAAAAGAATGAATCTGGACCCCAGCCTCATACCATATAAAATATTAACTCAACATGGATCAAAGATATGAATATTAGAGCTATACCTATAAAACTCCTAGAAGAAATCATAAGAATAAATATTCATAACCTTAGATAAAGCAACCGTTTCTTAGTTTTGTCACCAAAAGCACAAGCAACCTAAAAAATTCTGATAAATTGAACTTCACCAAAATTAAAAACTTTTGTGCTTTCTAGGACACCATCAAGTAAGTGAAAAGACAACTCATAGAATGGGAGAAAATATTTGCAAATCATATCTGATAATGGTCTGGTCTACTGGATATATAAAGAACTCTTATAACTCAATAATAAAAAGACAATCCAATTAAAAAATAGGCAAAGGACTTGAAAAGACATTTCAACAGAGGATATACAAATAGCTAATAAGTACACTAGAAGATGTTCGACATCACTAGTCATTAGGAAAATGCAAATCAAAACCACAATGATATACCATTCCACACCCACTAAGATGGCTTTAATTTTTTTTTAAAGAAAAATAACAACTGTTGGTGTAAAAAATTGGTACCCTCATACACTGCTGGTACAAATGTAAAATGGTGTAGCCACTGTGAAAAACAGTATAGCAATTCTTAAAAAAGTTAAACATAGAATTACTATATGACCCAGCAATTTCACTCCTAAGTATATACCCAAGAGAACTGAAAACAGGTTTTCAAACAAAAACTTGTATATCAATATTCATAGCAGCATTATTCATAATAGAAAGTACAAGCAAGACACTATCCATCGACGAATGGATAAACAAAATGTAGTATGCCCATATGATGGACTATTATTCAGCAATAAAAAAGAATGAAGTACTGACACAAATACCACATGGATGAACCCTGAAAACATTATGCTAAGTAAAAGACACAAAAGCCACATATTATATGATTCCACTTATACAAGGCATCCAGAATATGCACATCCAAAGAGAGAGAAAGTAAAATAATGGTTGTCAAAGGCTGGGGGTGAGGGAAATAGGGAGTGACTATTAATGTGTAAGAGTTTTCTTGTTGGGGTAATGAAAATATTTTGGAATTAAATAATAATGATATGAATACTAAAATGTACTAAATTATAATTTTTTGAATTATACATTTTAAATGGTAAATTGTATGGTACGTAAATTGTATCTCAATTTTTTAAAAACACGGATACAGAAATGGGAGAAGCAGTTGCACATGGTGAAAAGAATACTGTACAAAGTGAGAAAAAGCCAAGGATCAAGTTTTATCTCTGCCATGAAGTGTTCAAAGTCACTCCAGGTTTGGGGGCCACACTTTCCTTATCTCTAAATGAAAACGTGGGCCAAGTGATGTTTGGAGCTTCTTCCGGAGATTTGACTTCTAATTTTGACTATTAATTATCAGATATGATAAACATACAAGTCTAACCATTCATAAACGTAAAGAACCCAAAGAGAAGAATAAGGAAAGTGGGAATTAGACTTGAAGGGTTAGAGAAGAAAAGCAAATCATGCCAAGGCTAGAACAGCGTAAGAAGGAAATGAGAGATAAACAATTTAACAATGAGAGAAATTAGGTAAGGCCATAAAAGATAAACTAAGGATATCTGATTAGATAAGCAGTACTGAGCTACAGTAACTCTTTTTTTTTTTTTTTAAAGATTTTATTCATTTATTTGACAGAGAGAGACACAGCGAGAGAGGGAACACAGGCGGGGGTGGGGGGAGAGGGAGAAGCAGACCCCCCGCCGAGCAGGGAGCCCGATGCGGGGCTCGATCCCAGGACCCCGGGACCATGACCTGAGCCAAAGGCAGACGCCCAACGACTGAGCCACCCAGGCGCCCCTACAGTAACTCTTAAGGAGAGAAATTATGCCATTGAAGCTCTATCAGAGGAAGATAAATATGGCAGGACAAATTGGGAAGGAAAAAGACCAAAGGCAATAAGATCAACTAAACTGTTAATGTACAGGTCTTGGTTCTAACACTACTCTCCAATAAAAGGAACCAGGGCTCCTTGGAGAAATTACTGATTCCAAAACTGGGACAGGAAATATGCTACATAAACATGGAAGACCCTATAATGCCGGAAAGTAAGAAAGTGTTAAAACTTGCTTGCTCTCTCCCTCTCTCTCACTCCCACCAACCCCCCCTGCCCCCCAAGAGTATCTCAAAGAAACCTAGAGGCTAACTGGAAGAACTCTCAATGGCCAAAGCTGGAATAATTAAACAACAAAATAAAGTAGTATTAAATTATAACCCAAAATATAAATAAGTACCCACATCAGTATGAATATATTTATACAATATAAATAAATGGTTGAATAGATAACTGGAGGAGAACAGAAGTAACTGAGGTAGATACTTTGCCCCCAAGGAGGAAGAGCATAACTTTTCACTCCCTAAGTGTAGGCTGTGCATCGTGATTTTCTTTCAAACACTGCAGTATGGAAAGGAAGGGTTCGAAAGAAAGAGAAATTTTATAGTGGAGAAACCTGACAAACTACCTCAAGTCAAAATCAAGTTTAACATCAACAGAGAAAAGTCATGTGATAGTACATATCCTTGTTAGAATGCAATGAGAAGGCACCTTACCTCTGTGGTTTCTTCTGAAAACCACATCATCCAAGTCCAGTTATGAGAAAAACATAGACAAATCCCTACGGAGGTACATTCTGCAAAATATCTGACCAGTAATCCCCAGAACTGTCAAGGTCATCAAAAATAAGAAAAGTCTGAGAAACTGTCACAACCAAGAGGAGGAGCCTAAGGAGACAGGGCTGGCTACTAAATGCAATGAGGTATCTTGGGTGGATCCTAGAACAGAAAGAAGGACATTCAGAAAAAACTGGAGAAATCTGAATAAAGTTGGACTTTAGTTAATAATAATGTATCGGCGCACCTGGGTGGCTCAGTGGGTTAAGTGGTGACTCTTGATTTCAGCTCAGGTCATGATCTCAGGCTCGTGACATTGAGACCCACGTTCAGCTCCGCACTTAGTGCAGTCTGCTTGAGATTCTCTCTCTCCCTCTCCCTCTGCCCCTCCCCCCTGACCTGTGCATGCTCTTTCTAAAATAATAAATAAATCAATATTGTAAAAAAATTGGGAGCACCTGGGTGGCTCAGTTGGTTAAGCGACCGACTCTTGGTTCCAGCTCAGGTCATGTTATGAGAAGGAGCCCCCAGTTGGGCTCTGCACTCAGCACAGAGTCTGCTTTAGATTCTTTCCCCCTCCCTCTCCCTCCCCCTTTGTCCCCCCCCCACACACACTCATGCTCTCTCTCTCAAATAAATAAGTAAAATCTTTAAAAAATAATACTAAAAGGGGCGCCTGAGTGGCTCAGTCGTTAAGCGTCTGCCTTCGGCTCAGGTCATGATCCCAGGGTCCTGGGATCGAGTCCCACATCGGGCTCCCTGCTCGGCGGGAAGCCTGCTTCTCCCTCTCCTACTCCCCCTGCTTGTGTTCCCACTCTCGCTGTGTCTCTCTCTGTCAAATAAATAAATAAAAATCTTTAAAAAAAAAAATACTAATATATCAATATTGGTTTAATAATTTTAACAAATGTACCATACTAAGTTATTTATAAGTAAAACTAGGTATTGGGTATACAGGAACACTGTACAATCTTCACAATAATCCTGTAAATCTAAAACTGTCCTAAAATATAAGTTTATATATAAAAAGAAGTTAATGCACCAATTTACCCCTGGTCTGGGTTAGTGCTCTGTCAGCAAGAATGAAAATGAAAGGACAAACCCAAGACATATTAAAATGAAAGACATAACAGAACTTGATGACAAAAGAGTATGATGGATGAAGGATATTAAAAAGTAAAATATTAAGTTTGGGAAAGGGAAGAATATCATTGCCATTATAAAAACAAGTGAAACAGGAAAGACAAGACTGGAGAAGTGAGGCTGGCCTTAGAAATGCCTACTGACTATCTCCCCTTAATCTTCCCCTCCTTGTTTTCCAAAAAGGAATACTTTTTTGATAAGAATCAATTCTCCCTATATTTATCTTTTTTAAAATTTGAATTTTGATAAGTAGAACTTTCCTAAATAGATTCAGTATGTTTATAATATAATTACATAAAAATCAGAATAGTGGTTGCTCCTGAAGGCTGAGTAGGCAGGAATTAACTGGGAAAGGATGTGAGGAAACTCCCTGAGATTAAGATAACATTCTAATCAGTGGTTCCCAAATCCCCAGTCCAGCATCATTGGCATCACTGGGGACTTGTTAGAAATGCATTCTCAGGCCCCACTTAAGATCTACTAAATTAGAAACTCTGGGGATAAAGCCCAGTAATTGGTTTTGTGTTTGTTTTAAGATTTATTTATTTGAGGGGCACCTGGGTGGCTCAGTTGGTTAAGCAACTGCCTTCAGCTCAGGTCATGATCCCAGGGTCCTGGGATCGAGCCCCGCATCGGGCTCCCTGCTCCGCCAGAAGCATGCTTCCTCCTCTCCCACTCCCCCTGCCTGTGTTCCCTCTCACGCTTGTCTCTCTCTCTCTCCCCCTGTCAATTAAATAAATAAAATCTTAAAAAAAAAAAAAGATTTATTTATTTGAGAGAGAGAGCACATGCTTGCAAGAAGGGGAAGGACTAAGGGAGAGGGAGAAAGAGAATCCCAAGCCTACTTCATGCTGAGTGCAGAGCCCCGTGTGGGACTCAACCCCAGGACCCTGAGATCATGACCTGAGCCAAAACCAGCATCAGATGCCTAACGGACTGAGCCACTCAGGAGCTCCCCAGTGATTGGTTTTAAAAAGCCCTCCAAAAATAGAAAATCATCATTAGAACACCATAGTAATAACTACTTCAGGCAAGATCCCTGACAAAGATAAAAATCAATCTGTGGGAAAAAAAAAAAAAGAGAGAAAAATCAATCTGTGGAAACTTTAAGAAGAAACATGAAATTCGCATAGCTTCAAAGCATTTCCCCCAAAATATTTATTAATTACTGTGGTGGTTTTAACATATATCCATAAATTCTTGCATACTCTCCCCTCCAGGAGATGGGGTTTGATTCCCTCCACCTTGAATGTAGGTTGGACTTAGTGACTTGCTTCTTAGAATATGGAAAGCAAAAAAATAGTAACTTTACAGTGGAAAAATCTGGCAGATATTACCTTAACCAGTAATAATTGATATAACCAATAATAATAATTATTGATATCATACATTCCCTGACATATGATGAGGACACATCACCGGACTCGTGGGACTGCTGTATGAATACCAAGTGAAGGGGTGCCTGGGTGGCTCAGTTGGTTGAGTTTGCCTTCCACTCAGGTCATGATCCTAGGGTCCTGGGATCGAGCTCATGTGACTGTGAAGTACTTAGCTCAAGTATATGCAATTAATCTTATTTCTTTCCCTCTTCCCTTTCTGTTTTTTGAACAGAACAAGACAGACTCAAAGACAAATGTTGCCATCTATTCAACATCAAAATACCATGAATACAGCAAATATGTTTTGATCCCAAATGCTTTCCTGATGTTGCTTTTTATTGATTCAAGCTCAAATGTAAAAATATATATATATATGAAAGACAAAACAAAGTTCAAATATTCACTGGGACACATTATCAGACACTTTTCAATGTGATTTGGAAATCATTTTCTTTTTTGAAATATTAAACTGAATGTTTAAAATACAGTATAGTATGCAAAATAATGCACTAAGAAGTAAATTATCAGACCATAATTAAATTTGGATTAGAAGACATAGTGGTGCTTCAAAACTTAAATATACAAATAAATACACAACTATATACAAACTAAATATACAATATATTCTCAGCTCAAAATCTAACCGTATGCTAAGCTAAATAAGTCAGTCAGAAAAAGACAAATGCCATATGATTTCACTCATATGTGGAATTTAAGAAACAAAACAGATGAACATAGGGGAAGGGGAAAAAAAGAGAGGGAGGCAAACCTTAAGAGACTCTTAACTATAGAGAACAAACAGGGTTGCTGGAAGGGAGGGGGCAGAGAATGGACTAATAAATGGGTGATAGGTATTAAGGAGTACACTTGTGATGAGCACTGGGTTTTACATATAAGTGATGAATCACTAAATTCTATTCCTGAAACCAATATTACATTATATGTTAACTAACTAGAATTTAAATAAAAACACTGAAAAAATCTAACAGTATTATGCTCTCAATATTTATTTTTTACTGAATTACAACTGACATACAATATCCTATTAGTTTCAGATGTGCAACACAATGATTTGATATTTTTACACATTATAAAATGATCCCCACAATAAGTCTAGTTAACATCTATCACAATACAAAGTTATTATTATTGACCATATAGCTATGTGTACCCATATTTAAATTATCAATTGAGATATTAAAAATCGAACAAAATGTTTAAACTTTTATGTATGAAACAAGAGTATGTGCCTTGGAAAAAAAGCATTAGTTCTTCTACTGTATTAACTTTTCCTATTTGTCTGTGCTATTTGTAAACCACTGCCCTCCAGAAAGTCACTCCAAAAACCTAAATGGCCAAAAATATTAATGACAATAAGGTTATACTGTCATGGAGCAAGTTTACTTCAAGTGACTTGCAGAGTATAGAGTCTTTTTTTTTTTTTTTAAAGATTTTATTTATTTATTCATGAGACACAGAGAGAGAGAGAGAGAGAGGCAGAGGGAGAAGCAGGCTCCCAAGGAGCAGGGAGCCCGATGCGGGACTCGATCCCAGGACCCTGGGATCACGACCTGAGCCGAAGGCAGACGCTTAACCATCTGAGCCACCCAGGCGCCCTATAGAGTCTTTTAATACTGTACTTGATCTGCACTAATACCAAAAGAAGAGATAAATAAGATTAAAGTTGACATGTAAGAGTAAATGTACCGAGGGCCTGAAAAAATAGACTATTTAGTCTGAAACTGAACAGAAGAGACATCTCAGGCTGAAAATTATATGTGGCTATATCAAACTCAGGCTTGGTTTGTTTTTTATCCCCACACTAATACTAACAAACTTTTTGGGAAAGAAAGATACCTGCATTTGGGGTAGGAGGGAGGTGTTAAAAAAAAAAAAAAAAGCCTTTTGCAATCAAAGATGACTAATTAGTACTGCACACTCCTGAAAGATATAGAAATGTACACATAAAAAAAGTATAATTGAACATTAAGTCCAAAAAACAATGATTCACAAGTAATTTATAAGAAACAACTGCAATCAATGATTAGAACACAGAAAAGGCATATTTCAACCTCTTGGTTAATACCTTAATATTACTTATTACGCAGAGCGAGATTTACCGTAAAAGTAAAGAAGCTTAAGCTTCAGGGCCCTCATTTAAACTGGCCCCTGCCAAGACCAAGTGATATTTCAAAGCCATAATATGAAAATCTCTAGAGGAGTGTGAAGCCAAAAAAATAGGAAAAAATTAAAAATGTTATGCTATTTTTCTGAATTTTGTGACATTTGTGCTATTTTTCAACTTTTAAAAATATGTCATTTGTTGTAATTTATTTTCTCTATTTGTTTTCATCTCTAATTTTGTATTCATAATTTTATATTCTTTTTCTTTAAAAAGCCCCTGTTGTGGGGCACCAGGGTGGCTCAGTCAGTTAGATGTCTGCCTTCGGCTCAGGTCATGATCCCAGGGTCCTGCATTGGGCTCCCAGCTCAGCAAGGAGGTCTGCTTCTCTCTCTTCCTCTCCCTCTGCCCCTGCTCATGTGTTGTCTCTCTCACTCACTCTCAAATAAATAATCTTAAAAAAAAAAAAAAGTGCCCCTGTTGTTAAGCATTTCAAGTACCAATGGAATAATTTAGCCTGCCTCCTACTTTTAGTACCACTGTATTAAAGACCTGTTTGAAGATCTCTCCTCTTATCACAGATTTTGAGTTTTCATCACCAGGTATAACAAACCAAGGCATGGGTCAAATTTCAGTGGAATTTTATTTGAACTTTTATCTCTTAAAACCATTTTCGGGGCGCCTGGGTATAAGCATCTGCTTTCGGCTCAGGTCATGATCCCAGGGTCCTGGGATCGAGCCCCACATCGGGCTCCCTGCTCAGCGGGAAGCCTGCTTCTCCCTCTCCCACTCCCCCCTGCTTGTGTTCCCTCTCTCACTGTGTCTCTCTCCGTCAAATAAATAAATAAAATCTTTAAAACAACAACAACAACAACCATTTTCAAGGGGCACCTGGGTGGCTCAGTCATTAAGCGTCTGCCTTTGGCTCAGGTCATGATCCCAGGGTCCTGGGATCAAGCCCCACATCGGGCTTCC
>NC_138372.1:20104387-20219140 GCF_054177405.1 Leptonychotes weddellii | reverse complement strand
TCTCACTGTCTCTCTCTCTCCCTGTCAAATAATAAATAAATAAAAATCTTAAAAAAAAAATTTTCAATCAGAGAGAAATAACATTAAAAAAAGTGATGAAATGGAAAAGAACATCTCATGGATAGGTGATATATGTATAGAAAAACAGATTCATTTGCAATGACATTATCTCTTTAAGCAAGATGGGATATGGCTAAACAGTAAGAATGTAATCAAAAATAGTTCAGCAAGGGTCGTCTGGGTGGCTCAGTCGTTAAGCGTCTGCCTTCGGCTCAGGTCATGGTCCCAGGGTCCTGGGATCGAGCTCCGCATCGGGCTCCCTGCTCAGCAGGAAGCCTGCTTCTCCCTCTCCCACTCCCCCTGCTTGTGTGCCCTCTCTCACTGTGTCTCTGTCAAATAAATAAAATCTTTAAAAAAAAAAAATAGTTCAGCAAGCTACTGGTAACTAAGAGTGAAGAACGCTGACAGAAAACAGGAAACTATGAAATCAAAGAGAAGAGTGGTTAAAAAACATCCAAGGACAGTTCTTCAAAATGTTAACATAGAACTACCAGCAATTTCACTCCTAGGTATATACCCAGGAAAAATGAAGACGTATGTTCACAGCAGCATTATTCATAACAGTCAAAAAGTGAAAGCCACACAAATGTCTATCAGTTGATGAATGAATAAGTAAAACGAGGGGGAGTGAAATAGATAAAAATTAAGAGGCACAAACTTCCAGCTATAAAATAAGTCATGGAGATGAAAAGTACAGCATAAGGAATCAATAATATTACAATAACATTGTATGATGACAAATGGTAATTATACCTATCATGGGGAACAGAGTATTGCATAGAATTTTTGAATAAATATGTTGTACACCTGAAACTAATACAGCACTGTATGTCAATTTTACTTCAATTTTTAAAAATTGAATAGAAATTATGGGGCGCCTGGGTGGCTCGGTCATTAAGCATCTGCCTTCGGCTCAGGTCATGATCCCAGGGTCCCGGGATCAAGTCCCGCATTGGGCTCCCTGCTCGGCAGGCAGCCTGCTTCTTCTCCCTGTCCTACTCCCCCTGCTTGTGTTCCCTCTCTCACTATCTCTCTCTCTGTCAAATAAATAAATAAAATCTTTTTAAAAAATTGAATAGAAATTAAAAATAAAATGTGGTATATCCATACAATGTAATATTATTCAGCAAAAAAGGGAATGAGCTATTGATACATGCTACCATGTGGATAAATCCTGAAAATTCTATGCTAAGTGAAAGAAGCCAGTCACAAAAGGCCACATATTGTATGATTCTATTTATATAAAATGCCCAGAACAGGCCAATCAATAGAAACATAGTTAGTGGTTGCCTAGTGCTAGGGTTGCAGAGTAGGGAACGGGGATTGACTGCTAATGGGCTTGGGGTTTCTTTTTGGGGAGACAAGAATGTTCTAAAATTATATTGAGGGGCGCCTGGGTGGCTCAGTCGTTAAGCGTCTGCCTTCGGCTCAGGTCATGATCTCAGAGTCCTGGGATCGAGCCCCGCATCGGGCTCCTCGCTCTGCGGGAGGCCTGCTTCTCCCACTCCCCCTGCTTGTGTTTCCTCTCTCGCTGTGTCTATCTCTGTCAAATGAATAAATAAAATCTTTAAAAAAAATAAATAAATAAAATTATATTGAGATGATAGCTCCAAAACCCTGTGAACACACTAGAAAACACTGAATTATACTAGAAATGTATGGTATATACATTTATACCTGAATTGTATGGTATGTAAATTATACCTCAATAAACCTGTCCAAAAAAATAAATAAAAGCCAAGGTCACAACATATATGTCAAAGTACAAGCTGGATTAAAGGAATGTCATTTAAAATAATAATAATAATAATTAGTTTCTACTTGTTAAGTGCCCACTGTGTGCTAGGTACTATGTTAAGCATATTACGTTTTACAGTTGACTCTTAAACAACATGGGTTTGAACTACACAGGTCCACTTATATGTGGATTTTTTTGATAGAGTATTGTAAGTATATTTTCCCTTCCTTATGATTTTCTTAATAACATTTTCTTTTCTCTAGTTTACTTTATTATAAGAATTCATATATAATACATATACAAAATACGTGTTAATCTACCATGTGTCGGTAAGGCTTTTGGTCAACAGTAGGCTATTAGTAATAGCCAATTCAATTCTTAAAAATTGAATAAAAATTAAAAATAAATTGGTAATTAGATATTCTATGAGTAACTGTGGTCTCTCCTAAAGGCTGTAGTTAAGTTCTGGAGAGTCAAAAGTTATACATGGATTTTTGACCATGCAGGAGGTCAGTGTCCCTAACCCCCAGTTTGTTCAAGGGTCAACTATTTCTAATCTTTGCAGTAGTTCTAAAAGGTAGGTTTATAATGTTAAATGTTGTATAAATTTAACAGATGAAGAAACTGAGAAACAGGAAGGATAACTTGCCCAATTACACACAGCTAATCAATATCAGAGCCAGGATTCTAAACCAGGTCTGTGAATCCAAAGGTCTTTGGCCCTAATGCTCTGGCTATCTTAGAAATAAACTCAGGAACCTTGTACCAATTGCCTAGTTCCATATCCTCTTCCAGAATTAATAGTCTGTGATACAAAGGCCACCTCCTTTAACATTTAAACTCAGCCTGCTCGGGGCACCAGGTGTTCCTCCTGATCACACCAAGCTATGTTTATCACCACTGTTCTCAGCCAAACTTTGGACCTGATTAAGTACCAGAATCTCCTCAAGCAAAACTCTGAGATAAAATTACAACAAACGAAAAGGTAGCTCCTTGGGTATCACGTGGTGTTAAGAATTAAGGAATGGGAAGGGAATATTCAGAGAGCTATTTTGTGCCAAATTACTAAACTATGATCAGAGATTATGAAACCCCCCTCCCGCCTTTACCCCCAAATCCCTCTACTGTTTGTGTTTCTCTTCGGTGATTGGTAATTAGATATTCTATGAGTACCTGTGGTCTCTCCTAAGGGCTGTATAGACCTGTTATTGATCACAAGCAAGAAATGGGTCTTCTCTCAGATATAACCATAGACTGGCAAGACAGAGAATCCCTTTGTCCCCTGAGCCTTCTCCTGTGGGTTTAGAGCAATCTGGATATGTTGCTGGTGGCACTCCCAGGTTGAAGAGTTAGAAATGGCTTCTGCCACTAGAAGATAGGTATATGTGTTAGAGTCAAGAAGGAAGGTATCCCAATAAAAGACCACAAATTGAAAAGGAGTTTTATCTTGTGAGCCAGATTATATCAAAGCATGCTAGTAAATTGTGTTTATTTCCCTTTTGTATCTCCTAGCCTTTAGTAAAGTACTAAATGTTCCAGCCTGGTCTCAGCTGTGTGCTTCAGGAGTTTTAAGAGAAGACTCACCTCCGGGGCAGAAAATTAAAGAGAAAGCAGTACTCCCTGAGGTCAGCAAGGCATTCCTCAGAAGGTCAATCTTCGGGAACAAAAGTCCTTGCTGTGAGCTCCAATTATTCCACCCCATGTGCAAAATCTCCTTCTAAAGCCAATTGTGGAGGTTCCTGACTTTTATTTATTAAAATAGAAAGCAGTTTTTTCCCTGTCAAAAACAACCTTACTGTAAACCCAGGTCTATCTGATTCCAAAACTCCTCTCTTTATTGGCTGCTACATCACATTGCCTCCGAAATACTATTAATAGAAAACTGTTCAGCAAGAGTATGGGAGAGAATCATTTAAGAAAGGAGGAGGAAGGAAGAAAGGGAGGGTAGAAGAGGGAAGGAGAAAAAGGGAAAGAGGAAGGGATTTCACCAAAGCAATAAAAACTCATTGTGAATTGAATGTCAAAGATGGAAAATTTACATTTAATATATGCACTTAGTCAGCATATATGGACAGTAGTACCTGATCTATAGCTAGCATTTGATATGTGTTAATTCCCTTCCTTAGGAACAAAGACAAGAGCTAACTAGAAAAATGCTGTTTTAAGTTTTGGTTTTTGAAGAAGTTCAAAGCAATGATATTAAGAACAGATATCCAACAAAAACAAAAAACTCTGTATTTCCTTACTGAAAAATTATTCCATAGCTAAAAAGAACCCAGAATTGGGGTGACTATAAAGTTATACATCAGTTTGCTGTTCAAACAAAAAGAGGAACGCACTCTTTCACTTCTCCAATGTTTAAATGCAGAAATATATGCAAATTCATGAATTCGTTAAACTGCACAATCATTTGCATTTTTATTACATTACGACAATAAGGTGTTTCTTCTTGTATCTGCTAAAAGTCACAAAGATTCAAGGCACTTCAGATTTCAGGTGGCTTGTGTACAAGCTCCCCTGCAAAAATACCCTCCCAACGAACATCAGCCAAACCCCTTCCTGTTTTTCAACCTCGTATGTTTACTTTCATATCTGCTGCAAAAGATAAAAGCAACAATGGGGACATCAACCACATGATCATGTCCTACCAAACCGGAAACGAAGCTATGAAACCAGAGTTGCTGTGAAATGGGTCTTTAGAAAACTCACACACAGGCTTCAAAATATTACAGTATAAGTCTGAATCAAATCCAAAGATCATCATCAGACAAAACCATATTTATTTCTGTATAGCTATATTCATTTACATCTAATAATCATATAGACACATAGATACACAGTTTAAGTAGAAAAAATATATGGGTCAAGATGCCAAAATTATTTTTCTTACCCATAGATTATTTCCCATCTCCATGAGGCCATATTTTATCAAGGGGAAAAGGGACCTAACACTTACTGAGAATCTGCAGGTAACAGGCACACCATAAAGTTTGTTTTTCTTTGTCATTACTATGTATTCTGTGTAATGTAGGTATGATCCTCATTTTACAGAAGAGGGGAAACTAAGGCATGGATAAGTACTTTCACAAGAGCACAATCATTAAGAAATCATTAGCTTTGGGTGCCTGGGTGGCTCAGTCGTTATGCGTCTGCCTTCGGCTCAGGTCATAATCCCAGGGTCTTGGGATCGAGCCCCGCATCAGGCTCCCTGCTGGGCGGGAAGCCTGCTTCTCTCTCTCCCACTCCCCCTGCTTGTGTTCCCTCTCTCGCTGTGTCTCTCTCTGTCAAATAAATAAAATCTTAAAAAAAAAAAATAAAGAAAGAAAGAAATCATTAGCTTTAACAGAAGGCCTGTATCCAAATCTCTCCTTCCCCACTTGCTCATGGACATATTGAGTAAGCAAAGGTGCAGCCATAAAGAATGTGGCTTTGAAGACAATTTTCACTTGCTAGTTGTGCGATTTTGTACAAGTTACTTTTTAACCTGCTACCTGAAATGTAAAATGGGATTAATCACACCTGCTGCATAGGTGTTGTGGTGAGGTCTAAATGCAAAAACAATGGCTAACATTTTTCTAGTGCCAATGTTCTGACTACTTTACATATATTAGCTCATTTAATCATTATAAAAACCTTAAAAGGTACAAATATTTTTATCATCTCCATGTTATATAATAAACATTGAGGTACAGAAATTAAGTAATTTGCCCAAGGTCACCAGCTAAAGAGTGACACAACTAGAATTTAAAATCAGGCATTCTAGCCCTGGAGCTCATACTCTTTAACACCTAGGTCATTATCTATAAACCACACAGCACAGAGCTCAGCTCATAATAGGTCATCAGTAAATACTAGCATTATTATTTTATCTCCCATATAATACCACCCAGTAAATAGTCACTGAAATGTATTAAATCAAGTAGAAGAGCCAGAATTTTAATCTAGGTTTTGCTCTGTGCTTTTCCCCATAACTACATGTCTTTCCACAACACAGTGCCTCTAAAATTTTTTGTGCATGCCCAGTCATTTCTACTAATACTAGATCATTAAACTTTCTTAGGACAGGGGTCACGTCTTTACATTATTGTGATCACATACACCCACAAGGTCCTGCTCATTGTGAATAATCAATTAATATGAATGAAATGAATGAACATGCCATTCCTCTGCTCAAAATGCTCCCAAGAACTCCTGTCTCAGAAAAAAATGCAAAGTCTATAGCATAGCCAATAAGGCACTACATGAAACGCTCCTTCTCCTGCCTCAACCTTTCTGAATTCCATTTTCCCCTAGATCATTTTGATCCCACCACACTGGCTTACTTAATGTTTCTCAAACACACCAAATATGCTTAACCTTTGTGCTGATTGTTCTTCTGCCTGGAATGCTCTTCTCTAGATAGCATTCAGGACTCCGCTCAAAAGTCACCTTACCCGAGAGGTTGTCTCTGACCACTCCCTACTATCTAAAGTATCCACCCCACCTCCCTCACTCTTTGTCCCCTTATCCTACTTGGCCTGATCCTCAGCGAAATCTAATTTTACTTTACCCCTGATTTGTATACATGTTTATTATCTGTTCTCTCCAACTAAAATGTAAGCTCCAGAAGAATAGACACTTCTACTCTACTCTATTCACTGTGTGTCCCAGTGCAATTAGGACAGTGCTTGGTAAATAGCAGATGATCGGGGCACCTGGGTGGCTCAGTCGGTTGGGTGACTGACTCTTGATTTTGGCTCAGGTCATGATCTCAGGGTCCTGGGATGGAGCCTCATGTCAGGCTCTGCACTCAGTGGGGAGTCTGCTTGAGGATGCTCTCTCTCCCTCTCCCCCTCCCCCCTCTAAAATAAATAATCTTTAAAAAAATAGATGAGTGTTATGATGAGCGCTGGGTGTTATATGCAACTAATGAATCATTGAACACTACATCAAAAACTAATGATGTACTACTATATGTTGGCTAATTGAACATAATAAAAAATTTTTAAAAATAGATGATCAATATTTATTAAATTAATACATGGTAGATGTATTAGCTATCTATTGTTATCTACAAATTACCCCCAAAACGGGGCACCTGGCAGGCTCAGTCGTTGAAACATGCAGCTCTTGATCTTGGGGTTGTAAATTTGAGCCCCACATTGGGTATAGAGATTACTTAAAAATAAAATCTCAAAAACAAAAAAATTACCCCTAAAACTTGGTGGCTTAAAACAACAAACATTTATTATTTCAATTTCTGTGGATCAAGAATTCAAGCATGACTTAGCTGGATGCCTTTGGCTCAGGGTCTCAACATTTATTATTTCAATTTCTGTGGATCAAGAATTCAAGCATGACTTAGCTGGATGCCTTTGGCTCAGGGTCTCAACATTTATTATTTCAATTTCTGTGGATCAAGAATTCAAGCATGACTTAGCTGGATGCCTTTGGCTCAGGGTCTCTCATGACGTTGCAGTCAAGTGTCAACCACGTTTGCATTCAACTCAAGGCTCAAATCTGCCTGAAGAATCTACTTCCCAGCTCACTCACATGGCTGTTATCAGACCTCAGAAGATCTGCTTCCAAGCTCACTTACACTGCTGCTGACAGACTTGGTTTCTCACCACGTGGGCCTCTTTATAGGCTGCCTGTACATTCTTAGGCTACGGCAGCTGGTGATCCGAGTGACAGGAAAAGAGCCAGAAAGTGCCCAAGAGGAGAGGGACAAAGACAAAAGCCACAGCCTTTTGTAACCTAATCTTGGAAGTAACATCCCACTACTTGTGCTGTATTCTATTCATTAGAAGTTAAGTCACCAGGTCCAGGTCACACTCAAGGGGAAGAGATTACACAAAGGCATGAATACCAGGAGGCAGGAATCACTGGGGACCATCTTAAAGGCTGCCTACCACAACAGGCACAATAAAAGTCTAAAAACCAAACAAAACAGGAATACCTTGCCCTTTGGCCACCTGATATATTCTTTAGTATATTTATTTATAAATGATGCTATGATCACTATGCAATCATTTACCCCAGTACTAGTCTTTTCAGTCCTACAAACACCAGTGTTCCTTAATGGTCATATTAGAGACAAACAACTAGCAAGAATAAGAATAAGTCAACAAAAATAGCATCTGGAAAAAAGGAATTACTGGATGAATCTTGCTAAGTAGAGGACAATAATCTCTTAAAACAGGGATTGGATACTGGGGTGCCTCGGTGGCTTAGTGAGTTGAGCGTCCAACACTTGATCTCAGCTCAGGTCTGGATCTCAGGGTTATGAGTTCAAGCCCTACATTGGGCTCCATGCCACATACACACACACACACACACATACACACATACTATTAATCAATATATATTATATATATAATTATATATCAATATATATAATATCTACCAATACACAATCCATATATATGGTTGCTATTATGGAAATATTGTTAATTTTCTTAGGCATAATAATGGTATTGTAGTTATGTAGGATAATGTCTTTGTAGGATATGCATACCAAAACGTTTTAGGAGTAAAGTGTCATGATATCTGTGACTTACTTTCCAAAAAAATATGACACACACACACATACACAGAGAGGGAATCAGAAGCAATCAGAATTACAACCCAGGTCGTAAATCTTAATTATCCTGGGAAATCATATTCTCACTATACTTCTGTATGTCTAGTGTGTCCCCTATGTTATGTATCTAGCTACTGTACTATACAATATCTGTGTTTGGGGGATGAGGATGAAATGAAAGACATGATATTGACCCTCTGCCCCCCAGAAGCTGGCAATCTCATTGGGGAATAGCAGTTTCATATATAATATAAAACAACACACAACAGGGCACCTGGGAGGCTCAGTCGGTTAAGCGTCCGGATTGGGCTCCCTGCTATGCAGGGAGTCTGCTTCTCCCTCTGCCCCACCTCCCACTCATTCTCTCAATCTCTCTCTCAAATAAATAAAATCTTTTTTAAAAAATTTTAAAAACCACACAATAAATCTGATATATAACAAATAAATACTGCAAGAGTTCAGAAAAGGATACCAATAAACCTTCAGAGAATAAATATCTTTGAAACCTCTTTCCTCTAACAGGTTTCTTATTGTTGGCATCCTTTCCCTTAAGTACTTCTCCTTTACTTTATCTACTTGGCAACAACTGACTACTATTTCCTACCTTTTAACAAAATTATCTGGAGACCATCTAAAAATAAAATACATGTTTTGCCCGTTTAGAACACAGGATATGATTTTTAAAATACTATTTACATTTTCACTGGAAAAAAACACTAAATATACTATGTGGATTTTCTGGCCTTCAAAAGCAACTATGTTATTTCAAGAGTTGAGGATGCCAGAAAGCTTGAAGATTTAAAAATAACCTCAAAAAGAGCTCATTTCCAACACCAGATGGAAAGAAATTACTCTAAAGACACACGTGTGGGAGGACATATATACAACATCATATGACACCATGCGAAAGGTTTATATAATTACATAATACCGTCAAAATTAGCAGGACTCTCAGGTAGTAAGTTAGCAACAGTGTCAATTCTCTGAATCATTAAAAAAGATAAAGGGCAGGAAACAGCGAGTGGGTGGTAGCAAAAAAAAAAAAAAAAAAGCTTTCTCTTTAAGATGGTTGACAGGTAAAATTTGAGGGCTTGGGGTGTCTGGCTGGCTCAGTCGGTGGAGCATGAAACTCTTGATCTCAGGGGCTGTGGGTTCGAGCCCCACGTTGGGTGTAGAGATTACTTAAAAATAAAATCTCTTTTAAAAATAAATAAACAAAAACTAAAAATGAATGAGTAAATAAAATTTGAGGGCTTAAATCCTTGGAGCTCTTGACAGTTCTGCCTGTGTCTATATGGTCAAAACTAGACGGAAACATTTATTTTGATAACCTGTCCCAAACGTATCATCAAAGTGAAACACTTCTCACTTTAATATATGTAGAACTTAGAATTGGTAAATGAAAATACTTGACATATAGGGGCACCGGGTGGCTCAGTCATTAGGCATCTGCCTTTGGCTCAGGTCATGATCCCAGGGTCCTGGGACTGAGCCCCGCCATCAGGCTCCCCCGCTTGGCACCATCAGGCTCCCCGCTTGGCGCCATCAGTCTCCCCGCTTGGCGAGGAGCCGGCTTCTCCCTCTCCCTCTGTCTGCTGCTCCCCCTATTTGTGCTCTCTCTCTCTCTGTGTCAAATAAATAAGTAAAATCTTAAAAAAAAAAAAAAACAACTTGACATATACATTAAAATGGCAATTCTTTGTAAGATGATGTATTCAAAGATACACTGTTAAGATCTCATTGTGTTGGGGCGCCTCGGTGGCTCAGTCACTAAGCGTCTGCCTTCCACTCAGGTCATGATCCCAGGGTCCTGAGATCGAGCCCCGCATTGGGCTCCCTGGTTGGGGGGAAGCCTGCTTCTCCCTCTCCCACTCCCCCTGCTTGTGTTCCCTCTTTCGCTGTGCCTCTCTCTGTCAAATAAATAAATACAATATTAAAAAAAAAAAAAACTCATTGTGCTAAAATGATTTTAATAGGGCTATTTAATTTATATAAGCATTTAAGTAATAGCTGAATAGCAATCACAACTCAACCTTGACATAGTACTATATATTCATAAATTACCAAGAGTATACATTTCTACTTTACTTATGGGTCACAGGCTTAAATTTAACCAATTCAAAATAATCCTATGCTTTAATGTTGTTAAATCACTGAGAATTATTCATAACTCTTATAACATAGCATTTTTATGACTTAATGCAGATATTATCAAAATAGAATATAAAAGTTTTCTGAATGAATATTAATGTAGAAAGTATTTAAACCTCAGTCTGTGTTGTATCCAGTGCTACAATTCAGACATTTAGAGTGCCTACCAAAAGTTGGTTGGGATTAGGATACTTTTTTTTTTTTTTTAAAGATTTTATTTATTCATTTGAGAGAGAATGAGATAGAGAGAGCATGAGAGGGAGGAGGGTCTGAGGGAGAAGCAGACTCCCTGCCGAGCAGGGAGCCCGATGAGGGACTCGATCCTGGAACTCCAGGATCATGACCTGAGCCGAAGGCATTCGCTTAACCAACTGAGCCACCCAGATGCCCGAGATTAGGATACTTTTTGCAGAGGATGGAAGGCACAAGAAGCAGGCAAGCTTCATTTATAAATCAAAATTAACTTCAGGAGTAAATATTATATCCTATTTTATTTTATCTTATTATTTCCACCTATTTCCAAAAATAATTAAGGTGTTCCTGTTCCTATTATTAGATAATATTATTAGATAACAGAATTATACATATACATTGAATATATTGAAAAAATTAGATAATATTAATAGAGCATCTACTGCTTCTTCCAATCTTATTTATCAACATAAATATTTAGTCATAGTTCCTACCTATTCCATCAGATAATTTTGCCTCTTCCTACCCACTCTGCCAAGATTACTTTAACCCCACCCAAGGCTCCACTCCACATAGCTCTGAAACAATTTTAATTTCTACAAACAGAGATTCTCTTGAGAATTGAATGATAGAAGAGGGCCCAGATTAGTTCGGTGGCAGTGACCCAAAGAACCCTCAGCCATAAAAGGGAGACGGCAATAAATAATCACAGTTTAATCCATATGGATTTATCCTGGAGATAATCAAGAGATAACTGCAATAGGAGAACTGGTCTTAGTAAGTACAATAACAAAATAATAAAATAAACATGATGCCAGAATGGCTCTGGAATTTCATATACAAGGGACCTTCAGGGATAGCATATTTATTTAGGGTGACTTTGGAGGAAGCTGATAAAGATTAGGGGGTAGGGTATATTAAAGTCTTTCCAAATCATTCCTTGAATTGTATTGACCACACCCAATATTGGTATTTTGCTTTTCTTTAAGGTCCAAAGAGCTAGCCAATTTATTTTCAAACACTTCAAGGTGGATACCATCCCATTTAAATAAAAAATAATTAACAAAAATAAGTATAAACAGACTTTCATCATAATCAGATTCTCTCACTAAACTTTCCTAAAACCAACATGTGAAGTACTGTCAGTGAGGCAGTTAATTCTAAATAAGATCCACACTCAAAATAAAATATCAAAGTTCTCCTTCCTAATGCCTTCAGTTTCTGAATACTATTTATTGCTATAGCTCCGTTAATCTTTCCCACTGTGTATTCATTAACTAGCAGCAGAGTAAATCAAAATACTAATTTAACTCAGTGTGTACACCAGAGTATTTGTTAGACTGCATTTTACTGAACATACCATGAATCTACTCATAAAAAGGACACACAGTAAGCCACCAATGCCATAACAAACATAAATAAAAAGCAAAAATTAACACATATATTTAGAATCTGGCTCTTCTCTACCTAAAAGCTATTATAAATACAATAAATCGACTACCTTCCAAAAATTCTAGATTCTCTACATAAATAAGGCCCATAACTGGTAAATTCAGAGGCCTCTTTTAAAAGTTTTAAGTTTCATCATTGGGGTGTTAGAGAAAAAAACAAAGTTGTTCATAAGAAAAAAGTTCTTAAAATTATTATTGCTTAGCTCACAAATAAAATAAGGTGATTCCATTCTCAAGCAATAGAGGAAAAAACAAGTTCTTTAGAGGTAGGGATGAATCTGCATCTGAACATGCCATGTGACCAATCAGGAATCTGATAAGACTCTTGGAAAAAAACACCGGCAGTACTTGAGCTGGCCAGCTCCTTAGGTAACAGGGAAACAGAACTGTGGTCTAAACATGTGCTCCTCTTGATTTCAGAACCAAATTCAGCACCCCCCTCCCCATGGCCATTGAGATACTAAAGTTATAAAATCAGATCACCAATATTAAACTGGATGTGGACATTCAGAAAACAATATATGCAAGCCCTATCACTCACATCACAAATTACAGACCATATATTTCAAAATCACAATCTATGGATGTGCATATCAAAATACCTGCAGAGAATTCAAGAATCCTGTGACTCTTATTTTTATTTTTTTTAAAGATTTTCATTTATTCATTTGAGACACAGAGATACAGAGAGAGAAAGAGCATGAGCAGGGGGAGAGGCACAGGGAGAGGGAGAAGCAGGCTCCCCGCTGAGCCAGGAGCCTGACGTGGGGCTCAATCCCAGGACCCTGGGATCATGACCTCAGCTGAAGGCAGACGCTTAACCATCCGAGCCACCCAGGCGCCCCAAGAAACCTGTGACTTTTAGCCAACAGTTCTGAAAGACTTAACTCTGAAGCTTTCTTAGCAAAAGTAGGAAGGAAACCAAATAACACTATAAGCACACCATCTCCCATAATATGAATTTGTTTAAAATTAAGACCATAAAAACTGAAGAATGAGATGGAAGTCTAGCTCTGTAATTTCCAAAAATGTTAAACTCAAGCTGCACACAAGAAAACATCACACTGGTGAACTCTAAATGTAGGGCACAAACCTGACAAAAAAAAAATAACAGGAAAAAATATATAGGTCATACCTCAACAAATGCCATGACCATTTTTTTTTTCAGAGGAGACAGGAATCATTTAAAATCATTTGTTAATTTAGGGGTCCCTGGGTGGCTCAGTTGGTTGTGTCGGACTCCTGATTTCAGCTCAGGTCATGATGTCAGGGTTGTGAGAACAAGGCCCCGAGTGGGGCTCTACACTCAGTGCAGAGTCGGCTAAAGATTCTCCCTCACCCTCTCCCTCTGCCCCTGCTCTCTCTCTCTAAAATAAAGAAATAAAATCTTCCAAAAAAATAAAATAATAAAAAAATAAAATCATGTGTTAATTTAGATATTAGCTTAAAAGAGAGAGCGCGCGCACGGGAGCGCACAAGCAGGGGGAGCGGCAGACAGAGGGAGAAGCAGGCTTCCCACTGAGCAAGGAGCCCGATGTGGGGCTTGATCCCAGGACTCTGGGATCATGACCTGAGCCAAAGGTAGACGCTTAACCAACTGAGCCACCCAGGTGTCCCAGCTTAGAAGTGCTTCATAAGGAAAAAAGAAAGATAAGATAAAAGCACTTTTAAATATGCTCTTTCTCTCTCTGTATTTGCCAAGAGGAAAATTTGTGCATTACTTTGCTAATATATAAATTATTATATTATGTTATTTTATATTTTATATTGAGTATAAGCCTAGTTTAAAACAGGTTTGTTCAACATATCTACTACTTGAGAACAACAAATATGATTTGAGTGTTTAACAAACATTAAGGAAATGTTGACCCTTAGACCACCAAGAGAAGAGAAGAGATACATAAAGCAAGCAAGAGACTGACCTAAAAGATGGGTCTGTTAGCTTAGTCTATTTCTTATTTATTTATTTATTTATTTGAGAGAGACAGCGTGAGAGAAAACAAGCAGAGGGAGCTGCAGAGGGAGAGGGAGAAGCAGCCTCCCCGCTGAGCAGGAGCCCGATGCTGGGCTCCAACCCAGGACCCTGAGATCACTACCCAAGCCAAAGGCAGACGCTTAACCAACTGAGCCACCCAGGCGCCCCTAGCTTAGTCTATTTCTATTAGCTTAGCCTATTTGCTGACAGCCAGAGTTTCCAAGCATTAAACTTAAACTCATCGACTGGTAGAGAGCTCTTAGCTCTGACTAGAATGGAAGCCCTAAGTAGTTTTCTTAATGCACCATCGGCCATCATCTACGACTAAGGGCTACACATATCGACGGGACACCTAGGACCTAAATCCTTTTAATAAACACCAGCTAAAGAAAACTGAACTAGCTGGCCATACAAATGAATCTCTTAAGAAAATTCAAAACAAAACAAAAAATTCCATCAAGTTCCTTCCACATATGGAACTTTTCCCCATACTTCAAATTACTAATATGGAGCATTTTTAAGGTAAAAGACCTGAAAACAGTCAGGAAGAACATACATAGAACTGCATAGCCAAAGACACACGGATGGGAAATCACGAGTTATTACTGAACAGTTCTTCTTGGTTGAAAAATACAAGTAATAAGGAGAATAAAGGTAGAAAGGTAGATTGGGGACTTATCTATAAGATATTTGGTATATTTGGGGGGCACCTGGGTGGCTCAGTCGTTAAGCGTCTGCCTTCGGCTCAGGTCATGATCCCAGGGTCCTGGGATCGAGCCCTGCATCGGGCTCCCTGCTCAGCGGGAAGCCTGCTTCTCCCTCTCCCACTCCCTCTGCTTGTGTTCCCTCTCTCGCTGTGTCTCTCTGTCAAATAAATAAAATCTTTAAAAAAAAAAAAAAGATATTTGGCATATTTGGTATAAAACACGAGTATAAATGTCGGGAGAAATTTGGTGAGGCCTAAAAATTAAAAACATTTATTTCCAAGCCTGAATTCAATTATATAAGGGGAAAAAGTGTGGTTTTGTTACTAGAAGAAAGAAAAATCAGAAGGTTAGCACACTGTGCTTGGGTTTGCCAGTGAGTTCACTTTTAATAGTGGCAAAGAAATACCCTACTTCAGTTTCCCCCAGAGAAATGAATAACTCCTGTGTTTACCTTAATTATAACCTTCTTGTAGAAAGCACTCTGAATTAGCACCTTGATTCCAAGGCAATCTGTTATAACCATTCAGTTATAACCATTTTTTTTATCTGTCATTTACTGAGTGCTGACTGTGTGCCTGATATCCTGCTGCTTACTCTACATGGATTATATTAATAACACTCCAAGAAACTATTCACAAAACCAAAAATTATACAGCTGGCAAAGAACTTATGATGTTTCCAACTTACAGAAAGGTAAATGAAGAGTACATCAAGTTTCCACAAAAAGTAAGGGGGATATGTATATCAACTGCTTGATTAAAAGCGTAAACCAGGGACGCCTGGGTGGCTCAGTTGGTTAAGCATCTGCCTTCGGCTCAGGTCATGATCCCAGGGTCCTGGGATGATCCAGGCCCACATAGGGCTCCCTGCTCAGCGGGGAGCCTGCTTCTCCCTCTGCCTACTCTCCCCCTGCTTGTGCGCTCGCTCTCTCTCTGTCAAATAAATAAATAAAATCTTTTTTAAAAAATAAAAATAAATAAAAGCGTAAACCAACTAAAATCTTTGCCAGGACGGAGAATACAGAAAACAGTAGTGAGCAACAGCATATACAGTGTATCCTCAAGACAGCATAAATCCACTATAATAATATCCAAGACACAAGACATAACCATTTCTTGCAATTTTCCCCTAAAAACAGAAAGAACAAAATAGAAGCTGTGAAATCACCCAGACTACTAAAAAAAGGGGCTCGGCACCTCTTAAAAAACCAAAACAAAACACCTATCTCCTAATCAGCAGTACGTGCCAGAAAAAGACAAGTCCCCACAGACTAGCATTCATGGTAGGGCACAGTTAGAGGGACAACAGGATGACAGTGGCTATCATGTGGCCAGAAACCAATCCGTCAGCAATTTGTTGCACGTGAGATCACTTTCTCTCCAGAGAACGCGCGTTCCTGGGGCGGATGGACCTGGTCTGGCAAGCCCCCACCCGGAACAATCGCCGGGTGGTGCCTCTCGCAGGGCGAGCCTACATCCAGCCCCCCCACAGGTAGAAGCAGCCCAGCAAGCAGGAGGAAATACTTCCAAGCCGACAGATGCAGGAACTGAAAAAGGAGGTCACGATGCTGAGAGAATAGATTTAACCCTTTGGTCACTGGGAACCGCGAAGACTAAGCGGAGCGCGGCAGAGCCCTCGGGGTCGGGAGAATTCTTTCAGTGGGGCGGGTGTCTCGGGCGGGAAGGCCTCACAGTCCTTCCAGGGCCCCCTCCAGCCCTCAGATCGTGCCAGACTTCTCCAGACAGCCCAGCCACCTGGCCACGAAGAAACTGCTCTGCGGCTGCACCCAACACCTTCGCCGCCCGGAACCCGCAATCCTCCTCGATTTGGTTTCCTTCCAAGGCTCCTGCCGGTGGACAGTGATTGGCAGACCTCGTCAAAAACAGACCCCAAGCCCAACTTTGCAACGCTCCCTCGGCGCAGCCCCCGCCTCTTTCTGCTCGGGCCAGCCGCGTCCCGGCTGCAGCCCCTCTGCCTCCGGCGCGCGGAGGCCCCGGAGCCCGCGCCCCCGGCCCGGGGCCTGCGGGGGGCTGCAGACAAAGAGGCTGCGGCGCCGCCGCGGCCGCCAGGACCGTCCCCTCGGGGACAGCTCCGCGCCCCCCCTCCCCCCCGCCCAACCCCGCTCGCGCGCCGCAGCCGCCTCGCCTCACCAGTGGTCCCCGGGGCCGGGGCTCCCGAGCCCGCCGCTGCAGAAGCCCGACGAACAATGGCAGGAGAAGGCGCCGAGACTCGGGCCCTCTGCGGCTCGCGGGCCCGCCGGCTGCTGGCGGACTGACTGACTGACTAACCCACCGGCGGAGGGAGGGAGGGAGCGAGCGAGCGAGCGAGTGAGCGAGCGAGCAGTCGGCCCCGGCGCGCGCCCTCCCGCCTTCCCTCCGTGAGGCGAGGCCGCCCGGCCCGCAGCCAGCCAGCCCGCGCGCAGCCCCTCCCCCTCCGTTCGCCACAACATTGTAGTAAATTTCTATTGGACGGCGCCTGAGGGAGGGAGGGGGCCGGGCCCGCGGCCCGTCAGCCCATTGGCTGAGGACAAGTTCTGGGCTCCTCTAGTTTCCCCCCTCCACTAGGCGTGTAAGGGCCGGGGAGGGGAAGGAAAAAGGGGAAAAGGCAAGGGGCTGGCCGCGTGTGCGCAAGCGCATCGAACTCGCCCTGGAGTCCGGGTGTTCCCGGCCCCTGCAGCACCCACGTGGGGAATGAGGCAGCTAGTGCCCGGGACCGAGGTGAGGCCCTTTCCGCCGGGAGGAGGCCCAGATAAGAGGCTGAGATTTGAAAGCCTCAAGGAAAGCCCAGGGATGACTGCCCACTAATGCACCTCATGACCTTGGGTAAGTCACTCAGGTTCTCTGGGCCTCAGTTTCCCCATCTACTAACTTGATGGTGTCTAGGCGCCATTCACACCTTGACATTCGTGGAGGCCTTACCTTTCCTGGCAGCTGTGTAAGGCCCAACACGGAAGCTGAATGTCGTGGCCACGCCAAGATTTCACCTGTCTTTTGCATTTAAGGGTCTCCTAATTCCACCTTGGCACCCTCAAAATCATAAAGACCTAGCTTCCGAGGTCTGTGCTCCAGCTGAACTTAAGGTTGCTCTGACAGCCTGATGTGCCTTTATTTCCTTTCAGAAGTTTCAGAGGCCCCCTTGACCCTTCACACTCCCTGCCAGGCTAGACTCTGAAAAGGCTGGGACCCCACATAACAGAATGAAGGCTCATGTTTTAAGCAAGGTCCCTATAAGGTAAGATAGGTTCTGGTATTCCCATTCTAGAGATGAAGACACTGAGGCAGAGAGGCTTAGACCTCTGACCTGCCAGGATAAGAAGCCAGGCCATCTGACATCAGAACCTGCCTATGCAAGCTTCACCGTCTGCAGGTATCTGATCACAGCCCCCTCCCATCAGCAGCTCAGCCTCTAGAAACAGACACGTGGGTTCAATTCCCAGCCTCCAGCCCTCCCTCATTGTTTGGACTTCTCTGTGTCTGTTTCTAGCCCCATAAAAGGGGATAATGATAGTTCTACCTCATAAGAGTTATTGTAAGAATTAAATCAGTTAAAATATGTAAAGGGCTTAGAACAGTACCTAGCTCATAGTAAGATCTACATAAGTGTTCATTATTACTGCTATTCAGAGACTAAGATATGGACTGAGAGGTGTGGAGCAGGCTGACATAATAAGATGTTTGTTAAGCTCTCAATCGTTGTCAGCACTGAGCTGAGCACATTGCATGAATTATCTGTTTGAAACATCCTAAGTGAACCACTTGAGGAATACCTGACTACCCTATCTAAAACAGCCTCCACCCACACACCCTTGCCCTGCTTTTTTTTTTTAAGATTTTATTTTTAAGTAATCTGTACACCCAACATGGGGCTCGAACTCACAACCCCGAGAACAAGAGTCACATGCTCTACCAACTGAGCCAGACAGGCACCACCACCCCCTTTTAAGATTTTATTTTCACCTTGCCCTGCTTTAATTTGCTTCATAGTCCTTACTTCTACCTGACTTTCTATATATTTAATTATTTGTTGCTCCTCTAAATACATTTTTGCAGTTTAGATCCACTAAATGACAAGAGGAGAGCGATTTTGCCCCTCTTATTCATTTTCCAGAACAGTGCATACTCAATATTTGTTGAACAAGTGAACAAAATTATCCCCATTTTATAGATAGGACGCTGAAGTCTAGTAAGGTCAGGTGACTTGGCTAGGGTCATTCTGTGTACTTGAGGTGAAGCACCTATTCTTGAATATTCTGGTCCCCTGCCTCAGGTTCTCAGGTTAAGCCATACTTTTGATTCAGGGAACTCTACCCTACCATGTCTGTGCCTAAGAGGCTTCCTCCATATCAGACCTGGAAATCTGGTACCAAGAAGGATAAATCCTGAAAATCAATCACCAGATGGCTCGGCATGACCACTATGTTATCCAGCAAATTCAGATTCATAAAAACCAATAGTCTCTATGCTATGAAGTGCTAGCCAATGACACATTATATTTAAAAAGGCTTGTTTGGATGAATGGAGTATGTAGTACTTAGCAATCATCACCCTGAAAAAAAAGGAGAGGGTCTCAGGCTAAGAAAAAAAAAATAGCTAGACTAAGGCAGGTATAAACCACTCATATTCAAAAAAAAAAAAAAAAACCACTCATATTCAGAGTGCTCTGCAACACCACACCAAAAACTGTTGGCATAGGCTTTAGAATCACAAAGACCTGAATTCCAGTCTTCACTTTCAGTTCTTAGCCTGGAGATGAAAGGGCTTTGTCTAAAGTATTATGCATACATGACTGGTTTTGTTATTAATTAGGTTATATACCATCACCTATTAGGCGAAGTGCTCAACCCCTGAGTGTAGCTGGGCCCACCACATAGTAGGGAGTGGGGGGATAAGTAATGCCCAGTCTGAAGGCAGAGAAACTACCCAAACTACCCGTAGTCATGTGCCCAGCTGCCCTCTCAGAAGAGGCCTCTGCAAACCAGACATCCAGTTCCAGTTCACCCTGCAGAGGCAGCCCCTGGGTCCCAGGGGTAAAGGTCCCAAGCACCATCCCTGAGGCTGATTTTCCAGGCAGAAACTCAGCTCCCTGCCTGCCTGCGTCATGCTCACATCTGGGTGGCGGTTGTGCCATACTCCAAACCCCAGGTTGGGGTCTTTAGGGGCCATCTCTATCCCGCCTGCCAGCTGAGCCCACCACTGCCTCCTCCACCACCCCTCCTGTTCCTTCCTAGGGAATACAAGCCCTGCTAGCTGCCTGTCAGCCCCTGGAGCGGTCAAGGGCCCTAAGAAAAAAAAAAAAGAAAGGAAGAAAAAAGATGGTTTGAAAGGGTCCTAATCCTTTCCCATTGCAAACTGAGCTCAAACACCAGCTACACAGAAGAGGGTGAAATTAGGTGGTGACCAGTGGGGAAGGCCAGGGATGGTAGCTGGGGCCTCCAATGACCTGGAAGAGATGAGGTTGGGAGAGAGTGGGGGTAGAGTGGGGGAAACAGTTGGGAGTCTGAACCATTCCCAAATCTGGGACGTGGGCGGATTAGGGACACAGCTAGCCTTACGCCCCAGTGACAGGGCTCATGGAAAACATTTGTCTGTTGTGCAGGGTGGCAAGAGATGAAGAGGATTTTGAAAAGCTGGGCCTGCCAACAAAGTGTTCTGAACAGTCACTAGTGAATAAAAACCAATCCTCGTAACAAAAGTACATGAAGTAGCATTGTCTTTCCATCCTGCCCATGGTCATAAAATTGCAGTCATTTTAGACCTTTTAAATACAATAATAAACAGGCTATGATATGGAAAATTACTGTTCATACAGTGGTATGCCTTTCTAGGCAATTATTTTTAGTAGTAGTACTTGAATTATTCATAGAAAATATAGTTAAATAAGGGGCTCCATTCAGTCAGTGGAGCATGTGACTCTTGGTCTCAGGGTTGTGAGTTGGAGCCCCAGGTTGGGTGTAGAGATTGCTTAAAAATGAAATCTTTATTTAAAAAAAAAAAAAAAGGAAGGAAGAAAATATAGTTAAATAAGAAGAAAAAAATTTATATCACCACAAAATCATCAACCAGAAATAACTACCATCAATATTTTGGTGGGGGACTTCCCTTCTAGTACCTTCTCTTATATGAATACTTTTTCTGTATATTAAATTAAGTCATATGAAATTGCTGATTGTATAAGTTAAAAATGGTCAAGCAGCAGCCACTGTGTATAGTTCAACCTAATGCTTTTTTCAAATTTAAATCATACTGTTTTGGGACTGAGTTTTTCCACCTAATAATATACTGTGACATTTGCATCACCATTTTTAACAGTGCCCTCAAGTGGATATGCCATAATTTAGTTAACCCAGATGTCCAACATTTAGGTTTATTGCCCATCTTTATCTCTTTTACTCCACAAACATCCTTTTATCTAAGCATACGTATGATTTTTTTTTAGGATGCATAGACTGCAGGCATTTTTTTTTTTAATTATTGCACACAAGGCTGCCTGTTCTGGTCATTTTTGAGATAAAGGCCAAAGAAATCAGCATATGCAGTAATTTTATACAATACCTTGTCTTTTGTATTTGAAAACACAGAGCTGGGGTGCCTGGGTGGCTCAGTCATTAAGCGTCTGCCTTCGGCTCAGGTCATGATCCCAGAATCCTGGGATCAAGCCCCTTATCGGGCTCCCTGCTCAGCGGGAAGCCTGCTTCTCCCTCTCCCACTCCCCCTACTTGTGTTCCCTCTCTCGCTGTCTCTCTCTCTCTCTGTCAAATAAATAAATAAAATCTTTAAAAAAAAAAAAGAAAGAAAGAAAACACAGAGCATGCTTTGACCTCTATGACACGATGACCTTTGCTTGCAAAAATTGCATTAAGCTTGGTCCTAAAGCACATTAAGAACAAAAAATGTGACTGAAATACATACATTGGAGTTGGCGAGTTATGTCTTTTCTGCTGTGAAGACACTCCAAGAAACAAGGGGCAGAAGGGAAGGAAGTTGAAAGTGTAAGAGGACCCAGTAGACGGTAGCTAAGACACTCCTCTAGGCTTCTCAATTCACAAAATGTTAGAATTGGCTAGGCCCTTAGAGATCATCAAGCCCAAGCTGCTAACTTTTAAACAGATTGGGAAGTGGGTGCAGAACTGGAAGGGACTTGTTCGAAGTCACACATCAGAGAGTAGCGAGCCCAGACTTGAGCACAAGTCTTCTGACCCTTACTACAGGATTCTGTTCCCTGCCTTCTTCTGAGCCCACCTACATTTCCCTTCCAAAGCTGCAGGCCAAACTAAATTCTACGCCATAAAAACCTAGGAATGTCTGAGCTGGAAGGGCCCTTAGAGATAACTTATTAATAAGAATAATGACAACTGCATTTATTAGGTATTTACTGAGTGCAGGGCACATTCTAAGTACTTTATATGCATTCATCGCGTTAAGCCTCATAGCGATCCTACAAAGTAATGTTACCCTCAACTGCAGTTGAAAAACCACAGCCCAGAAATGTGAGGTGATTTGCCCAACATCACACAGCTTAAACCAGGTCTGTCTGATACCACTGTCCTCTGCTGCTTCCATATCACTCTCAGAAAAGCAGTTTGGAAATGTTATGAATGAGCAACCCCAACCTCTGTCCCAAGACCCCAGGGAAAGGGTGTTGTGGCTGCTTCTGACTATAGCCCTAGGACATTCAAGGAGAGGACACAAGGATCTGGCCTCCCTGACCCTCCCCAACCCCCTTCTCTTGCCAGCTGGAGTGAGCCTAATGACCCTGATCCAGCAAAGCCTCCGGCTCACTCAAGCTTAACCCATTAATTCTCTCTCCCCAGGGCCAGGTATCCTCTAGGTCTAGAGGGTTTCCCAAGAAACAAGGGGAGAGATTCAGTGCCACCAGCTAGCTGAGCCCCTTCTAAAACGGGTAAAGTCAGCCTGGCCCAACCCTCACGGAGGAGAGGGCAGAGGAGGAGCCACAGGAAAGCAGGCAGGCCTGAGCACCTCCTTCCTATAGGCACTGGGGGTGGCAGAATGAACGAGATGAGTCCCGAACAATAAGAACAGTCACCATTACCGTCATCCCATAAATGGGTGATGGCAAGAAGAGGTAAAAGGAATGTGAGCTGTTGAGGCAGGCAGATCTGGGTTCAAATCAAAGTTCCACCACTGAGATGCCAAGTTGAGTCTACGAAAGTCCCTTCTCTTCTCTTCCTCATCTATAATATGCAGAAAACATGTGCCAAACACTGTGTACCAAGTACTTTTTACATACAGTACGTCAGTGAACCTTCACAATAGTCCCTTGAGGAAGGCATGACTATAATTTCCATTTTACAGATGAGGAAGTGAAACACTTATCCAAGATCACCCAGCTAATAAGTGTCCAAGGCTGGATTCAAATCCACATCTGCCTCGCTTTATTGCTAGCACTCTTCTTACGGTTTACAGATTGCCTGCATTTCCACAATGGTCATTGTACTAATACCAGCAAAGATGTACAGTGTAGGGGTGCCTGGGTGGCTCAGTCATTAAGCGTCTGCCTTCGGCTTAGGTCATGATCCCAGGATCCTGGGATCGAGCCCCTTATCGGGCTCCCTGCTCAGCGGGAAGCCTGCTTCTCCCACTGCCTGCCGCTCCCCCTGCTTGTGTTCCCTCTCTCACTATGTCTCTCTCTGTCAAATAAATAAATAAAATCTTAAAAAAAAAAAAAAAAAGATGTACAGTGTACTCGCTAGATGCCTCAGTACTTACCTGCCTTCTCTTATTTAATTTTTACAACAACCCTGTGGAGTGGGTACTATTTTAACACCATCTTATAACTTTGGAACTGAAGTCAGAGAGATGAGGCAGGTTGCCCAGTGTCATGTAGCCAGGGAGGGGCATAGTTGGGAAGCCAAGTTCGTCTGACTCCAGAACCCTATCCTTTGCCCACTACACTATCCCGCTCTTTCCAGTGAGGCCAGGTAGGTGTCTCTATCTCTGACAGATGAGAAAGGTGAGGCCTTGCAAGAGATAGTGAGTTGTCTATGGTGACCCAACAACCAAGCAACTAAGCAGGGACTTAAACCCAGGCCCCTGAGTCTTAAACCCAGGGTTACTTCCCTCACCCATAATACTGAATCCTGAGCATCAGAAAATGCCCCTGTCCACTAGATATTTAGAAACCTTATACCTAGCTCCCCCAGGGAAATTGGGGAACCACCCCCCCTTCTATACCAGGCAGAGAGAGAGCTGAGGGTGTGGAGGAGAAACTTTGCAGGATACTACCAAAGGAAGACAGTGGTGAGCTGGTTACCCAGGTGCCCAGAGCTTTGGACACCTCTCTCTTGGTCTGCCTAAGCCATGCACCCCTGGCTGGGAAGGGGGTAGTTACAGAGGAAGCTGCACGAGGCCTGGGCTTCCCCGGCTGGCACAGCTCTCTGCTGTGATTTCTGCTGAAAAACAAAAAGCTCAATCCTCTGGGCCTACGTGCTAATTACCAATAATGACATAATAACCATTGTGGGCCCAACAGCCAAACAGCCCCAACTAGAAATTCTGCATAGCTCAGGCTCAGGAACAAAAGATTTGGGCACTCCAACTGAAACTGATGCCCTGGCAGAAAATGTCAGAAGCAAAAGGGCTTTAGTGTTGTTGACCCAGCCAAAGTATTATCTGGCAAATGGAGAGGATGATGCCCACTCATACAATTACTTATTGAGAATTATTTATCTGCATAGCATAGTGCCAGACCCAGAGAGAAGAGGCTTCATTTATTCATTAATTCACTCCACAAATATTTATTTAGCACCTACTATGAGCCAAGCACTCTTCTAGGTACAGGGGATATAACACTGAACCAGACAGACAAAAATCACTGTCACCCCTGAGCTTACCATTCCAATGGTGGGGGGGAGAGACAAACAATAAACAAATGTTCACTAAAATACAGTATGTCAAAGAATGATAAGTGCTATGGAGAGAAAAAAATAGGCCTGGAGGGAAGACAGGGAATGTTCGTGTTGTGGCAGGAAAGGGTCTTACCTTTTTAAATAAGATAGGAAGGGCCTTACTGAGAAGGTGACATTTAAACAAACAAACAAACAAAAATTAAGGACATGAGAGAGCAAGTCATGAAAGTATTTGGGGGTAGAGAGTTCCAAGCTGAGTGAACAGCAAGTACAAGGGCCCTGGGGTGGAAGTGTGCCCAGTGTATTTAAGGACTTGCCTGAGATCATAGACCCAGTCATTAACAGCGCTGGGAGAGGAAAGGAATCATACACAGACTGATCACCCACTGTGTACTTGAACTCTCTTAAGCCTTATGACAACTCTGGAGGCAAAGATTAGGTTCACCATCTCACCATTTCCCAGATAAGGGAGTGAGACCCAAAGAAGAGAAGTAACTGATCCACATCACACAGCTAGAATGGGCAGGTCTGTTTGACCCCAGCCTGCTGGCGCCTCCCTGTTTCTCTTCTCTGTGTCCTCCCCATGCAAATCCTAAGTATCTGTTGAGTGAGTGAATGAATGAATGAATGAACGAATGAATTTCTCAAGCCCTGCCCTCTCAATGAACTGTTTGCAGACCGGCCTTCTTGTCTCTACTAATCATAGAATAACAACAACAACAGTAATTCCAATGTGCCAGCTATGGACTGAGTATTTACCTGAATTTCCTAATTTAGCCCCAAAAGCCCCCCTTAGGTAATCTTAAGAGAAGGTGCTAATATTTTTCCCATGTTATTAGTGAGAAAACTAATGCTCTCGGAGGTAGAACTCCCTAGAGGTCCCACAGCTGGTAAGTGGTAAAGTTGGGATTTAAACCGAGGTCTGTCGGCTCCCAAATCCCTTCTTTTAATCCTATAATATTAGTAGAAACCTCTGACATCAATCCATTGCCTTCTTTTTATAAACCAGCAAACGAAGGCTCAGCGAGGGCAGGTGAAGAGCTGGGGGAGGGGTGCGGCCCACCAGCCCCCAGTCTAGCAGCCCTTCTATTCCACCACATGGGGGCTGTGGACCAGGTTTTTTTCTTCTTTGCCTACCCATTTCCCCACCTCTGCAGAAGTCTTCGTGTCGCCCCAGCTCCCGGAGGACAGTTCCAGCGAGCTCACCCTCCACCTCAGCCCCCTCAGCCTCGGCCTGGGTCAGGCAAGACCCTTCCAACTCTGCTTTCCCAAAGTGCTCGCAGTGGCATTAACCAGAGGCAGGGCAGAAGGAAACTGTTCTCATGTGGCTCCTGGAAGAGAGACGATGCAGGCTAGGTGCCAGGAGGGCAGGATGGGCTGGGGGCAGGGGCCAAAACCAGGCCGAGGGTGAGGCTAGAGTGTTCCAGCCAACCAGAAGAGGGGGAGCAGGGGAGGAGGGTAAAAGATGCTGAGCCTCTGGCTTTGAAACCGGTTCACTGGGTGTCATTTGTTCAACAAGAAACTGTCTGAAGTCCCTAGACTGGGAAGAGGCAGGAAGAAGGTTCTTAGAGGCAGCATTTATAATAGCATTAACACTACGGACCGACCACTGAAGCCTCACAGCGCTCAGCACTGGACTAAGAGCTTTATCTACGTCATTGCCAATCCTCACAGTAAAATCAGCCCCATTTTACAACAGAGGAAACTGAGGCTCAGAAAAGTGAAGTGACAGCCAAGGTCCCCACATCACACCCATTCGTAGGGTAGCACAAAAAGGGTCTCAAGACCTGGGTCCCTGCTGCGTGACCTTGCACCATCAGCCACCCACTCGGATTTGGGGTTCCTGCATCTGTACTAACAAGGACTTGGTCAGCAGCCTCTACTGTAAACTCCAGGAGGCTCAGGTCCAGTTCTGCCCAGACTTTAGGGCCTCCCACAGATACGGGACACCACACTTACTCTTCTCCCCGTCACCCAGAAGAGAAAGGGCCTGGTTATCAGCTTCCAGGGGAAAAAAAAATAAAGCCACAGATTTTCAAAATATTTGTCCCTGTTTCAAGGCTGCTGCTGGCTTTGGCCTCCAGCCAGGAAGGGGCCCCTGGGGTAGGGAGTTGGGGGGAGCCCAGGTCTCAAGACTGAGAGTCCTTGGGCCTGAGGCCAAGGGGGGCAAGGGGCAGATGGGGGCGAGCTGGGCAGTGAGCCAGGACCCCTCTGGAGATTTGGGCTTGTTTCTTAATCCTTTCCTCCCTTTGTTGGCCAGAGCCGGCTGCCAGGAGAGGCGGGGGAAGCAAGCGGGTAGGACCAAAGAGACTGAGGAATCCAAATACTGAGGACTGAACTGGAGCCCCTTTTTGTGGTTGTCTATTACATGGAGACACTGTGCAAGGCCACCGGTGAGGATTATCTCACTGAAGCCACCGCCCCTCCCCATGAGGAGGGCCTGCTGTCCCCATTTTCCTGAGGTGAAAAGTGGTGCAGACAGGGCAGGTGACAAGGGCCGGCCACACAGCTCATCAGCGGCAGAGCCGGCAGGGAGTCCAGGTTGTTGACTCCCCAGTGAGGCAGCCACTGGGACTGACTGGGGTTGGGGAGAGATGGGGAGATGGGGGGAGTAGGGTGGAAAGGGCCCTAGCAGTCCCAGGAGAGCAGGCAGTTCTGAGCATGATCACCTCCAAAGTGACCGTCCCCAAAGCCCTGCATGATCTGGGCCCGGCTCCCCTGCCCAGCCTCCTCTCCCATCACGGCATCACCTCACCCTTTCTGTTCCAGCCATACCAAACTACGTTACATACGGACATGCCTGAGCACATTACGTGGATTTAAGCCTTCACACATGCTGTTCCCCATGCTTACAAAGTTGTTCCCTCCACTGCCCGCCTAGAGAGCTCTTATTCGCCCTTCAAATCCCAGCTCAGATACCCGATGCCTACAAAGAGTTAACCACCCACTCAGCTGGGCCCACGCAGAAGCTGGGCTCACAGCAGGAACCCCCTCAGAACCCAGCACGAAGTCAGTGCTCAATAAATATTTGTTGTCTCTAGACATTGCATTTTATCACTGAATCTGTGAGGCAGGCAAAACAGGTTTTCTTGTCCTCTCGAGGCGCGGAAAAGGAGGGCAAGAGAGAGAGAGTGACTTCCAGAAGTCACGCATTCAGTGACACTGGTAGAGCTAGAAGCCAGACCTTCTCTGCACCACATGGCCCCTGGCTGGCCCCCACCCCCAAAGAGCTCTCTCATCCCTGCCAGACCAGCCAGGGTCACCAGAAGTGACCCCCAAGGCAGGAGTGGGGGGCATGGGCCCCGATGGCCTGAGGTCTTGCCCTAGTGTCCAGCTCAGACATTACTGCTGCCTGGGGGAACTGAGGCAGAAGGTGACAAAACAGACAAGCAGCTTTACCCCCCAATCCAGGTCTGGCTCCTCCTCCTGGACATGTGCCTCAGCCAGAGACCCCAGTAGGCCCCGTCACCCCAAAGACCCTAAGACCCCACTCTCACCTCTTGCCTCTCCTGCCTGCCCACTGCAGTCCATGATCACATCCTGCTGGCTCGGGTCCTAAACAGACCTCACATCCACCCACCGCTCCCCATCTCATGGCTCAGTCCCAGGCCGCATCTCAGCGCCCTTCACCTGCGGAGTTGCCCCTGCCTCTCCCCTCCCATTCATTGTCCATATCAAGCAATCCTCCCAAAATATAAGCCTGACCATGTCGTTCCCATGTTTCATATCCAATGGCTCTGGGATAAGTCCCCCTAGCTCTCCTAAGCCTGTCTCTCTAGCTGCATTCCAAGTGCAGGTCATGACTGTACCCAAAACAGTTCCTTCCACTAGGGATGCCCTTTCTCCTGATCTTTGCCTGAGGAGATAGTCACAGTTAACACTTCAGTGCATCGATCAGAGGTGGAGGTGGTAGTTCTGGGTCCTTCCCCCAAGCTAGACTCTGAGCTGGGGCAGGATGGGGAGGCAGAGACCTCACAGATTCATTTCAGTGCCCCATGCCCAGCACAGGGCCTGGCACAGAGGCATATGAGGGAAAGCAGATGGCTAGGAAAGGGAGGTACGTTCTTATTTCCAAGAGGCCTCCTCCATCCCTTAACCCTACTGGTGTCTTTCAGAACCTGTCAGACTAGCTTGCTACCTGCCTGTCCCCAGCAGGCCCCTCCCAGACCCAGTGTCCACTGTCCCAAGAGGGCTATCTTGGTAATCCTAAAATAACACTCAAAGCTATAATAATAACAATAATTACTATCATTGGGTACTCACCTTGTACTTCATTGTATTATTTAATCCTCATAAGAACTCTAGGAGGTACATAGGTTCTTTTATTATTCCTATTTTATAGATAAGGAAGCTAAGACTCCAAGAGGTTAAATGTCTTGCCCAAGATCACACAACTAGTAAGCAATAGATAGGGAATTCTAAGCCAGGTCTGACTCTCCACCAGTATGCTATCAGGCCTTCTCCTGCTTCCTATTGTCCCCTCTCTGTGAGACTCTTAGAGCACCGGCCTGAGTGGGGGTATGGGGTGTGTGTGTGTGTGTGTGTGTGTGTGTGTTCAGGAAACAGTCCTGTAGCCCTCACCAGCCCTTTGCTGAGCGCTGAAGGTAGAGCAGACTCAGGCACAGTCTCTGCCCCCTAGGGGAAGGTAAGAGAGTTTTACACTAAGAATTAGGGCCTTGGGGTGAGCAGACTTGGGTCTGAACTCCAGGTCTACCCCTAAATAACTATGTGACTCTGGGTAACTCACTTGATTTACTCAGTACCAGTTCCCACACCCGTAAAGTGGGGACCATAATGCCTGGATTACCAGGAGGACTAGATGAGATAATGCATCTGAAATAGCATATAACAACCCACCCAGCATATAAGAAACATCCAATGACAATAATACATACGATGACTACAGACTCCCGGGATCCCGAGGCCAAGAGGGGATGTGATTCTCCAGGGCCCTCCCTTGGAGCCTCCTCAACCAGACCCAAAAGTAATAGTGATAATAATGCCTGATCCACCCATTTGCTCATTAAATAATTCTTCAAGGGAAGTGTCCTTTAGTAACCCTATGTTGGAGGTGAGGCAACGGAGGCCCAGAGAAGGTAGGCTACTGAATCAAGTCCTGCAGCAAAAGACTGGGACCTCCACTGAGCTGCATCCACACTGGGTAGAGCCCAGCCCTTAGCCCAGGGCCCTGGCCAGGCTGCTGGAGAGTCTGGGGCTCCTGACTACTGGATTGTAGTCCCAATTGGGTGGGAAGTTAAAATAGGTGAAAGGAGCCAAAAAGAGGGATACTTGACTTGGCCCCCTCCCAGAACAAGCTCAGCACTGGGAGGAAACCAACAATTACCAAGCAGGGCCCTGTGCTGGGCACTTCTCACTGGCTCCTTCCCACACCCATGTGGGGGAGGTGTTATGATATGCACGTGGCAGACGAGGTCTCCAAGACAAAGAAGTCAGTGACTTGTCCAAGGTCACACAGGGAGGAAAGTGGCAGACTGGGAGGCAGAGTCCCTCTTAACCCCTCCCACCTTCAGTCCCAGACCTCCCCAGCTGCCCCTCTCTCCTGGGGAAACCTAGAGGCTCCATCGCTCCTAAGCAGAGGCCTGGAGTCTAGTTGCTGGGGCCCCCTCTCTGCTGATTGATGGGTGTGGTACTTGGCCCCACCTTCAGTTCAGAGCACCCAGAGCTCACTTAACAGAGCCCTCACCCTTGGGCACCCGGGTGGCTCAGTCGTTAAGCGTCGGCCTCCAGCTCAGGTCATGGTCCCAGGGTCCTGGGATGGAGCCAGGCATTGGGGTCCCTGCTCGGCGGGAAGCCTGCTTCTCCCTCTCCCATTCCCCCTGCTTGTGTTCCCTCTCTCGCTGTCTCTGTCAATTAAATAAATAAATTCTTTATTTGATTTTTTTTTTTTATTTGAGAGAGAGAATGAGATAGAGAGAGCATGAGAGGGGGGAGGGTCAGAGGGAGAAGCAGACTCCCCGCTGAGCAGGGAGCCCGATGCGGGACTCCATCCCAGGACTCCAGGATCATGACCTGAGCCGAAGGCAGTCGCTTAACCAACTGAGCCACCCAGGCGCCCAATAAATAAATTCTTTAAAAAAAAAAAAAATCACACCCAGTGTGCTAAGTATCTGGAGAGAAGTCAGCTGGTTGTGGTAGGATCCAAACGTCACAGAATGCCCTCCCTCAGTCACCCTCCCCCCGCCCCACCGCTAGGCTCCTGGACACCTCCCAGTGGCCTCAGCGCTGCAGGACACGCATTAGAATCAAGCCCGAGAGGTAGTCTTTAGGCAAACCAGGACTCACCCAGCAGCAGCCGGTGGGGTCGTGCAGCCCGTCGGGGAGAAGCCGGGAGAAGCCGGGGAGCCATCACCATGACCGCAGAGGCACATGGAAACAAAGAACAGCAGTGAGACACAGGCAACAAAGACACTCTTTGGGGCCCCTCTTCGTCCTGGGCCGGGGGAACATCCTGCCCAGCTGCTGCCCCCGGGGCTCTGCTAGGGCAGACACCTCCTTAGTGGGCAATCTGATCATCTGATAGCATACCCAGAGCTCCTCCCAGCCCCAGCCCACGGGAGGCAGCAGGATCCCTGTAGACAAATACTCACTGAGCGCCCACTGTGTGCTGGGTAGTGGGGATACAGTCTGAAGAAGACAGACGTGGCCTCTGTGTGCATGGAGTATACAGTGCAGGGAGGGGGCAGGCGTGTGACTCCTGAATGAGTTACAACGGTGATGAGTGCCTCAACGGGGAAGCTTACGAACCTGGGTTCAAACCCTGGCTCTCGCTCACTAGCTTTGTGACATGGGGCCCGTCTTCTTCACTTCTCTGTGCCTCAATGAGTCATCTGTAAAATGGGGATAGCATTAGTGCCCACCTCCAGGGTTGTTGTGAGGATTGAGTTAATATGTAGAAAACATTTTGCACAATGCTTGGCACGCGGTAAACTGTTCATAACTGGTAGCTACTGTCATTCCAGGGAGCTGTAGGCCTGGGTTTTGGAGGGACCTAGTGTGGGTCAGGCCACCACCTACCTGACAAGGTAGGGATTAAAAGAGACAGTAGAAGTGAAGCTCTGGTCCCAGTGCCTGGCACATGGTAACCAGTTGGTAAGCGGTGGTGCTATCTTTAGGGCTGTTCTCCAGCAGGTCCCCAGGGTGCAGCAGAGGGGAGGTCAGAAATGCCCTCTCCCCAAAACACGCACCCAGAATTGCAACTTTGGACTGAAAAATAAACAGCACTCTCACCCAATGCTACAAATATCTCATCTCCTTTGACCTTCACAATGACCCAGGAAGTGGACATAGGCAAAATTCTTACTATTCCCATTTTACAGATGAGGACAGTGAGGTGAAGGGACTCCTCTCTGCGTGCGCTTGGGTGTGTCCCTTCATAGCTCCAAGCCTAGTTAAGTGGTGGAGCCAGGATTCCAGCAGGCATCTGCCTGGATTTTGTTCTCCCGGCCTTCCCTTGGTTTTTTCCGCCCCCGGGGTCTGTAATACAAGCTGCGCAGCCCCAGACAAGACTCTGAACCTGTCCAACGCCAGTCCTTTCATCTGAAATACTTACCAAATGGCCAGCCCAGGATCCGAGCTGTTCCTGACCCAAACTCTTCTTCCACAGGCTCAGCCACTGCTACCCTGCCCCTCCCTCTCACCTTTTACCCCATTACCAACTTCAGCCACAAACCCATGAGCCAAGGAATGTCTGCACTCAACTACTAAAACCCATGTTTTATAGATGGAGAAACTGAGGTCCAAAGGTGGGCCAAAGTTGCCTTTCAGTGCCCAGCTCTTTTACCTGGGCAGACGCCAGGTGGGGCTGGCCCTCTGAGGAAACCCCAGTAGGGCCCTGACCTGCAGGTTGCTCCCTCTGCTCTTCCCCCCACCCCACACTGGGCCTGGTGGGCACCTGCGCAGCCTGTCCCCCCGCTCCCCAGAATAAATATCCCAGAGCTCCAAGCTCACCCAGTAAGGGTCAGGCAGGTTCCAGAGGTAAAGGCTAGGCATTGTGGGAGTCTTGGGACCTGCCACATGGCTTCCCCTTTCAGTTGAGTCTGGGCTTTGGGGTCAGACAGACCTTGGTTCAAATCCCAGCCCAGCCACTTCCCAGCTGTGTGACTTTGGTCAAGTAGGTTCACCTCCCTAAACTCCTGAGAAATAGGAATAATACCTATTCCCTCGAGGGATTATAAGGATATTAGTTAATGCTGCATATTAAAGGCTTAGCACAGTGCACAGTAAACGTGGCTGTAATGATCAGAGAACACAGGCCAAAACAGGACATGAAGGCCCATCACACTCCACCTTGTCCTTGCCCCATTCTTCCCCTCCCCTTCATGTGGGGTAAACCAGGTCCTGGAGGTTATAATAATGGGGGCTGAAAGACCCTTCGAGGCTCTAGGCTCATCTCACCTTCTCATTTCACAGAAAGAGAAACTGAGACCCAGGGAGCAAAGAGATGGGCCCACAGACTATAGGGGAGTAGAACCCTGCCCCGTTTACTAAACAACAGAATCCCAGGCCCCAAGAAAAATCCAAATGCCCCACCCCCACCAGGGGACTATCATAAAGATCCATTCTGCAAGCCCCCAACAAATATCAGGCCACCATGACATTTATGGGGAGCCCTTTGTGGGTATCCTGTTTAGCTCTGTGGCTAGCAGACCTATATGTGGTACTCAGGAAGGGCTTAGGGACAAACCCATGCAGTTCCTCTTTGGCTCCACAGAGAAGCTCTGCTCAGGCTCCCCCTCCAGAGGTGTCTCCTTGCATCTCCCTTCCTCACTGCCACCCTGGCCTCTGTCTCACCCTGTAGTCTGGGTCCCATCAGCTGGGCACAACCCCAGCCAGCAGAGTTCTGGGCCTCCAGAGGCCTATACGGCATCAGCAACTTCCCAGCCAGGCTGGGATATTCCTGCCCGGCACAGCCAGCCAGGCTCCTGGCCAGGGTCCACTCTGCAGAGGGGGTGCTGGCCCTGCCCTACCAGGAACCCCATCCACCCCCACCGGTCTAGCAGGTGCAGCAGCCTGGGAGCCCTGGGAGCTTCTGTTGGCACCTGCAACCTACAGGAGGGAGGCCAGCCTAGTCTAGGCCGTGCAGGAATGGGTTGATCTGGAGACAGACGGGTGTGGCACTTCTTTACTTCACTGAGTATCACCCCCTCATGCAGATGCTCCAGCTGCCTCACACATTGCTGGGACCTGGCAGGCCCTGCCTGACTCCTAATACACAGAGGAAACCTCAGGACCTCCTCACTCCATTCCCTTCTTAAAACACCCCCACTGGCCTACTCGCAGACCAGGTATCATTCTGGTCACTGCACACTTATTACCTCACTTGATTCTGCTAATGCCTGTGAGGTCTGGATTATTGACTAAGGAAGAACCTGGGACTCAGAGGAGGGGAAGTGACTCATGCAAGGTCACACAGCAAAGTGGCAGGGCCAAGATTTAAACCCAGTTCTGCTGCATGCAAAGCCTGCAGGGCACCTGATGTCCCCTTTCCTCCCACCTCTCTGCTCCCTAAAGCTTCTGGATCCCCTTCTTCCCAAACCTTCCACCCTTCTCTGCAAAATCTCTCCTTCCACAATCCCAGTCAGAATTAATCTTTCCCACCTCGTGGCTGCTATAACAGCTTGTTTACACGCACCCAACAGCAGCAGGGTCCAGGAGTTATTTCTGAGGTGTCTGCCTAACTAAAGGCAGGGGGTGACCCCAGTACATGCTCCTCAGACCTGACAGTCTGTCACCTCTATCTCCATGCTTCCCCTACCCCCATGCAAAAGTCCTCTGACCTCCTCCTGTTGATCCCCTCCCCACTCCCAGCCTCCTGCCCAGGCCTGTAACTGGGGTGAAGGTAGGGAGCTTGCTGAAACCTCAGGGGCTCTGTGCCAGTGCTCTGGCCCTCCCTCTCCCTTTCAGTAGCTGAGGATCTGACCCAGACCTGACACCAGGCAGCTCTCACAGGGACTCCCAGCTGCCGTAAGCACCAGGCCTGGCCAGGCATTGCCTCCTCCTTCAGGAGAAAAGGACTCCAGAAGCAGAGAAGGGGCTGCCTTCAGCCCTAGTCCGTGAACTTGAGGGGTCACATTCAGCCACTCCCACCGCGGGGAAGCTGTGGGCCTTGAAATACGCCCCCAACCACCACCACCAACCCTACAGGAACAGTCCCCCCAACCCCCCGCCCCGCTTCTGGGGCAATTGGGCTGGGGTCTGTGAGAGTCCCCACCTCCTATTTGCTGGAGGGGAGAACTCTAGTTCTACCAAAAAGAGGTGAGGTCTGCCGGAAAGTGTACATTAAGACGAGAAAACTCCCGGGGAAAGACTGAGGATAGGGACAGGACAGCAGAGAGAGCAGAGATGAGGGACACGGGGAATCGGGGGATGAGAGCAAGCAGGAACCTGAGAGCGACAGAGAGACTGGGGAGACCAGAGACCGAGGAAAGTCCCCGAGACCAAGCCTGGAAGGGAGCGTGCGGGGCCGGGGCGGCGACAGGAGGGCCATCCTAGCTGGCACAGCTGGCACCCCAGCTCACAGGTCCCTCAGTCGGGAAACTCAAAGTCAGTTACGTAAGGGCCGGGGCCGGGAGCGGGGTTCCAGGCCCGGGGGGCCCCCTCCCGCTGCGCGCCGCCCGCCCTCCCGCTCCGGCCAGCGCTGCGGCGGGCCCGGCAGGAGCAAGCGGGCCGGACAGGGCGGGGCTGGGGGGGGGGGACCTGGGGCCGCAACACTCTGCAGAGACCCGCCCGCGGAGACCTAACCCGGGGCCCCCCGCCCCAGGCAGGCCGGGACCGCCCGGACCGCCAACCGCAAGCGTCCAGTCCGGGACCGAGCTCCCGGACCCCTCTCCTCTCGCCCGCGCCCCTCCCCGCACCCCGAACTTCGAGACGTCCAGGCCCCTGTGGACCCCAGTTCTAGGGCAGGGTCCCCTAGAGCCCTCCTCCCCTGACCTTTAGACCGTGGTCTCGCCCCTACCGAGACGGCACGGGCCCTTGGGAATGGGTCCATCTGTCCCTCACCCCGTCCCTCCCGGGGACCCGGGATCGCCCCCGGACAGTCCAGGCTCACCTGGGCCGGACGGGGCGGGGACCTGGCCGGGCCGGGCCGGGCCGCGTTCTCGCTCTCCGCCGCTCTCGCCCTTTAAGAGGTTCCTGCCACTTTGCCCCGCCGGGGGCCTCCACCTGCACTGACAGGGCAACTCTGGAGTGAGGCCCCGCCCCCGACCCGGGAGACCTCCTGATTGGCGCAGGCAACTGCCAATCGGCGGGGCGGTGAAGAGACGGTGCCGAGAAGTGCGAGCGTCGCAACCGGGAAAGGGCTGGGGCTGCAGGTGCGGTCTGACGCGAACGCCGATCTCTGAGCGGCCCGGTGTTGACCCGAGGGTCAAGGGAGGATTGGGTAGGGAGCTCCTGGATTGGGTGGTGTGGTGTCTGACGTCGTACGGCAAAAGTATGATGCAATTTGCCACGTGGTGCTGCCCCTAACCTAAGGGTTGGAAGGGTGGTAGGAAGGGAGTTGGTCCTAGGGAACCTAGGGAAGTGACCCTGGTGAGACTCACCTGGATCACCTGTCCCCCCATTTAGTCTTGTGTGACCTTGAGCAAGTTACTTCTCTGAATCTGAGTTTCGTCAACTATAAATCTTACAATACTTTTCTGAGAATTAGTGATATATGTTAAGTGCCAGGCACAGATTTGGCACATAATAGGTGGTGTTCAGTAAATATGGTTCTTGTTCCTCTCATCCCTTTCTTGCCACTCTTGTCAGAGACTTTCCCCCTCCTTAGGGTCCATCAGCACTGGAAGAGGCTTACATAGTCACTGGTCCAAGTCCCCTCCCCTCGCTACCTCATTTTTGGGCAAATGGGGGAAACTGAGGCCCAGTAAAGGCAAGTGACTTCCTGGGAGTTCAGTGATCTTCCTATTAGATGGGCCCTGGAATCAAATTGCCTAGGTCTCAATCCCCAGCGCTGCCCTTGATTTGGACAAGCCAGTTTCCTCCACTGTAAAATGGAGTTAATAAAAGTACTTTACTCGTGGCGCCTGGGTGGTTCAGTCGGTTCAGTGTCTGATTCTTGGTTGCTGCAGAGTCGGGGGTTTGAGGCCCGCATGGAGCCCTCTGTGGGGCTCCCTGCTCCAGGGGAGTCTGCTTGAGATTCTCTCCCTTGCACTCTGCCCCTCCCCCTGCTCGTGCTTGCGCACCACACGCTCTCTCTCGCTCTCTCTGAAATAAATAAATCTTTTTTTTTTAAGTATTTTCCTCAAGGATTGTTATGAGAATTAAATGAAATGATCCATGTAAAGTATTAAGAACAGTGCCAGTCTCATAAGCCTCCAAAAATTGCTAGCACTTATTATGATTCCTGATGTTAATATTATATCAAGGTCGTAAATTAATGTATTGCCCCCACCAAATTCACTGCAGCCTCCAAGTCAGGTCTTGTTTTAGGCCTCAGGGCCCTGGTCCCTGCCTTCAAGAAACAGTCTAGCTGAGGGTCTGCCTGAGCCCCTAGATCTAGGGGATGCTTTCTGATATAGGTGCGTGGGCTCCAAAGCACCGAAGAAGCTTTAGTTCCTTTAACCAGAAATCGAGACACTTGAGACCCTTCAGTCCCTAGCCCTGTAGAACACATGGGGAAAGCTGACACGCACATGCAGGCTCCCAAGCATATTGACACACCTTTCACCTGCTTACAGTTTCACCTGCCCACCAGGTAATAATGCCCAGTGGCTTAAGTTCTCAGGTTTTGGAAGCAGTTGAGTCTGGGCCCTGCGTTTTACCACTTTGTGCCTTTGGGCAAGTCACCTTCCCTCGGGGGGTGGGGGCGGTAAGATGGGATTAATAACAGCCCAAACTTTATATAGAGCTCTGGCAAAAATTAAATGAGAGAATGAAAATACATATGCAAATACCCAGTAATGCATCCAGTATTATTTTTTAATTGCTCCCACATGTATTCCGGCAACCCCGGGGAGAGCAGGCTGTGAATGCCTAGATTCAGTCACTGCAAAGGGGTTTCCTCTCTCTCGCTCCCCTCGCTCTGACGCTCCGCCTCCGCCCAGGGGGCGGGGCGAGGAGAATGCCCGCAGAGCCGCCCGAGGCCCCGCCCCTCCCCGCCTGGGGCGGGCTCGCGGCTCAGGCTCCCAGGGCCGAGCTGTCGTGCGGGTGACTCAGCAGCGCCAGCGCGTGCCCCGGCCTGATAAGTGTGTGTGTGTGCCGGGGAATGTGTGTGTTGGGGTGGCCGGGGAGGGCTCTGTGTTTCCGAGTTTGTGCGTGGGGAGTACATGTGGGGTTGTGTTCGTGATCTTGATTTTGTGTGTGGCTCTCTTCTCTGTGTATTTGTATGTGTGGGGGGGGTCGGGGGTTGCATCTGTGTCACGGTGTGTCCCTGTTGGTGAGTTTGCATAAAGGGTGTGACTCTGTGTGACCCTCTCTCTTTGTGTCTTATAAACATGTCCCCGTCCTCCCCTCTCTCTGCCCACGCCCGTCCCCCCCCCCCATCCCCAGGCCCTGGGGACCTAGAGAGCTCTGCCCTGCTCCAGGGGCCTGTCTGCTTAGGCAGTCTCTCTGTTTCTTGTTGAGGTGACTTCTGCACTTGTATGGGTCAACGTGGCCTTATCGGTCACGAGGGGGGGAGGGGAGAAGGGGGTCGGGGTGCTGTCACTGCCTGGACTTCAGGGTCCCCCTGCCCAGTACTTCTGCCTGTGAAGCGTCCCCTCCCTTCCCAGACTGTAGGGAGCAGTTACCTGAGCTGCTCCCTGTGGGGGAGACCTCCAGAGGAGACCACTCCCATTTAGTGATTGCTGTTATTTTATTCTCCCATTTGATCTCGCTGAATCCTTTCGGCTGAGTGTTCTAAAAAGGATCTGAGACTTGAGAGAGTTGGAAGTGACAACCCAAGGTCATGCAGTTGAAAAGCAATGGAGGGCGTGAAGGTGACAGGCCGAGGGCAGATCTCCTCCCTAAGCTGAGCGCCCAGTTTGCCTGGAGCCTGTGGGGCGCTGATAAGCTTCTGGGGCAGGGGAAGGAACCTGTTTGTGTCCCCCCTCCTCCTCTGAGTTTCCTGGGCCTCCAGCCAACTCCTTATCCTGCCAGTGCCTGAGCAGGGCCACCAGCTTGGATTGGGTGATTGGGTCTTGAGTTGGGTGATAAAGAGGCCAGGGGATGGGCTAGGGGCTAGGGCGAGGGGCCAGGGCCAATATAGGAGCATCTGTTACTTCAACAAAATTTTACTGAGCACCTTATTAAAAACAGGCCAATACCCTGCTCTGTCTAAAAGGGGAAGAGAGTCACAAGACCAGGGCACAAGGAACGGTGAAGACGGGCAAGCTCAGGCTTGAGGCAGGGGGTGTGTCTGGGATCTGTTGCCGCTTTCAGTCCTGACTCCACCGTGTAAGGGAGGGCGTGGGACCTAGCCAGTCATATTTCTCTCCTCGCCTGTCAGTCAAATGAGGTAATGGCGCAACCCTGCTTGCCTTGCCGAGCTCCAAGACGCTAAAAGGGGAAGCCATTTGTAAACAGAGTTGCGCTCCAAACATAATGGACTGTCCTGTTGTGATTCACGGCCTCCTATGAGAAAGGCCTTAAAGAAACAGTATACAGGAGCCCAGAGAGGAGAAGGGGTCCCAACTGGGGGATTAGGGAAGGCTGCTTGGAGGAGGTGGCCCACCAGCTAGATTTTTAAGGATGAGTTTACTATATGGAAATGGACAAGGGTGTTCCAGGTGGAGGAACAGCCTGCATAAGGGCCTGGATGGTGAAGTGCACTGGGAACAAAAGCTGGTTTGGTGTATTTGGCCCAGAGTGAATGCCAGGTTTAGACGGGGACAGCTGAGCGGGGGGGGGCGGGATAGCAGACTTGGGGATAGCCAAGAGGTCTCTGAGGTAAAGACAACCATGTCCTGGCTGGGTGCGGCAGTCCTTTGGAGAGGGCTGAGAGGAGAGGGAGAATTGACAGGCATTGGTTCAAGGACCCCCACCCCCACCCCAGGACAACCCATCTGAAGCCTGGGACAGATCCCCAGGATGATGTCGAGGTGGACACGAGGCTGCAGAGCTCCCTCCAAGAGAAGGATGGCGGAAAAGCCAAGTCAGATGCCCTGGTCCGGGGAGGGACCCAGGCATGGACGCAGAGGGTGCCCCACCAATGAACATGTAAGGGCTCTGGAAGGCCCTGCTGCCTAGGAGTTCCTCTGGGTTTGCTCGAGTGTGGGGAGGGGCCCACTCCCGCCAGGAGAACTCCTTCTCAGGGAAGCCTCCAGCTCCAAGAAGCCCCTATTGAACCAGCGGCGGTTGCTGATGATTAGCTTATTATGTATCTGCCAGGTGCTTCACTAACCTGTTCCCACAAGATATCCCTAGTATATGGTTGAGTGAAACGAAGCTTCGAGAGGTGAAGTGTTCGCTCACGAGCACACAGCCAATAAGTGGCCAGGGCAGGACTCCCTGTTTCCTGAGATGGCAGGAAAGAGCTGAAGGAGGCGTTTGGGACCTGCTGAAATTCTGGCTCTGTGGGCCCGGGGAGCTGTGGTGGAACGGCCTCCGGGGAGAAGGAAACACGGTGTCTGCTGCCACCTCGTGGTCTTAGAGCCACTGGGGCGGAGGCACAGAGCCCCACTCTCCCGGGCCTACTGAGAGGGCGGCCGCTCTGGGTGGCACAGGGTCAGTAGGGGGTTCTCGAAACAGGGGGCGCTCAGGTGGGACTCTCCTGGATCGTGAGACCCTAGACAAGTCTCTCCTCTTTGCTCCTCAATTCTCAGTGCCTTCAGGAAGACTCAGGGAGATCATCTTTACTCCTATGGAGACCTTCCACAGCCTTTGCTTTCTTTGCAACTGGGAAAATGGAGAACCCCTGTGGATCCAGGATTGTGGAGCCTGAAGCTTATCTGGGGCCCTCTTTAAGAAAAAGAATGAAGGGGCACCTGGCTGACTCAGTCAGTAGAGCATGCAACTCTTGAACTCAGGGTTGTGAGTTCAAGCCCCACATTGGGCGTGGAGCCTACTTAGGGAAAAAAAAAGAATGAAAGGTTAAGAATAGAAAATGCCTGTAGCCATTCAAGGCTGTAGGACACAGGTGGGAAGGAAGGGAAGTCAGGGTGGAAAGATCTCAGCCAGTGCAAGTTAATATATTTTACTTTTGCAAATTTTACAGAAATATATGACCTTGTGAACCCAAAGTCAGGATCCCTCTAGGGCGTCTTGACTCAGGCCTAAGCCTCCCAGTGGGTCCCATATGAGGTCCCCCATGGGAGATTTGGGGATTCTGAAGCCAGAGCAGGATCTGGGTTCATGTCTCCCTCCCATCCCCATACCGCCCCAGGCAGGCCTTTCACCAGGATCTTCCAGAGCTTCTACCTGAAAGTGAGTCCACACTCACCCCACCTTCTCTGTGGCCACATCCTAACAGCTGGGTTGCTCCAGCCAGGACTTCTCAGGGGTCCTCTGCTCCACCCAGTTGAACCCTGCTTTGCTTTCTAGGCATGGATGTCCAACCCCTAAGCCCCAGGCAGCCTTCCCTGCCTGCCCTTACCTCCTTGGGCAGTACCAGCACTGTGTGTGGTCAGTAGCGAGCTGTTGGCTGAGTCCCTGCCGTGCCATCAGTCTGATGTCACCCACGTGTGGTCACCGGGTGGACACATCCTGAGCCCCTCCTCTTGTAGCCAGGCCTGTGGGATGGGGGTGGGGAGACAGCGAGAGGACTCAGACCTAGTCTCAGCCCTCCTCTAGCTCATCATCTGGGGATCAAGTAAGACATGGACTGAGTCTTAAAACTTTTAGACCTAACAATAACTTAGAGATCAACTAGTCCAAGTGATTGTCAAACTCACTTAGCCACAGAAGCCCCAAGTGGGAAACAGAGGGAAGCAGAGCTGTTCTAAGTAAAGCAGTGGGAGTTAGGGGATATGTGGGGTCCCATTTGCTTGGCCTCCCCCTGGCCTTCCCGTTTGGCCTCTACCAGCCCTTCTAAGGAACCCTGAGTTGGAACCACTGTTGACGTTCAAGCTCTTTGCTTTAACCGAGGCGCAAGAGTAAGAGATTTGACTGAGGTTATACAACAAGTTCATGGCCAAGTCTCGATTCAGACCTAGGTCTGCCCGACTGCAGGTCTAAGGCTCCCATCTCAATACTGGACAGTTAGGGTGAACCATCCCTTCCCACCTGGTGTCACTCTGGATCCCCCATCCACTCAGCACAGCCGACAAAGAGAAGTTCAGAGGGGTCCCAGGGGCCCCGGGGGTGGGAGAGCAAGGAGGGGGGCCCTTTTGGAGCTGCCACACTGGAATGAGGGCAGAGACTAGACTTTCCTCTGTTTGTGCGCTGCTCGTCCTCAGTCTGAGCCCAGAGCCTGCCACACGGTAAATAAATATTAGTTGAATGAATGCATTTGAAGCAATAGCTCAGGGTAGGGGAACCTTCCTGAGTAGAGAAACCATCCCTCCAGGTCGACCTCATCCACCTCTGGGCACTTCTCCTGGTCCCCTGGGGGCAGGGTCTGAGCTGGGTCTCTCCAGCTTAGGAAAGATTTTCAGCTTTGCTCTATCTTCCTTTTCTTTCTCTTCAGAGCAACAGAGGAAGTTGTTGTGTGACTTTGGGCAAGTCATTTGCCCTGGGCCTCCATCTCCTTAATTTGTTAAAAATACCTTACATTAAACAGCCTCCCCTGGAAAAACAAACAAACAAACCTTCATATCTTGAATTATTCACTAGAAATAGTTGTTATGACTTTGCACGTGCCAGGCTCTGCATAAGGCACGTGGGATTGAGAAAAGAGGTAATAGTGGTAAAGGACGGCAGTGCCTGACACATAATGGGTGGCCAGGGGTAGTTTCCCGCCGGCCCACATTCACCTTGTGTCTTCCAACAGAATGCCTGCCTCCTTCAAGGGCCTCTTTCAGGAACCAGTTCCAGTCCGCAGCTTCCAGGGATATGGAGGGGGCTTGCGGAGGGGGATGAACCTACAGCCGGCAGTCCAGGAAAAGGGGTGGAACTAAATAAGAGTGCTGGTGCCAGGCGCAGCCAGTAGGTGGCAGGAGCGTCCGTGAAATGAGCCTGTCCTGCCGCCTTCCCTGGATTTCTCCCGCGATAAGCCGTCGGGCTGTCTTCCTGTGTGCCAACACAGGTGTATAGAGTGTGTGCCCCGGTGGGAGGTGTGTGTACAAAGAAGGGTGCGCGTGCGTGTGTCTGTGAGCAGTATGTACGTAAGTGCCAGGAGGGGGTCTGTGTGAGAGAAGGAGCGTGTGTATGCGAAGGATGTTTGTGCAGTCAGGTGTGTACGTGTGGCCTCCTGGTCTGTGGGTCTGTTTGCACGTGACCGTGACACACGGGGCATACGCCATTTCAGAGAGCTCTGGGGTCACCTGTGGACCTCCCCCCACTCCCGCCCGGGGCTTCCCCTGGGTAAGGAAGAACATTCGCATGTCAATAGAATGGGGAACCATGGGTGATGTTTTTACCTGTTCTTTTCAAACTTACCAGGGTTCTCAGTTTTTATCATGAGCATTCTGTAATAACCATAAACATTATTGGGGAAAAACACCTGTGTTCCTTTTCGTGGGCCTTTCCTTTCCCCTTAGGGAGCGGCAGGGTTCACATACGTCTGACAATGCTGTGGGGGCCCAGCAGCCTGCAGAGGGTGCCCAGATAGCAGCTGCAGGAGGTCGAAACAGGGCAAAGGGGCAGTACAGAGCAATCAGAGAAGGCTTCCTGGAGGCAGAGGGAGTGGAGCTGACCTGGAAGGGTGACGAAGCTGGCACATGGCCACAGTCTGCCGTGCCTGCTGCACTTCCCTGAGAACTGCCCGCCCTTGGGCTGGGGCCTCAGCAGTCTTCTTCCTGAAGTGCATCCTTGTCAACTCCCTCTGAGGGAATCTGAGGTTGCAGGCAGGCAAGATTGAACTTGGATTCCTAGAATCCCCCATTGGAAAGGGGCATGAGAGGTCATCGGGATTTTTCTAGCAACTGGGAGCTATTGAAGGTTAAAGGCAGACTGTGTTTCCCCATCAATAATACTGTGCCCTGCTTACCAGGTACAGCTGTTGTCTCACTGGTCCTCAGAAGAGTCCTGGTAAGTTAGCTACAATAATCACACTGTTTTACAAAAGAGAAAATGATGCCCAGAGTGGTCAGGCAGATAGGCTTTTCTTCAGGGCAGACACAAAGGTGAATAAAAATCTCCACGGGGCACACTTACATAAACACCGAGGTGCTCTCACACATGCTGTGCAATCTCTCTCTCAATCACACACACACACACAAACACACACACACACCCTTCGGAGCTGTTCTTCCCAGCCTCAGGGGGAGTAAGCTCTGGGCAGAGCTGCCAGACCTCTGGGAAGTCTTCACCTGAGCCCCTCCCTGTGAGTAAGGTGAGGCCAGGCAGTCAAGCCCCCTGCCCATGCTCCCGCCCAAACAGTCTGCAGCTGAGGGGGGTTGAGATCTCAGTCCGGGTCAGGGCAGCCCACCCGCATTGGTGCTCAGTACCTTGACACAGCTGGCCCCAGTGTGGGCAGCCCCGGCCGGGAGAGGCTAAGGGTCTCTGAAGGGAGGTTGCGTCAGAAGGGGAAGAGGGGCTCCAGGCCCTGATGCCCTCTTAAAGACCTGGTCACAGCTGGTGGGGAGGCAGATCCTGGGTCAGGAACTTCCCTTCCAGAGAATTACTTATTAACCATGAGGACCAGCAACCACTGAGGAGGGGAACCCAGAGAGGGTGGAGGTCTCTTGGGGCATCCAACCCCACACCCAGGGCTTCTTCCCTCAATGCATCCAGAGGAGGTCTGGGGCTTCAATCACCAAAAGAAGGGCCACTGTGGGGCAGGAGCATGGAACGGAGGTGGGAGTAGGGTGGAGGGGAAAAGGAGGGGGGAGGTAGTGGAAGCCCCAAGAGGCACATGGGGTGGGCAGGGCTCTGGAGGACAAGGGACTGAGATTGGGGGTGGGCCACAGAGAAGGAGGAGCCAATTTGGAGGGTTGGGGGAGGGGGGCTTCTAGAAGCCAGCTTTGGTTTGGGGCATGCTCTAGGAAGTGGCTACAGCTGCCTTGTGTGTGTCTCCCTCAGATGGGTTTGTTTTTTAAGATTTTATTTTTAAGTAATCTCTACACCCAACTCAGGGCCCAAATTTACAGCCCTGAGATCAAGAATCGCCTGCTCTACCGACTGAGCCATCCGGGCGCCCCAGAGAGGGTTCTTAAGGACAGGATTGCATCTCCCTCTGAGACAGTCCCAAAGGTGGGGCTAGACTACCCATCCAGTGCAAGCAGCCAGGTCTGTCTTACCCCCAGACTAGGCCCCCCACCCCCATGAGGAACCACAGAAGGTAAGCAAAGGAAACAGCAGAGATGTGGACACCGAGAATAGTGTTTTTCTTTATTGGGAAATCAGAAGGTTGGTCCTTGGTACCATGATAGGACCTGGGATAGGCAAAAAGCCAGGTGTTTGAGTCAAGCTTCGTTTTGACATGCTTGCCTCCCTCATCCCCAAAGTAGGACAGCTCCAATTACAAATACCAGACCCCCAGGCACCCTTTCCTCTGCCTCTGGGCAAATGCCCAGTGGGTCTTACCAGTCGGTGTCTGTTTCTGGGATCAAGGAACATGAGGGAAACATCTGTGTTCTCTCCCAGGATGGCAGAACCTTCAGAACCCATCAGCTCCAACCTCTGTCCCTCCATTGTGCAGAGGCCCAGAGAGGGATAGAGACCTGTCCAAAGTCACAAAGCAAGGAAGTGGAGGACAGAGTCAAACCCATATTCCGTCTCCTGGCTTGGGACTTATTCATTCCCAAGGGGAGATTCTGGAAGATGAGCCCCATCAGGTGGATGTCACCTGCATCGACACCTGCTAAGGGACTCCATCCCCATGACTCAAACGTTCTGGCCAGAAGGCCCAGGCCAGTGCCACCCAGGGATCATTCTTTCCTTCTGGACTGGGCCCCTCTCTTGGGTGCCAGGGAGGGCAGGCTTGGTGAGGACAAAAGAGGAAAGCTATGTATAAAGTACTTGGAGAGAAGACGTCCTCTTGAAAATTCCTTCTCCAACGCATGCTGTCCCATCTTCTGAAACTCAAGGAGATGTTAAAAGGCAAAGTCCCTGGCTCCTGACCCACCTACAGCAGTAAGAGATGTGGGTCAGAGCAGGTATAACCTCAAACGTTCGATCACATTAAAAGCCCCACGTTTCGAGCATTTACTGTGCACCAGGCACGTCATCCATCCACTCGGTGGAGTGTGTGCCAGCTGCAGTGCCATTTGCTGGGAACATTTGTGTGACCAAAACAGACGAGCCTTTTTGTGAATCGCCACGACTTCTTGTAAGTGGTGTCATCCAGGACTGAGAAAAGGGGCCCCAAGAGTGAAGTGACTCGCCCAAGGTCCTAGGCAGGCAGCTGAAAAATGATAGAACAAGCAAGCCTTCCGAGGCAGGGAGGGAGCGGATGTTGAGAGGGACCCGCCAAGGTCACGGCAGTTTCTTGGGAGGCTGGCATGCGCCTCTGCCGTCGAGGTGATGAGGCACAGAACCCAGCACCGGGGAGGCTCCGTCCGGGACTATGAGCTGGGTGCGAGTCTCCCCGGTGCCCTCTGTGTCCTCAGTTCCCTCGTGGGAGCAGGAGGAGGAGAGCAGAGGAAGTGGACTTGACAGATCTAAGATGGGCTCCTGGCTGGTGCAGCCATGGACAAGCTGTCTGGCCTTGGGCAGGCCATTCCCCTGAGCCTCGGGATCCTCAGGTAATAATTATTGTAATGCCTACCTCATAGTCGTGCTGTGAAGATTAAGTGAATTAGCCATGTCAAGTGCTTCGAACAAAGAGGGCTGCTGTGTATCACGGACTAGTATTACCACACTGGCCTCTCACCGAGGGTGGCAGGAGAGCACCCTGCACCAGGTGGGGCTCATGGCCAGCGCCAGGGATGGGGTTGGCACCTGGGCCACCCCCTGGTCCAGCGCTCTGCCACGTCAGGATAAGGGAAGGCTCTCCCCAGCCCCTCCGGGCCCCATTTTGAACTCCCCAGCTGCCTGCCGCCAGAACCACACACCAGTCTCCTCCGGACTCCCAGCATCTGTAAGCTCAGAGCTGCGCTCCCTCCCCGGAGCTGCCCGCACTATGTGCTCAGCGCCCAGGAATGAAATAAAGGAATATGTAATAATAAATAAGTGATAAAAGAAATATGCGTGTAGTGTTTTGTGTGTGAGCGCCGGGACCATGACCTGGGGGGTGGGGGTGTGCGGCGGGGGTTACTTCCCAGGGGCTCTGAAGCCTCTGAGCTGGTTCCCAGCCTGGATCTGCAGTAGGTCCAGCTGGGGAAGGCAGCCGGAGGCCAGGCTAAGGATCTGCCGCTGAAAATAGAGGGGCTGGTCTTTGGGCAGAGGCCTAGTGGGGGCCTAGCCTGGACTGTGGCTCCTCCAAGTCCTCTCCAGATGCTGGTGGCTTCCTCCACCTTGAGGAGCATTTCAAATTCCAAGCTAAGCAAGCCTCCTTAGACCACTGCCTCTCACTCCCCACTACTGGCACAGAATAATTCTGGACTGGGGGCCTACTATGTGCCAGGCACTTTGGTAGGCACCTCACTTGCCGTATCTCTAGCCTTCAGATGGGATTCTTGGAGGTGAAGTGACCTGCCTAAGATCTCACTGCAAGCAAGCCGCCAAGAACCCAGCAGAATCAGGACTCTTTATTAGAGACAAAACATCAGAGACTGACCCATTCCCTTGTCTTAGATCTAAGAGAAAACAGAAGCTCAGAGAGGGCAACTGCCTCGCCTGGCCACCCAGCCACTTAGCTTCAGTGCTGAGATTTGAATCCAGATTTGGGGCTTTCCAAGCCATGTAGGAAACTGAACTTGAAGACTCTGCTTTATTCCCATCACCCTCCTGCCCTCCCCACCTCCAACCTCTTTTATATGACACTTGACATTATCCATCACTCCCTCTCCCTGGGAACACCCTCCTCCTCCAGTTTCTATGGCAGCACATCCTCCCCATCCTCCTCTTGCTTCTCCAGCAGCTTCTCACTCTCTGCGCCTCGCCGTGGCTCCTGTGCCTAGAAAGCAGGGGGGATCCCCAGGCTGGGTCCCCGGTCTCTTCTCTCTGCATTGCTGCCCCTGAAAGCTCATCTGCTTTTCCGACCTTGTTCTGCAGCACCGCTCCTGAGTAATGGCAACTACTTGCCATGTGCTAAGAGATTACCTATGATCGGGACCCTATCTGTACATTAACTCATGAAGTCCTCACAGCAGCCCCATGAACGAAGTCTGTTCTACAGATGAGGAAACGGAGGCACCGCGAGGGAAAGCCAAAATCTGACTCCAACTTTCACCTCTATCTCTGTCACCACAAGAAAAGATAGGAAATTGTAGGACATTTTGAAACCAGAGGCAAAAACTTGCCTCCACCTCCTGAAGATAGAGGAGTGGAAACTTGGGGGGGGGGAGGAATCAGACCTACTTCACAGTTTTGAGAGCCCTGTGATGATCTAGAATTATACTGTCAATTTGGAACTTCAAAATGCATCGTGCACAGTACGTTTTGAAATGTGAAGGTTTGGAGAGCTTCAGGAGGAACAAAAGTTCATGGAAAATTGCCCTTTTCCTTCAGAGTTTTCCATTTGGTTTTAAGTCTTCAGAAATCCTCATTCCGGGGTTCCAGCAACTAAGGCTCTTCTATATCACTGATGCCCAGAATTCACCAGAAACTCGGACCCTGGAGTCCTACTGACCTGAGTTCTGCTGCCACCAACAGGCTCTGTGACTTAGGAATGAGTGACTTGACCTCTGAGCCTGTTGTCTAAAATAAGGGTAACAGTACCTCTCCTGGGCTGTCATGAGGCTCAGATGGCATGATGTGTGTGAAGCGCTTGGCACAGAGCCTGGCACTTGAAAGTGCTCAGTTAAGCCCCATACTCGAGATGCACACAGCTTTTCTCGGGTTTGCCAAGCACCTCAACATTTCCATGCTTTTGCACACGCTGTTCCCTCTTCTTGGCGGCCAACTCCTACACGTCCTTTAAGGCCCTCTGACGCTTTTCCAACTCTTCTAGAATTGCCACAAATGTGTTTTAGTAAAAAGCTAGAAAAGACACTTCCCCATGACACTGAGATGCAATGCTCTGTTGATGCCTTGTCTCCCAGCCTGGGCTTGAACTTTCTGAGGGCCAGGCTGTATCTGACTTATATCCAAGTCCCAATCCCTGGGGTGCACAGCTTGGCATCAAGTTGATTTTGGTACAAGTTTGCTTTACCTTAAATGCACATGGTCTAGACCCAGCCTCTGCAGACCCCAGGACACATTTATGTATGAGAAGTAGTAAAAAAGCAGCCAGATCTGTTATAGCCATGGGAAATGGCAGTGAGCAAACCCAGAGCAGCCTTGAGAGAGTTGAAGGGGACACAGTCCTTGCGGGGAGAATCAACAGCTCTGGGTCCAATGTCACCTTCTTCAGAAGTCTCCCCCTCCATCCCTAAATTGTCTCCTCTCTCTGACATCTCTCCAAGGCATTAGCAGGAGGGGTCCCACATGATCAGGAGTGTCCAGGAGGGTCCCTGCCTTGCTGACACACTCCCCTCCCATTCAGACACAGAAGTCTCTAGGGGCACTGGCACTGCTCTGCATCTTCCAAAGTGCTACTGAAGCCATTTCCTGGAGGAAGAAAATTCCTAGGTCTGGAGCTTCTGGGGTCCGTACCCTGAGAAGGGGGCTGTGCTTTGTCAACTAAGGGTATTCCTACCCTTAATGTGCCCAACGCCCATCCTGGTGCCTAAGCCCCCAACCTCCTGAATGCTAGTTCAGCCCCTGCTGGAGTGACAGTCTCCCCGACAAGGGAACAGCTTTTGTTCCAAGGAAGTGACTGTCAAAGGGAGAAGAGGTATCTTCTTTTTTGTTTTTTTTTTGGTTTGAGACAAAGATGTCAGTTTCTCTCCATCTGTCCCAAAAAGGGAAGAAAATTAATTTGTTTCTACAAGGATGTCAGCTCACTGCTTCAATAGGGAGTCAGGGGTGTGGGACTGAGGCAGTGTCTGTGGGGGGAAGGGGCGGGGAGAGGAGGTGAAGCACGGGGGAGGCACAGGGAACAAGGACAGACCCTGATAGGAAAGCAACGATCTGGGAATGCCTGAATAAAATGCCAAACACATGAAGAGAGAAACTCCTATGCCTCGCTCTGGGACGACCTGCCCTCAGCAGCTGGAAGGGGGCAGCAGGGCAGTGGGGCCTGAGGGACACACATGGACGCTAGCACTGCAGTTAGGAAAGCCTTCTTCCTCCCAGTTCCATCAGAGACAGGCCCCTGTGTGGGCAGTTCCAGCTGCTTGGAAACACCGGATACACTGGGCGCAGCCACGTGTTGGGAGAAGGAAGAGGATTTCCTAGAGGTTCTTATCAGAGACCCAAGATGGGCAGGAGGAAAAGTCCACACTGGTCCTTCAGATGCCCCCACCCAGTCCCAGTTGCCACTTACCATCCATGGGGCTCTCACTAGCATAGTCCTCTGTCCTCCAGTACCTGGGCAGATAAGTCGGGACCCCCAAAAGCATCTGCCCTCCGGCTCGAGGACCTAATGTCTAAGCAGAAGTTCCCCAGCCTCGCCTCTGCCTCTGCCCACCCACCATCCTTGGCACAGAGGCCGACTGGCACCTCCTCCTTCTGAGCCCCACAGAACCCCTACCCCAACTGAGATCCTGTCCTGCTACCCTCACCTGAAGACACTGGCCCTGCTCCACTGTCCTGTCCCAAGCCCCACTGACAAAGTGCTGGGGACACTACATCGATGCTGAGGCCATTCCAAGAAAATGACTGTCAAGGACAGAAAAGGTATATTGTTTCTCTCTCCCTCTGGATTTTTTTTCTCTTTATTTATAACGACAGTCCAGTTGGACCTTGGACCTCAGCAATCTCGCCTCTTGCTAGAACTCGGGGCTGGGACTCTACCCCAAGGTTGAGGCCACCATCCGCTGTCCTTCTCTTTTGACCCCAGAAGAGGCCTCTCCCCACCACACAGAGACCCAGTCTTGCAGCCCTGTTCTCAAGCCTCGGTCTCCACCAAGGCCCCCTGGGTCCTGGGTCCCAGGCCAGCAAGGCCGGCTCTGGCTAGAACCCGAGGCTGTCCCAAGGTTGAGGCCCGCCGCAGAGGTCCCTTTCAGCGGCCCGGTCCCAGAGCCACAGGCCTCACTCCCCGAGAGTCGCTAGCTCCCCGCACCCGACCCAAAGCCGCCGACCGCGCCCTCAGCCCAGAGGCCCCGCCCCCGGCCCGCCCCTCGCCCCGCCCCAGACCAGAGGCCCACCCCAATGCAGGGGCCCCGCCTCTCGGCCCCCGCCTCAGCTCCAGCCCGACCCCCTTCTCCAAGCCAGAGGCCCCTTCGGCCCCGTTCCGCGTCGCGGCCCCGCCCCCTGCGGGCCCGGGTGACGGCCAGGTCACCCCGGAGGAGCGCGCGGCGGGCCGGGCCGGCGCGGTTTAGGCGGCGGCCCCCCCGCCGGGACCGTCGGACGGGGTGCAGGCGGTGACCCGTTCGCGGGCCGTGGTCTCGCGGGCGCGGCTGAAGCTGCCGGGCTCCGGGCGGCCGCAGGGCGTGCGGCAGAGCTGGCGGAAGCAGCGCTTGAAGTTCTCGTCGAGGAAGGCGTAGAGCACGGGGTTGAGGCTGCTGTTGGCGTAGCCGAGCGCGATGCACAGGTGCAGCGCGGCCACCACGAGCGGGTCGCGGCGGTCGATGTCCACCAGCGTCCAGACGATGACGAAGATGTGGATGGGCGCCCAGCACACCACGAAGGCGCCCACCACCACCAGCACCATGCGCGTGATGCGCCGCAGGCTGCGGTCCTTCTCCTTGGAGCCCGACAGCAGGCGCACGCTGCGCAGGCGCAACAGCATCAGGCCGTAGCACACGGTGATGATGAGAATGGGCACGACGAAGGCGAAGAGGAACACGCAGATCTTGGTCACCGTATCCCAGTACCAGCTAGGGCTGGGGAACTGGAGCATGCACACCACTGCCCCGTCTGCCGGGGAAACAAGGAGAGACAGCAGGTGAGGAGCGTGTGGACCTAAGTGACCCTGCCTGCTCACCACCCTTCTTGGCTTGGTCAGGTACCACACCTCCTTCTGGCCTTTGTTCAAGGTGATTCTTCTGCCCAGAATGTCCTCCTACACTTCTGTACTTGGTGAACTCCTACTCATCCTTAAAGACCCCAGCAGGATTGGCCCTAATCCAGGAGGTCTCCTTTCTATATTTTCTTCCAGTCCCTTTAGAAGCCTCTACATCCATGGACAGCAGTAATGATATAATTTAGCCCAAACCCACCAAATGCCAGTCATTGTGAGAACTCAAAACACCCTACCCATTTCCAGACTAGCTCCAATGAGGACAACACTGCTGAGACAGATCTAGAAAGCATGATGAGTTAAGAGCAAAACTTGGGCCCTGCTAACTGTGTGGTGTGACCCTGGGCAAATTATTCAGCCTCCAGGAGAACTTCCATTAAGTGGGACTAATAACAGTACCTAAACCTCACAGGGTTGTGAGGATTCAATGGGCTAAGGCATGTGAAACACTTAGCACAGGGGGGTTCAAGCTCTTGGTGCACTCACAGGACAGAGAGGCAGATACATTTAGGAGTCCAAAAGTCAGGGCTAGGGTCAGGGAGACAGATCTCAGCTTAATGGCAAGAAGAACTTCCTGCCTGCCAGATTTGTCCAGAGGTGCACCCAGGATGGAATGAGTTCCCTGTTCCTGGAGTGTGGGTGTGGGCTGGATGAGCACCTTAGGGATGTTTTGGGATTCAGACACAGACCTGCAACTGACCTGGGGAACTCCAAAGATCTCTTGGAACTTCGGGTTTTGAGGGAGCCACGCAGTGGACTTGGAGCCTGAGAGTTGTAGGAAGGGTACTAGGGATCCACAGAGTGGGTCCACCAGACAGCAGGATGGCAGGACCCCCAGGGCTGAGTCCAAGGACTTCATTGTGCAGATGCCGGAACAAGGCTCAAGAGAAGACCAGCATTTGTCCAAGGTCACATGGCAAGTTACATACAGAACCAACAAGTGCTGAGTGGGGGAGTGTGTATAGGGGATGGAGTGTGGAGTGAGGAGACCCATCTGGTCCGGCCCCCAGCAGGGCTGCAGTTAATGGCCCAAAAACTGAAGGCTGACAGTGTGGAATGGGGCCCAGCTGCTGAGTCAAGACCAATTGCACAGAAGCTATATGAGAGCACAGGCGCTCTACCTCTGTGGGGGTTAAGGGTGGTCAAAAGGCCTCCCACCAAGCCTATTCCCCTTCAACCCACAGCACGGACCCTCTGCAAACCTCCTCCTCAGGGGCCAATAGGAGTAACAGACATGAGGGCAGGAGCCTTGGGTTGTAGGCCAAATTCCGCCAATGCCTGCCACATGACCCTAAGTAAACCGCCTGACCTCTCTGATTCTGGATGTTCTTACGGTCAAATAGAGGTAGGCATCCCTGCCTTGTCCTAAGTATTTTACACATTTAGCCTCCTGTAAACTTCTCAATGCCCCATGATACACTGTGGCTCAGAGAGTGTCATTGGCACCCTGCTAAACTCCCTGTCCCACTTCCTTATGTCAAGGTGGGGCCATGTAACCAGTTATCACTAGGAAGGGATGGGCCATAACATTTCAAAGTTGGTCATGCTCTCTCATCACTCCTTCTCTGAATTCATCTGCTGGCCAAATGCCAGCGGTGGAAGATTCCAAAACCATCGTTTGGCACCCGGGTCCCTGAAGAACTGTGGAATCGAGCTTCTCCTCTGACTCACGTTAGACTGTGAGTGAGAAATAAACCTCTATACTGTTCAGCACTGAACTCTGGAGATTGCTTGTTACAGCTGCTACCCTGACTGATACAGGTAGCTACTATATTAACGACCATTCTTACTCTGAGCAAATGCACCTGTCGTCCTCTGCAGGATATTCTCTAAGGCTTGCCTTGGTCATCTGGGCCAGTGGTTTTTACACTGGGGTGGAAGGGCATTTGGGATGAGACTGCAGCTCTTATGGCCTCCATGACTCACTGGTCAGTGACACCCTCGCCCCACTGGCCATCCATCTATATCCCCTTGAGTCAGTCATCCACAAACTCCTGGCCAGCAGCTACGCCCACAGCCCAACCCTCCACAGTCTCATTCATACATTTCCTTTGGCCAGCAACCCATCTGACCACTGATGAATCATTCATCCTCACAACAGTCAACCATTCACATTCCATTGGCTGACTCCCCACACTCTCACTGGCCAGCCAGCCACACTTTTCATTGATCAGAATCCACACCTCTACCAGTGTGGACCACCCACACCTACTCTAGCAAGTGGCCTACAAACCCACAGGGGCCCCCATGCTGCCTCCTGTGGTCAGTGGCCCTGGACCACAACTTCCGCCCTCACTCACCCCGGGGGCGGGTCACAGCCATGACCATGATGGGGACACCCACACCCGAGGCCAGGACCCAGATGCAGATGTTGATCAGCTTGGCCTTGGCGGGTGTGCGGAAGTCCAGGGCCTTGACGGGGTGGCAGACGGCAATATAGCGGTCAACACTCATCATGGTGAGGGTGAAGATGCTGGTGAACATATTGTAGTAGTCAATGGAGAGCACAGCCTTGCAGAGCAGTTCCCCGAAGGGCCATGTCTCCATCAGGTACTTGGCACTCTGGAAGGGCAGCGTGCTGGTGGCCAGTGCATCTGCCAAGGCCAGGTTGAAGATGTAGATGTTGGTGGCTGTCTTCATCTTAGTGTACCTTCAAAACAAGTGTGTGTGTAATTGTTCCCATTTCACAGATTTCAGTTTCACTTAAGACTCAGAGAGGGAAATGATTTGCCCAAGGTCATGCAAAAGGTCAGGGGCAGAGGTGGGAGTAGAACCCTGAACCACCTGACTCAGCATCACCCCTTTTCACTACAGCAGATGCAAAAGGATTTCTCTGGCTGTGGCTGACTTTGGCAGAAGGTATTTTAGGAAAAGCCCTTCATCTTCTGAGGGGTACTAAGTAACATGGTTAAAAATAAAACTGGGCTCCAGAGGAAAACAGGTCTAGGTTCTAACCCCACTTCTACTATTTATTAACTGAAGGACTCTGGGCTAGTAACGTGAACTCTCTAAGCCTCTGTGCCTGTAACTGTAAAAAAAGGGGCGGGGGGGAGTGATGTTTTACTAACCTCGTATGGTTGTTGTGAAATGTAATGGGATGATATAGCACTTAGCCCTGAGCTCAAAGCACGGCAAGTGTTCAGTATATGATAGTTATTCTTCATCTATGAAGGATGAAGCTGGGGACTAGACGAGAGTGACCTGACCCTCTGGCTTCTGCCACTGACCTTTTGGAAATATGACTGGCCAGCTCTGAGGAAGGAGCTCTGCCTAGCAGACTGGCTGGGGCCTTACACCTCCTGGGGTGCCCTCTGCCGTGGACCGGGACTCCCAGTCCTTCCTGTGGTCCCCTCCAGACCTTCTTATCCCCAAGCAGCTGGACCCACCTATACATCCAACCCAGGGCATGAGCCCAGGTATCCAAGCCAGAGGTCTGCAACTGAGCCCTCCTGCACCTGAAACACCCCTCCATGCTCGACACTGCTCTGTGGCTACCTGCACCACACAGGCACCTTGTTCGGCCACCATTTCCATCATGGCCCCCTTTGTACCAGGGCCTGTGCTGGGCAGCGGACAGCCTGGAGGAGGCTGCGTGCACTGGGACACACTGTCCCAGTGCAGTGTAATCACTGCAGAAACACACAGGTACACCAAGGCAGGGATAAGGACTTCTTTCATGCCCCTAGAATGATGCGAGACACCCAGAGAAAGAAGGGTTGCATAAGCAACTCCTCAAATTTCAGAGCAGAAGGAGCCCTGAGAGATTGAGGGAAAGTGATTTTATGGAAGTGTGGTCCAAGGACTCCCTTCAGAACTCCTGGAACAGCAGATTCTTAGACCCCACCCCAGACCTACTAAATCTTAATCTTTGACAACCAGGCCTGGGAATCGTCATTTTTTTTTTTTTTTTTTTGTAGTAAGCTCAAGGCCCAACATGGGGCTTGAACTCATGACCCTGAGATCAAGAGTCGCATGCTCTACCGACTGAGCCATCCAGGTGCCCTAGAAATCTTCATCTTTAACAAGCACTACCCCCAAATGATTCTTATGGGCTCTAAAGTTTGAGAAACACTATGTGGCCTAAAGCCCATATTGAGAAAAGACAGGAAAACTGAAGCCCAGGGAGGTGGCATGACTCACCCAAGGTCACACAGCAAAAGCGGCAGAGCCAAGGCAAGAACTTAGACCTCCTGACTCCCAGACCAGTGCTCTCTCTCCACTCTACCCCCCAGGGTGGAACCACACTGCATGCCTCTACCCCTCTAGAAACCCCCTGCTACCACACCCAGCCCTGGGCACCCGGGATGTGCGGTGTTGCCATGAGAGCTGATGAATGCACACTGAGTGCCCTCAATGTGTTTTGAATGACTGAATGAACTCATACCAGCTAAGGCTATTCCTTCATGAAGGGAAGTTTTTTGTTTTTTTTGTTTTTGTTTTTTTTTTTTTTGGTCTGACTCACTCATTGTCCTCCAGGGCCAGCATCTGTCTCACTCCCTCCCCAAATAGCTGTCATTGGTCCTGGGGCTGGAGAAGCAAGAAGTTTTGCTCGGAGACAGCAGAATTTCAAGTCTCGGGAAGTCTGTCTTCAGCGGGGTGCGGGATCACAGCTGTGTGGGAGGCGGTCTCAACCCCACAGCTGACTCGTCTAATTTCGCTTCTTTTACGCAGAACAATTAGAGGCTGTTCTTTGCCTGCTATTTTGATTTGTGAGGATTCTTCAATTCCCAGAGGGGGCTGGGATGCTGGGAAGTGGGTGATGAAGCTGCTGTCGCTGGTCCAGGCGGGCTGAGAGGCACCGCACTGACTGCTGGGCAGAGCCGCAGAGGCTCCGGTCCTAACAAACCGGCCCACCCCCACCCACCCACCCCCAGCTAAACCGCTGCCAAGCCTGGCCAAATCAGACAAATCATGCCGCTCTCCTGCTTTCAACCCACTAGTGGCTCCCTGAGGTTCTCTCCGTATTCCATGAATTGGTCCCAGAACTTTCCCCTTGACGGATGGGCCTCGCCAGCGTGCCCCACCACTGGCCTCTTTGCTGTGCCTTGGACATATCAAGTCCATTCCCACCTCAGGTCCTCCAGACTGCTGTTCCTTCTGCCTGGAACCCCACACTTTGCATGGCTTGTTCCTTCCCTTAATTCAGGACTCTATTCAAATGTCACCTCCTCAGGGAGGCCACGCCTGGCCACCCTATCTAGAGTACCCCTCTCCCCACCATCTCTCTGTCTCCTTAAGTTGCTTCATTTTTCTTTATAGTATGAACCACCTCCTGACTTATACTTTTTTTCTCTCCATTTGCCTCTCTCACCCATGTATGCTCCCCAAAGGCAGGGGGCTCTGTCCATCTTGTTCCCTGCTCTGTGGCTGGGCATACCAGGAGTGCCTGGCAAACAACAGGCCCTTGATAGACACTTGTTGTATGCAGGTCTTAGTCCAGGTCTCATCAGCTCTCACGGAGACCACGCAGCTTCCCCCCCAACAATTCATCATCCAGGTAAGTCAGGGTGCTCACTACAAAAATAGATTGCTCAGGATACTCTACTGTTTACAATTCTTCCATGGCTCCCCATTGCCATCTGATTGGAAATCAAACTCCTCAGACTGGCATTCCATTGGGGTGGCCTCCATTCCCACAGTACCTTCCATGTCCAGCCACACCCGTAGTTCCGCAGATGTCCAGTCTAGCATGCCCTCCCTGCTATGGACACCCACTGCAGTGGTTTGGTGGGAATCCTTTCAACACACACACACACACACACACACACACACACACACACACACAGAGCTGCCTTTTTTTTTTTTTTTTTTTGACAGAGAGAGAGAGACACAGCGAGAGAGGGAATCCAAGCAGGGGGAGCGGGGGAGGGAGAAGAAGGCTTCCCGCAGAGCAGGGAGCCCGATGTGGGGCTCAATCCCAGGACCCTGGGATCATGACCTGAGCCGAAGGCAGACGCTTAACGACTGAGCCACTCAGGCACCCCAACACAGCTTTTTATAAAATTTTACTTCTGCCAATGTAATACAATTACATTGTGTAAAAAAGTAATGTAGTACTATAATGAAAACAGGTTCCTCACTCCTCTTTCCTGCTTCCCAGAGGCAACCACTTTTAATAGTTTTATTCTTCTGGCAATTGTCTCCATAATTCTAAATAATGTGCTTAAATGGCCATTTCCTAATTTATCAGTTTTACACAGTACATGTTGAAGTTTGTATCAGTTAAGCCAGGCTACACGGCAGTAACAAATAATCCCCAAATCTCAGTGGCTTCACACGATAAAGGTTTATTTCTCATCCTTGCAGAGTCCATTCAGTGTCTCTAGGACTATATCCCATTAGGCAATGCCAGCCTGTTTCAATCTTGTGGTTCTGCCGTCTTAACCCAAGACCTCCTTGATCACCAGAGGGAGAAGAGACAGCTGCAGGATCATCTAAGCTTCATTCTAGCAGCAACACAGCATTTCCACCTGAAGCTGAGTGACTGGACTGGTCACGTGGCCCCACCCAACTACAAGGGGTTGAGAAATACAGTCTTCTATGTGCCCAGAAGCAAGAAGAACCAGATATTAGTGAACACTAGTTAATGTCTTCCACAACCACTAATACAGTAGATGAGTATTAACTCTTACACTACCCAGCTCCACTTCCTTTCTGCATCCTTTCATATAGTTTTATCGCAACTTCTAAATTCTTAAATTAAAATTTGGGGGTTACATTCTTTCTTTTAGGCTATACACTCTTATGACTTTATATTGTCCATTGCTGAACCAAATGGTATACTATAATTACATTTATTTTCTGTACATATTTTTGTTTTTCCTGGAGTTAATAATTGCCTCTTTTTCCTTCAATTCTATGTACATATTGTTAAATCTCCTCAAACATTCTAGCAGATCTGTAAAATGCTTTGTCCACATAGTCATATAAGCTATCAGCTACTTTTATTTTCCTAGTGATCCACCTCCTGGAGCCTTTCCTCCTCCCTTTCAATTTGGGACTGGTTGCTTTCTAGACCAGCTGCATACCTGTCCTACTATGTTGAAGAACCTGCTTCCTGGTTTGCAATTCTTTTCTATCTTGGTCTATGACCTAATTTTGGTGAAACACATCTTCTAGTCACTTCCTAAAAAAGGGCACATAGGAAGTAAAATTTTTATATCTTTGCATGTCTGAGAATGTCTTTATTCTATGCTCACTTCTAATTTCCTTGACTATATATGGAATAGTAGGTTGGAAATAATTTTCCACCAGAATTTTGAAGGCATGGCTCCCTCATCTTCTAGCTTCCAGTGCTGCCACGGAGGTATCTGAAACCATTCTGATTCCTGATGATGTGTATATAATCTGTTCTCCCCACCTCCAAAACTTTTAGGATCTTCTCTTTATCCCTGGTATTCTGATATTTTGTGATGATATGCCTTAGGGTGGTTCTTTTTCATTTGTATCGGGCCCTCTCATTCTGAGATTCATGTCCTTCAGTGTGAAATATCCTCACTTCATTTCTTTGATAATTAACTCCCCTCTGCTTTCTCTGGAATCCCTAGAAAATTGTCAGTCAGATATTGGGCCTCTTGATTGATCCTTTAATTTTCTTATCTTTTCCATTTTCCATCTCTTTGTCTTTTTGGTACATCCTCTGGGAAATTTCCTTTTCATACCTCTCAACCCTTCTATTGACTTTTTTATTTTGGCTCTCATGTTTTATTTTCCCAGTGTCATTTCTTTTTCTTTTGTTATTTCTTTTTTATATATCATTTATAGCATCTTATTTCATGGATACAATATCTTCTCTTATTTCTCTGAGGATACTAATAATTTTTGTTTTGTATTTTCTTCTGCTTACTGCATTGTCTATTTGCTTCAAACATTGTTTGTCTACTTGCCCTCCCTCTTTTATCCTAGAGACTTCCTTCAAATATCTAGTGATATGTGACTAAAGGTTGATCTTTTTTTTTAAGACTTCATTTATTTATTTGAGAGAGTGAGAGAGAGAGAGAGCATGAAAAGGGGGAGGGTCAGAGGGAGAAGCAGACTCCCCGCTGAGCAGGGAGCCTGTTGCAAGGCTCAATCCCAGGACCCTGGGATCATGACCTGAGCTGAAGGCAGATGCTTAACTGACTGAGCTACCCAAGTGCCCTGAAAAGGTTGATCTTTGAGTAAAGTACTAAATAACTAATTGGCAGCCCTGTGTGTGTGTGTGTGCATGCGCACACACATGTGCACACATCAGTGTGGGGGTCCTGTCAACTGGGCAAAAACTAAGCTTTTATATTGGGGAATATCTAAATATCAGTGTCCGCATGTGTTTTCTCTGGGGCCTTGAGAAAAGAATCCTCCAACCTCCTGCTTGGGGAGCATACTTCTGGCTGTCAGGATTATGGTAGCAGAGCTGGAGGAGGGGTCTGTGGACCTCCTCCCCACTTTCCATTTGGTATCTCACTCTGACCCTTTCTGTGTCTGCTGGCCCCAAGTTCAGAGTTCTTCCAGGTTAATTTCTCAGGGGAAAAACCCTCAACCTCTTGCAGAGTGGAGGGTTACTCACCTGATTGTGCAGCATACTGGGGGGGGGGGCGGCTAAGGGTCTCAATGCTCCCTCTATAGATAATCCATCTTCTGCCCCTGTTTTCAGTCCCACACCTCACCCCTGCTCAGCCTGTTACTCCCCTTCAAATTGCTTTTCATCATCCAAATATGTGTTGATATCTCTTAAGGAACATAAACTCAGGCACAAGAGATGAAGTAATTTGCCCAAGGTCACACGACCAGTAAGTAGCAGAGCTGGTATTTAATTCAGGCTGTCTAGTGCCAACATGTGGTAATGACTTTGCTATACTGCCCCTCAGTGCATGTTACCTTCCTTCCTGTCCCCAGCCCATCCCATAGTTAGTGAAAAAGTCAAGGAATGTGAATTTACTATAGGCTGAGGTTTGTTCACTCTTCCAACAGGTATTAATCAAGTATCTGGTATGTGCCAGGCACTAAGTAAGGAATATAGGAGTAGAGATGACAGTCTAGTTTCTTAAAATTTATGGTCTTAGGGAGGGACCAGACATTGAACAAACTGCTACACTAATTAATATATAGTTACCCACTATTACTGCTCTACCATTGAAGGATAAGAACAGGGTGTAGTGATGGACACTACCCAGCAGGAGTGTGAGGGAGGTTTGTGAAAGGAATCTGGCTTATATCAGAAGGTCAACAATGGCTTCTCTGAGCATGTGAGCTATGAACTGAGTTATAAGAAGAGACATCCAGAAGGTTGCTCCTCTCTCTCCCTTTTTCTCCCCCTCTCTCTCCTTGCCAAGTGAAGACACAGCAAGAAAGTGGCCATCTAGAAGCCAGAAAGAGAACTCTCATCAGAAATTGACCATGCTGGCACCTTAATCTGCCATTTTTAGCCTCCAGAACTGTGAGAAAATAAATTTCTATTGTTTAAGCTACTCAATGTATGGTATTTTGTTATGGTAGTTTCAGCTAAGACAAGGTGACATTTCCACCAGGTTGGAAAGAATGAGAAGGAGTCAGCCAGGTGAAGATAAGGAGGTAGATTGTTTCAAGCAGAAAGAACAGCATGTGCAAAGACCCTGTGACAGGAAAGAGCTTAATGAGCTGCAGGAATGGTCAGACATTAAGTGTGACTAAATGGCAGTAAGCCCGAGAAGAAGCAACAGAAGATTCAGCAGGGAAAAGTCAGCAGGGGTCAAATCATGCACAAGAAAAAGTTTGGGTTTTATTCTGAGTGCAGCGGGAAGCCACTGGAGATTTTAAGCAAGGGAGTGATGTGGTTTGATTTATGTGTGTTTCTTAGAAGATCACTTTGACTACTGTGTAGAAGCTGATGAAGGGAAGAACAAGACTGGGTGAGAGACTGAACTTTCTGGAAAAATAAATCATTAACTGCCCCACCCCTCAAAACCCTACTGTTGGCCTCTATTTTTTTTCTATTTCAAAAAGTTGTAGATATGACATTAGACCCTTACCTTATACCATATAAAAAATTAACTCAAAATGGGGGCGTCTGGGTGGCTCAGTCGTTAAGCGTCTGCCTTCAGCTCAGGTCATGATCCCAGGGTCCTGGGATCGAGCCCCACATCAGGCTCCCTGCTCAGCGGGAAGCCTGCTTCTCCCTCTCCCACTCCCCCTGCTTGTGTTCCCTCTCTCGCTGTGTCTCTCTATAAAATAAATAAATAAAATCTTTAAAAAAAATTAACTCAAAATAAATGAAAGACCTAAATGTAAAACTATAATGCTCATAGAAGAAAACATAGGAGGAAAAGCTATATGACACTGGATTTGGCAATGATTTCTTGGATATGCCACCAAAAGCACAAAAGGAAAACAGATAAACTGGACTATATCAAAATTAAACAATTTGGTGTGGTGCCTGGGTGGCTCAGTCGGGTTGAGCAACCAACTCTTGATTTCAACGCAGGTCATGATCCCGGGATCCTGGGATTGAGCCCTGCATCAGGCTCCATGCTCAGTAGGGAGACTGCTTCCGGATTCTCCCTCTCCCTCTGCTCCTCCCCACCTCTAAAATAAATAAATAAATCTCAACAGTTTGGTGCATCAAAGGACACTATCAACAGAGTAAAAAGGCCTCACAGAATGGGATAAAATATTTGCAAATCACATACCCAATAAGGGGTTAATATGCAGCATAGATAAAGAACTTCTACAAATCAATACTAAAAAAAAAGCAAACAACTGGATGTAAAAACGGGCAAAGGACTTGAACATACATCTCCCTGAAGATATAAAAATGGCCAATAAGCATATAAAGAGATGCCCAACATCATTAGTCATCAGGAAAATCAAAGCCACAATGAGATACCACTTGACACCTATTAGGATGACTACTATCAACAAAACAGAGGGGCACCTGGGTGGCTCAGTTGGTTAAGCGTCCAACTCTTGATTTTGGCTCAGGGTGGTGGGATTGAGCTCTTCATCAGGTTCCACATTCAGTGGGGAGTCTGCTTGGGATTATCCCTCTCCCTCTGCTCCCCTTCATGCTCTCATGCTAGCGTGATGCTTGCTCTAATAAATAAATAAATATTAAAAAAAAAATAACAAGTGTTGACAAGGATGTGGAGAAATTGGTGCACTTTTGGTGGGAATATGATATGGTGCAGCCACTGTGGAAAACAGTATGGCGATTCCTCAAAAAACTGAAAACAGAATGCCATATGGTCCAACAATTCCACTTCTGAGTACATACCCAAAAGCATGAAGAGCAGGGTCTCAAAGAGGTATCTGTATACATTCAAACAAGCACTTTTCATAATAGCCAAAAGGTGGAAGCAACCCAAGTGTCTACTTACAAATGAATGGATAAACCAGATGTGGTCTATACATACAAAAGAACATTATTCAGCCTTAAAAAGGAAGGAAATTCTGACACACGCTATGACATGCATGAGCCTTGAGGACACTGAACCACGTGAAGTAAGCCAGTGACAAAAGGCGAAAAACCTCTATGATTCCACCAATAATGAGGTACTTAGAGTAGTCCAATTCACAGAGGCAGAAAGTAGAATGGGGATTATCAGGAGCAGGGGGAAGACAGAATGGGGAATTATTATTTCATGGGGACAGAGTTTCAGTTGGGGAAGATGAAGAAAGTTCTAGAGATGGGTGATGGTGATGGCTGCATAACAGTGTGAATGTGCTTCATGTACTTAAAAATGGTGAAAATGGTAAATTTTATGTTATGTGTATTTTACCACAATAAAAAAAAAGGACGTGACTAACGTGCCGTCACTGTGTGTTCCCTAAGTTGAAGAGTGTGGTGCAGGAATCCTTTAGAGCCCTTCAGATCTTGGCTCCACAACATACAGGACTGTGTGATCTTGGGTAAATCACTTCACCTCTCTGAATCTGTTTCCTCGTTGGCAATTTCAGTGTAATTGGCTTTTTAGGAGCAACACATGTGAAAGTATCGAGCTTACTGGCCAGCATATAGACAAGAACAGGCAGCCCTTTTGGGTTTTTTCCCCTGATATCGGTCTGCTTTTTTCTCATAGGGTTCCCATTGGATCCAACCCTAAGGGTGAGGACAGTAAGCCTGGTGAACCTCTATTGACTCTGAGATGCCTTGGGAAATCCTTTGCTTTCTTCCTAAGTCGAAATCCTCCATTAGGTCATCTTGAATTATGCAGCTGCTAGGGAATGTGCTCCCAGCCACGTGTCTCAGTCCTTAGGGAGGCTTCCTTCAGAAGAAGCACCAAGTGGCCGACCATGTTCATGTCACAGCTTTACGCCCATCCCATTGTGTCGGACAAGCCCCACTGGCAGGGAAGATCATCCCCACCTCAGTCCAACGGAGACAGGGTGTGCTCTGTGTCTGAAGCACGTCAAGTCCACACGTGCTCCTGGGCCTCCGGAGAGCTGTGCTCCTCAGCTGACAAGTAAGCCCCTGGTAAGAATTTTCTTCCCCAAGCAAAGCCAGGCCCCTTGGTTAGAGCGGCCGAGTGGCAGGTGCTCAGAAGGCTAAACTGTTCCCTCCTTCATGCAAGGTCTGCCTGGGACCGGTCTGACAGCTTTGGGTGGGTTGTTTGTGTTCTGTAAGCAATATTCTCTGAATATCTTTTCTTCCATGGGCCAGGCACTGTGCCAAAAACAGTGAATGCACGATTTTATTTCATCCCCACTGCAAGCCTGAGTGCTAACACCGCCCTCATCCCACAGAGGAGCTAAGGTAGATGGCGCACCCAAATTCACACGGCTGGCAACACCAACTCAGATCTGGTCTCCAGAGCCCACGCCTCCCTGTCACCTGCACTAGCTCGCAAACCGTGGCTGTGCGGAGGGGCCCGGTCTGGATGCCAAGACCAAGTGGGGTAAACGTCTGGACGGGCGCTGGCTCCACAGCGTTCTTCTGTTCCTCACACCTTCCTCCACCCTGCTACAGTCCGGGGGGGTTGGAGACAATCTGCTCACAGTCCAGGTGGGGCTGGGGAGAGACAGACCTACAAACATGAGAAAAATGTCACAGGCACCGTGACGAGGCCTGAGGAAAAGAGGTGCATTCAGAACAAAACGTACACCTCTGGTCACAAGGGGTTGGCAACCGGTATTTATGGGCAACAACTCTGTGCCAGGTCTTTCCCAGGCATGAGTTCACGTACTCCTTATATCTAAGACGTGCCCAGCACAGGGACAACATGCTCCTTCATTTATTCCTCCCAGCACCTCCCAGGGTAGAGAGAATTTATGATTCCCCAGTAACAAGGAGCAGTAAAGGGACGTGCCCAAGGCTGTGGAGTCGGAAAGAGGCTGAGTGGAGATTCAAACAGAGTGCTTTTCCCCAGAACCCCAGCTCCTTCCCCTTGACTTCCGTTTCAAACTTCTCCCCTGTGCACCCCTCACAGACTCTCTTTGACAGTTAAAATATAAGCTCCCCAAAGGCCTGGCCTTTGTCTTGCTCCCCACTAGGCACCTAGAACCTACAGCAGTCCCTGGCACAAATAATAACGTGTTCAACACACATTTGGGAAATGAGTAAGTGTCCCATGCGTCTTCCACACAAGACTGGGACATGCTTCGGGGAGGAACCGTGTCCCCTCCATGCTGTATCCCAGGATCAGCCCAAGGCCAGGTCAGAGGGGACACGGTTTACTGGAGGACGCCCAGTGGGACAGAGGAGTCCAGGTGCCTGAGCCTTTAAAGTAACCAGCCACAGGGCGCCTGGGTGGCTCAGTTGGTTGGGCGACTGCCTTCAGCTCAGGTCATGATCCTGGAGTCCCTGGATCGAGTCCCGCATCGGGCTCCCTGCTTGGCAGGGAGTCTGCTTCGTCCTCTGACCCTATCCCCTCTCATGTGTTCTCTCTCTCTCATTCTCTCTCTCTCAAATAAATAAATAAAATCTTAAACAAAAAAAAAATAATAAAGTAACCAGCCACAGACTGAAGAGCTCAGACTAGGACAATTCTTCCTCCCCACTCCCCTCCTCCCTTCCATCCTCAATTCAGAACAACACAGGTCCCCTGAAGGACACCTGAGCCTGACCCTGCTCGCCCTGAATCCAAAGCAGCTCAGTTCTGCCGTGGCCGAAGGAAATGTCAAATCATTTATCCAGAGTAGCTCATTTGTTTCTAACTAAGCTGAGGGGCACGTTTTCCACTCAGACACCACAGCCCATGAGGATCAAAGAAGGGACAAGAGACCTGAAAACAAAACCAATAACAGCAGCAAGGTAAGAGCACCAACCCTCAGTCAGACTGATCTTGTGGCACCTCAGGGACAAATCAAACAAAATGGCTTCAGGGTCAATCAAAACTCATTTGGTTCCAAACAGCATGGATTGCTGGCGTATTTCGAATTAACTTGGTTCCAAACCCTTTTTGAGATCTCAAAAATAATAGCTGCTCACTATGAAATGTTCAAACAACATAGAATCATTTAATAAAGAAAATTTAAAACCACTATTAATATTCCAGACCACTGTTACAGATAACATACAAACACTCATACCCTGTTTTATATAAACGGGATCTTACTTTAATACTGTTGTATAACCTGTTTCTTTCTCTCAAAACTATGCTGTGACCATCTCTCTATGTCCATAGATACAAATTAATATAATTTTTGGTGACTGCCTGTGATTCTAATCCAGAGGTCAACAGGCTTTTTCTGTAAAGGGCCAGAGGGTAAATATTTTAGGCTTTCAGGCCACAGAGGATCTCTGTTGCACATTCTTGTTTTCTCTTTTACAACCCTTTCAAAGTACAAAAACTATTTATAGCTCAAAGACCACACAACAACAGACTGCAGGCCAGATCTAGTCTCACTTGTGGACACTGAAGCTCCTGCATGAAATTACTTAACAAATCCCCTATTGAAAGATATGTAGGTTGTTTCCACTTTTTCGCTATTATAAATAACACTGTGATAAACACCTTTGTGCCCACAGATATCTGTTGATCTCCTGGGGAAAAATTCCTGGAATCTCAGAGCTAGAATGCAACTTCACAGTGAGGGCATTCCCTCTAAGGCCCTCCAAACAAATGGCTATGCACTTTCTGCTTGAGTATGTCCAGAGACGGGGAACTCACCACCGGTAGGCACAATCCACCCTGTTATTGGGACCACATGCAGAGTAAGGAAGTTCTCTCTCTTTTTTCGAGCCAAGGGCTGCCTCTTTCTCAGCTGGCACAACTTTCCCTGGTTCTGTTCACGGAATCACAGTCTAAAACTAACCCTTCTGCCTTCCACATGTTGGAAAATGGCAGGGGTTAAAGTCCACGCATGCCTCATCCAGCTGTGCTGAGACCAGAGTGAATATAAGGAAGTGTTCAGTGCACTTTAGCCATCATGGCTGCTTGGGTTAGCTGCCTGCTCAGCACCATGTGGCCATTCCTCGGCGCCCTCATCTTGGGTTGTTCTGGCACACTCCTGAGTGTGATCATCTGAGGACAGAGGATACCACCGTCTTGGGTTAATGGAGGGCCAAAGATGATGCAGGTCAACTATGTGGTAGGCACACAGAAAGTGCTAGGCCTTCTCCCATCTCCCCAGGCAAATAAGAGAGGCCAACGCCATCTTCTGTGGGAGCTAGAACCTCAAATCCTTTCATGTGGACATATGCCCCAGCCAGCAGGGCCGGCCCCTGTGGACAGGTGTCCAGGTTTGTGCCCCATGGCTGGCCCCATCTGCCCACATCCAGATGCGCTCTTCAGTGTTTCCAAGCTCACCGCTCACTGCCAGTGCAAATACCAGATTAAACTGCACCCCCCTGTCACACAAGTCCCCAAGCTGGCCTCCTCAGCTCACAACTGTGTTCATCTTCTCCTTCTAAACTGCTCCAGAAATTCCCTGCCCCCTGCACATCTACACTGCGGGCCAGGGATTTGGCAGATACCATCACCACCAAGTCTTTAATAACCGTGGTGGGTTGGATGGTGGCCCTGAGAAGGACAAGTCCACATCCCAACCCCTAGTGCCTGTATGTACTGACTTTACTTGGAAAAAGGGTCTTTGCAGACGTGTTTAAGTTAAGGATTTTAAGATGAGACCATCCTGGATTGTCTGGGTGGGCTCTAACACCAGGGACAGGGGTCCTTGTAAAAGACACACAGGCAGAGGAGGAGACAAGGAGCCGACCAGGTGAAGACAGAGGCACAGACTGGAGGGGCGCAGCTATGCGGAGCTGCCAGAAGCTGGAGGAGTCAAGGACGGCCTCTGCCCACGCAACTGCAGAGGGAGCATGGCCCTGCAGACACTCTGTGGACTTCTGGCCTCCAGAACTGTGACAGAATACATCTCTGTGACATTAAGTTCACACTAATGTGTTAGGGCAGCCCTAGGAAACTAGCACAGTAAAGGTGCAGCCCAGACAGAGGCATGGCCTTTGGCACCAGATACACCCAGATTTAAGCCCCAGCCCTGTCTCTAACCAACTGTACAAACTTGGGCAAGTTCTAACTTCTCCCAAGCCTCAGTCTGCTCCTCTGTGAACTGGGTATAAAGATCCTACCACATGATGGTGTGGCGAGAACAAAATAAACTCCTGCCTATGATGTCCCTAGCACGCTGCTCATATCAGAGTGGCTTCTCTTGTCCAGAGGAGGAAAAAGGGCCCAGAATGACACCTGCTTCAGCCATCCTGGCAGTCCCTGGCTCCATCCTGACTCCTGTGCTGGCCTTTGGTAACCTGCCACCATTGCGGTGGGACCCAGAGCCCTGTGCTGGAACCTGAGCACCGGAAGAAGCTCTGATCTGTAACACTGAGTTCCAACATCCTCTCCCACTTTACAGATTGGGAAACTGAGGCCCGGTCAGGGAAGGACAGCTGCACGAGGTGACACCAGGTGTCAGTTCCCTGACTCCTGAGAGGCCAAGTTCTTTCTTCTCTACCAAGCTGTCCTTCTTTTATTTATTTATTTATTTATTTATTTATTTACTGACAGAGACACAGCGACAGAGGGAACACAAGCAGGGGGAGTGGGAGAGGGAGAAGCAGGCTCCCCGCCGAGCAGGGAGCCCAATGCGGCCCTCGATCGCAGGACCCTGGGATCATGACCCGAGCTGAAGGCAGATGCTTAACAACTGAGCCACCCAGGCGCCCCAAAATCTGTCTGGTTTTGATATCAGAGTAATACTAGCTTCATAGAATAAGTTCAGATGTAATTGCCCTTATTACTTTTGAAGCAGATCTCAGACTTCATTTCATTTGTAAATATTTCAGCATATATCTCTAAAATACAAGTATTCCCCCATTGGAACATAGTTTTTTTTTTTAAGATTTTATTTTATTTTATTTATTTATTTATTTATTTTTTAAAGATTTTATTTATTTATTTGACAGAGAGAGACACAGTGAGAGAGGGAACACAAGCAGGGGGAGTGGGAGAGGGAGAAGCAGGCTTCCCGCCGAGCAGGGAGCCCAATGCGGCCCTCGATCCCAGGACCCTGGGATCATGACCCGAGCTGAAGGCAGATGCTTAGCGACTGAGCCACCCAGGTGCCCCCAAGCTGTCCTCCTAGGAACTAAAAGTCTCAGATGAGGGCTCAAGGCGGTTGAGGCCAAAGGGAACGGGGCAGGCTCCTGTCCAAGGCTTCAGAATTCCTGATGAGGGCCTGGGCTCTTAGTAGATGCCTACATTCTAGGTCCCTGCATCCAGCAATTAACCAATGTAGGGTAGGTCCACGGACAGAGCTGTCCCCGTCGCCGTCATCATCTTCACTATCTCTATCTCAGCAGCTATGCTGACTCAGTGCTTACCCGGGCCTGACGTCCTCTACTGAATTCTACCGTGGCGTTCACATAGATTAGCTCACATTCATATAGATTAACTCCAAGGACCCTACGAAATCGCTACTATTATTATCGTCCTTATACAGAAGAGGGAAGTGAGACTTGGGGAGTGTACTGGGTTGAATAGGTGCCCCCAAAATTCATATCGACCTGGAACCTCTGATGTGACCTTTTCTGGAAATAGGGTCTTTGCCGACATAATTAAGATGAGGTCATACTAGATCAGGGTGGGCCCTAACTCCACGATGACTGGTGTCCCTATAAGAGGAAATGCAGAGACACACACAGAGGGAACACGGCCATGGGAAGACAGGGGCGACAATTGGAGAGATGCATTTGCAAGCCCGAGGGACACTAGGGTCTGCTGGCACCCACCAGAAGCGAGGCGAGGAAGGAGTGTTCCCGAGAGCCTTCGCAGGGAGCCTGCCATGCTTGATTTCACACTTCTGGCCTCCTGAACTGTGAAGGATACATTTCTGTTGTTGTAAGCCACCCAGTTCATGGTTATTTGGACGGCAGCCCTAAGACACGAATACAGAGGGGCGAAGCATCTTGCCAGCCGTGGCCTCAAACACAGAAGCGATCTAGGTCTGTTCAAATCGCTCCACTCCCCAATTCTCCCAACAAAAGGACTTTCTCTTCCATCAGGAATACAGAATGTGAGCACTGAAAGGAAAGGTGGTGGGTGAGAGTGTTTACCGAGCACTTACTCTGTTACACTTATACTTACACTTACACTTAGCTGTGCGGCTAACTGAGCACCACGAGTGTGTCTGTATCCCACTGGGTCTGCACGGGACGTGAGCTTTCGCCTCATTCTACAGGTGAGGAATCCCAGGCTCAGAGGGCAGAAGTAAGTCACCGAAAGTCCCACGGCTAGGAGTGGCAGGGCTGGGCCTTGGGTCCCTCGGACTCCAGAACCTAACCTCTACCCCGTCTTCTTCTCCCTGTGCATCGAGCTCAATCCCTTTGTTTCACAAAGGAGGAGGACAAGGCACTGCAAGAGCGGTGATCACAGAGGCTCTGCCCACAGTGGGGAACAAACAGCTTAAACAAAGCATCTGCCCGCCAGCCAGCCAAGGTCCGGCTGGGGCTCCCTCTATTTGTACACAAAGGGTGGTTGCTCTTCCCACTGGCAAAACAAGCCCTCTGGGCAGCAAGGGCTGCAAGCTGTCCCTGCCCACCATTTAACAGGAGTGGCAAGTCGCCAGAAATTAATTAGCTGTCTCAGTTTTGGCACAGCCTGAGGAAGGAAAGTGGTTAATTAGAACAAGGCATGTCACAGGAGAAGTTTAAAGGCTGGAACATGGAAATAAAGGGCCCTGAGTTGAACATGAGTGGGGGCCAGGGTGGCCAGGTCACGCTCAGCAATAAACAGGGCAGAGACCTGTGCCGTTCAGCTCAAGAACCACAACCCGCGCATGGAAGCCAGCAAGAAGCTCTTCTCCATCACCCTGGCTCTGCTTCTGGCTTAAGGGTGGCTGGGCCAGGGAATGGGGCAGCCAGACACAACAGAGGCCCCAAGAAAGCAGAGTTCCTCAAGTGTAGCATGTCAGCCCACGGTCTCTGGAAATAGGACATGCCCCTCCTACAAACACCTACTGACCTGCTGTCTGAATGTCAGACCCAAGGCTGGGGCTCGAGCTGTGAGCGAAGGCTACCCCCACCCCACACACACACACCTGCTCCTCTGAAGAGAGAGGGAGAGATGAGCAACCAAGTGCTTGAAAAACTATGTGTGAATGGGGAACACAGAGGACACTGTGGCAACACAGAGGAGGGGGGAGTCTCTTGGCCCGGGGGCATTAGAGAAGGCTCCCCGGAGGAGGGATTTACGAAGCCGAGAAGCAAAGCGTTACTCTAGAGAGAAGAGAGGCCTGAGGTTCCCGCACATCTTCCCCTTTGTCTTGCGGTTGGAGGATTTTTATCATAGATCCCAAGTACTCCACAGAGAGAACCTCATTAACGAAGTGTCAACTAGATATTTAGGAAATAGTGATGTTTCCTTCAGGTCAGGGATGGAGCTAGGAAATAGTATAGAAGATGAATGGGACACAGATCCCACCCTCCAGGAGCGACCAGTTGGAAAGGGAAGGCAAACACTGGAATGAGCAATTACGTTACAACTAGAAAACACGGATTCATGACCATCTACTTGTGTGTAGCTCCCCTCATTCTATGCGAGGCAGGGACAAAGACACTTGATTTACATCGTTGCATTTCATCCTCACAACAAATGACTGTGGTAAGTAAGCATCATCACCACATTTGGCAGATGAGAGGACTGAGGCTCAGAAAGGCAGAGAAACTTGCCCAAGGTCACACAGCCTATAAGCTCTAGTACCAGGACTCAAGCCTGGCTCTGTCTGATTCTGTGATGATTAGTTTTATGCGTCAACCTGGCTGGGCTCCAATATCCAGTTATTTAATCAAACACCAATCAATCTAGTTGTTGCTGTGAAGGTATTTTGTAGATGTGGTTAATATATGCCATCAGTTGACTTTAAGGAAGTTATCCTTGGTAATGAGGCTCAACCTTAAGAGCAAAACTGAGGGGAAGAAGAAATTCTGTCAGTTGACTGCAGCATCCGCTGTTGCCCGAGAGTTTCCAGCCGACCAGCCTCGCTAGACCCCACAACTGCATAAGCCGATGCCTTGAAATACATCCTTCTGGTTCTTTTTTTCTGGTAGGACCCTGTCTGATACAGACCTGAAAGGCCATGCTCTAGGCTAAAGTGGATGCCAGGGAGCTACACACTCTCCGCACCAGAGAAGGGGCAAAGACCCAGCCCCCAGGGAAGCGTTGTAGAGATTGAGAGTTTCCAAGCAAGGTCCCCTATAGGAAGCCTTATAATATTGCCAAAGTACACGCTCATTTTTGCCATAGTTGGATTTGATGGATTCTTGATAATTCGGAGTCCTTACCATCGCCAAGTAAATGTCCCACAATTCCATGTAAAAATACTGCATGCAAGTTTGTCATTCTTAGTGACCACAGTGTGGGTAATATGGGGACGATACAGTTTGCCTCACCTGTCCCCAGCCCCCAAGGGATACTCCTTGAGGACAATGGGCAAGGCCGGCCCCGTGCAGAGCACTTCACATCCATTCTCTCCTTTGACTCACACCCACCGTGGGAAGTGGATGCCTATGTACTCCCATTTTGCTCACAGAAGGAAACTGACCCACAGGGCAGAGGTGTTTGTCTAGGAGTACCGAATGGACAGAACGAGGATCCAAAGTCAGATAGTCCAAAAAACCCAGGTTTCTCCCCTCTAGGCCTTTGGCCATGCTGGGCCTTACTTATCACATATCCCTCTGCCTGACACACAAGAGTTTCACTTTTGTTTTATTTATTAACAATTTATTATTTTAATACCTTTACAACTCAGTCTACCCTGCTCCACGGCCTCTCCTGATCCCGGCTGCTATAAAAAAAGTCATTTTTCACAGTTGGAATCAGAGGGTGTCATGAATCCCACTTTCTCAGCCACTGCTTCACAATCTCTTGGCACATACAGGCTCTGGGAGTCAGGGAGCCTTGGTTCATGGGCTGACTGGCCCCGGGCAAGTGAATTAGCTTCTCTGAGCCTCAGTGTCCTCATCTGTCAAATGGAGAGAAATGTGCTACCAGCCTCAGAGCGTCGGGAGAATTAAATGAGATAATACGTGGAAGGCCCTTGGCACAGAGCTGACCACCCTGTCAGCACTCGAGAAAGGTCAGCAGCGCTATTTTTGGTGTGAAGTCCTGTGGAGTCAATATGCCATGCTTTGCTGGGATGACAGGGCCTGAGCAGGTGAAGGAAGTGTCTTAGGGCTACCTGCCCCTCCCAGAGAACAGCCCTCTGGCCACAGGCTGGGCTCCACTTCCCTTCCCCAAGGAGGAACGGAAAATCACTAGATGGGGGGCCCTTCCTAGCACTTCAGGAGCATGAGTTTTTGTAACCGAGGGAAACAGTTTATCTCCATCTGCCCTGCAGGGGCATCTGGGCTGGCCTGGAGAAGCAGTTTTTCTCCCTTGGCTTAATCTTGTCCCAGGTTCCCGAGTGCTGGGAAACCAGCCAGAAAGCATCATTATCACCAACAACTTCCTGTTCCGGGCCAGGCCCTGAGCTAGGGCCATACATCTCCCTTCACCTTCACCTTCACCTTCACCATTCCCTCTGCCTAAAACACTTCCTCTCAGAGGCAGTCCTCTGCTTGTCTCCTCGTCCCCGACGTCACCATATATAACTGCACTCTCTCTCACGGTCAACTGTAACCTTGGCCTTACATCTACTCGTTTACTGTCTATCTTTTCCCCCACTAGAATGTTGGCTTCATGAGGGCAGGGACTGTGTCTTGATCACTGTTACATGCCTAGCCCCCAGAACCATGGCTGGTATTAGGAGGGGCTGTGGAATGTATGTTTGCCACAACCCTGTGAGGTAGGTGATTTTCTATCATCCCCATTTTACAGGTGAGATGAGTCCAAGGCTGGAGGCCAGCGAGAGGCCGACCTGGGTTTGAACCCCCATCTCTCTGCAATGTTCGGGGTTCAAATCCCTGGCTCTGCCCCGGGAATCTTGGACTTCTCTGGGCCCGTGAGACATCAGTGGCCCCCAGGCCGGGTTGCCCTGTAGAGGAACCCACTCCCCATGCTCCTGGGTACGACTATTTCTAGCTACCCTTTGGCTCTCCCTTAGCCCAGGTAATCCAAAGAGTGGAAAGAGAGGCAAGGGGGGACAAGGGGTTAGGAAAGGCAAGTTCCAGTCCTGCCCTGGCCACTAAGTCAAGAGACACTGAACCTCTCCATGCCTCGGTTCCCTCATTTTTCAATCAGAGGGGCTGAACTTGACATACAGGTGGCAAAAGACAGGGCAATGGCTAAGAGGGTGGGCTCTGAGATCAGAGTGACCTGATTTCAATCTGACTCCGGGACTTGGAGCATGTAACAGGACTTCTCTGTGCCTCAAGGCTCCTCACCCATAAAAGAGGGCAACAAACTCACCTCATATGGGTCTGTGAGGATGAAATGGGGTAATATCTATATCTCTCTAAGCAGACTGCCTGGCCCAAAATGAGTGTTTAGTAAAGAGAATCTTCATCCACGATTCACAGCCCTATGCCTTGGTGAAAAGGTCACCTCGGCAGGGGAGAAGAGTGAGGCCATTTCCGCCTCTCCCTGTGTTGTGTTCACTGGATGGGGCTTTTTGACCTCACAGGACTTTGAAGTTTGAGTTCTTTCAATTAACCAAGACTCAGAAAGCTACAGAAGACAAGATTCTTCCCGTACACACCCACCCTGGCCAGAGACAAAGCTGTTGATTTCTGCAGCTGCTCTGGGAGCTATAAATCAAAAGAACCCAACCCAGACACCCCACCCCACCCCACATCCCCCAGCTGGTAATAGGGCCACTGCAGCCTGCATGATGGTAAATTGCTAATTTAAGCCAGGCTTTCTGCTCAAGCCCACGATTATCCCTCTTCCTGTGCATGTTATGATGTTCTGGGTAGCCAATTGGATTTAGAGGTCCCAGGACTCGGAGGTTAATGAAATCATGACTTGCCCTTTGCATAGCCTCCAGACAGGCATCATCTGCCAGGAAGGGGAAAAGGGGAATCTGAGATCACAGCATCTCTGAATCTCAGTGGTGGGGAGGGGAGCCTACAATCATGTTTATCTTTTCTCCACCCAAATCTCCAGTGCTGTGCCTCCACCCAGTGGTTTTCCAGTGTCCTCTTGCATACCTTCAGAGATGGTATGCATCTCCTACATTACACAGCAGCCCATACCTATTTGGAGAGTTTTCTAAAGATTTATTTATTTATTTTAGAGAGACAAAGAGATAGCATGTGTGGGAGCACGAGTAGGGGGGAGGGCAAAAGGAGAGGGAGAGAGAAATTTAAGCAGACTCCGTGCTGAGCACGGAGCCCAACACGGGGCCTGACCTCACAACCCTGAGATCATGACCTGAACTGAAACCAGGAGTCAGATGTCCAACCAACTGTACCACCCAGGCGCCCCTGGAGAGCTTTGACTGTTAGAAATTTCCTTGTATTGGGCGCCTGGGTGGCTCAGATGGTTAAGCGTCTGCCTTCGGCTCAGGTCATGATCTCAGGGTCCTGGGATCGAGTCCCGCATCGGGCTCCCTGCTCGGCAGGGAGCCTGCTTCTCCCTCTGCCTTTCTCTGTCGCTCTGTCTCTCATGAATAAAAAAAAAAAAAAATCTTAAAAAAAAAAATTTTCCTTGTATAAATAATAAGAGGTGTACACAAATATACGTGTTCAAGAATGTCCACAGATGAATTGTTTAGATTGGCATAATATTGAAAATAACATAAGTCCCCCCCAAGAGAACACATTCATACAATGCAGCCATCAAAAAATCATGTTTTTAAAGAATGTTTGATAACGGGCGCCTGGGTGGCTCAGATGGTTAAGCGTCTGCCTTCGGCTCAGGTCATGATCCCAGGGTCCTGGGATCGAGTCCCGCATCGGGCTCCCTGCTCCTTGGGAGCCTGCCTCTCCCTCTGCTTCTCTCTCTCTCTCTCTCTGTCTCTCATGAATAAATAAATAAAATCTTTAAAAAAAAAAGAATATTTGATAACATGACAACACACTCATGATATAATGTCAGGTGAAAAGCAGCTTACAAAGTATTATATATAACATGATCACTATTCCAATACTGTGATCCTGATATGATTAAGACACACACACACACAGAGGCAAAAAGAGAGAGAGAGATGAGAAGGAAATACACCAAAATGACAAAGCTTTTTCTCTTTGTAGTGAGATTATGGGTAATGTATGTCTCTAGTTAAACTTCTCCATATTTTCTGAAATAACTGTGTTACCTTTACAGCAAAAGAAAATTTTTAATATTGAGCTGATAAAACTTCCCTATACATCTACCCAATAATTCCAGTTCCTCTGGGGCTCAATAAATACTGATCGATGGGGCGCCTGGGTGGCTCAGTCGTTAAGTGTCTGCCTTCAGCTCAGGTCATGATCCCAGGATCCTAGAATCGAGCCCCGTGTGGTGTTGGGCTCCCTGTTCAGCAGGGAGTCTGCTTGTCCCTCTCCTTCTGCTCCCCCACCGCCCCACCGGCCCCCAACTCATGCTCTCTCAAATCAATAAATAAAATCTTTAAAAAAATAAAAATAAATGCTAATCGAAAGAATGAGAAACAAGCCTTTGAAACAAACATGATGGAAAATGTTTACTGAGGGGCGCCTGGGTGGCTCAGTCGGTTAAGCATCTGCCTTCAGCTCAGGTCATGATCCCGCAGTCCTGGCATCAAGTCCTGCATTGGGCTCCCTCTTCGGCAGGAAGTCTGCTTCTCCCTCTATCCCTTCCCCCTGCTTGTTCTCATTCTCTCTCTGTCAAATAAATAAATAAAATCTTAAAAAAAAAAATGTTCACTGAAAACTTGCCAAATGCCTGCTTCTGTGCTGAAGTCCTTCACATCATGCCTCATAAACTTCTCAAAACCACCCTATGGAGCTCTAATGCTACTCCCATTTCACAGATGAGAAAACTGAGGCTCAGAGAGGTTGTGAATGGCTGAGGTGCGCTCTCTCAGTAAACGGCACGGCTGGGCCCTGATCCCATGTCAGTCTGGTCCGACATCTGGGCTGTCAACTGCTGTCAGCCACGCAGAGGCCTCGGAGGTCTGCAGACTGCAATCTGCCCGCTCCCCCCTTCCTCTAACTAGATGTCACTAGCTCTCGCTCCACATGTCTCGTGGACAACAGTGGCAGAGTGGACACGGAGTAGGTTTGGAGTCAGAAAGATCTGAGTTTGCACCTTTTGGACCGTGGGAGGTGGCTGCTCCCTCTGAGCCTTCCCACCCTCATCTATCCATAAGAGTCCACAGCCGCCATTGCGGGGCCGTCGTGAGGGATGGAGAAGCAGCAGCTCAGGAGAGGCTGCCTGGTGCCCTTGGTGACTCTGGGCTCACCCCAGTGCATCTGTGAGTCACACACACTCCCCAGGGAATGAACCCAAGAACTGGAAAGCATCAGGCGGTGGGCAAGGCCAGGAGGTACCACGGGGACACCAGTTGGGGCTGCTTGCTCTCCCTGCTCAGCCTCGGGGGTGGGGCGGGTCATGTGGCCCAGCCTCCTGCCTTCTGGAAGGTCGCACAGCACTCCACTGTATGTATGTATGTATTTATTTTAAAAAGGACATTGGGTTTTCTTTGTTTTTAGAGAAGGAAGGGGAGAGGGGCAGAGGGAGAGGGAGGCAGAGAGAACCCTAAGCAGGCTCCATGCCCAGCACGGAGCCCAACATGGGGCTCGATCTCATGACCCTGAGATCGTGACCTGAGCTAACATGAAGAGTCGGACGCTTAACCGACTGAGCCACCCAGGTGCCCCAGCACTCCATTTTAGAAAGGGAACAAGTGAGGCCAGGGTTTCACTGACGCATCCAAAGTGGCACAGCTCTCTTCCATTGCCCTAAGCCAGCCTCTTGGGTTTCCCCGCATTGAGGCGCTCCCCCTCTGTTCCACCCCATGCCCACCCACACTCAATTCATCCTCTTGAACACCATTCTGCACAGATCGCTCCGAGTCCTCTTCCCCATGGCCTGTGGCTCAAAGCTCCCTCATTTCCCGGTACAGTCACCTTAGCTCCCCGAGAGCCCGTCCGGCCTCGGCTCCCACTGCCCAGACCTGCAACTCCTGCCCCAGGGCAGCCTCTGGCCCCTGACACCACCGTGTCGGCCGGTCTCTGGGTCTCTCCTCCGTCCCCGGCCCCCCTCCCCGCCAGAGCAGTCCAGCCAAAGCTCAGCGCACAGCAGACGCTCCTGACAACCATACCAGGCCGAGGAGGACACCTACTTGCGAGGGCGGGTCCACCTTCCTAGCCACCCTGGCCCCTGGCACTCACTCAGCTCGGCCCCGGGGTGAAATTCCCCGCCCTCCGCAGCTCTCCGTGACCCTGGGAACCTCGCTTTGCTCTTGCTGTTCCCTCTGCCAGGAATGTTCCGCCCCTCTCCAAGTAGCCAACTGCTCCTGCCCCTTCGCGAGGCAGCACACGCAGGACCTCCTCTGGCTGGGTCAGGGGCTTGCCCTGGCCTCCCACAGCTCCAGGAAGCTGGAGGACCGGGCGGTGTGAGAAGCCAGGGGCCGTGTGGAAGCTTCAGCTGCGGGTCTGGGCCATGGGAGCTGAGGCTGGATGGGCTGGCAGGGGTCGGCATCAGCAAATGCTTGTTGAGTAAGTAGATGTGCAGACAGTTCAGGAAGCAGGCAAGGGGCAAAGATGGAAAACGTAAACAGTGAGGCCCCAGAGCCGAGCTGCCTGCCTGGAGCAGTTAATCACAGCACCTGGCACACACTGAGGGCCTACTGTGTGCTTGGTGCTGGGCCACAGCCTCTACACACATGAGCTCATCTGATCCTCTCCCAAATCTACCCGGATCACCCCAATTTTACAGATGTAGAAACAAGGCTCAGGCAGGGCAAGCTGTTTTCCCAAAGCCACACCGCTAGGACATGGTCGAGCTGAGATTAAGACCTCACTGGGCTCTCACCTGGCCTGGGGGCCATGGGTCCACGGACTCCAACCCAGGTAAGAGAGGGGAGGGAGACACAAGGCAAGGGGCTCATTCTGGGCCTCCAAAAAAACAAGGTGGGGACTCAGAGCTCCCAATCCTGCAAAGTTGACCCCTGAGCACCTGTCCCAGCAACCCCTGGCACGTCGGTAGTAGAGAAAGGGGACAGCCAGAACTCCTCATTCATCTGTCATGACCCCGCCCCAGCCCAGGCGCCCCGGCCCAACCTCCCTTCCCGGCTCTGTGCGGCAGGCACTCGGGTTGGGAGGGAAAACATGCTGCTTTACCAATGTCGGCCTGTCGTCTTTAGGACAAAGATGTGTCTGAGTCAGGTACTATGATCCACACTTCATAAATGAAGAAACTGAGGTGCAGGGTGGCAGTCCAACTCACTAAAGATCTTAGGAGGTAGCAGAGCCACACTTGATCTGAGGAGAAGTCAGAAGAGACAGGGGCCAAGGGAGAGACCAAGGGGCAGAAAAGCGCGGGGCCTGAAATAGTCATGAAGAGGCAGCCTGAGGCTGGTTACATGCAGGGGACAGGGTGGGGGAGGGAGGGCTGGTCAGAGACACAGCAGGGTACGAGCCTGCTGAAACCAGGACCGGGGAGAGGTGCAGGCAGGGAGACAGGGCAGGCTAGGGAACAGACAGGAGGCCGTGTGGAAAAGCATCGACTCCATTCTCCTGCTGGGTTCTGGGACAGGCAAACGAGGAAGCCCTGGGCCATGCAGAGGGAAGATATGCAGGGTCACCTGTCAGAGATGGGGGTCTGCTAAGCCCTTCACACCCTGCCCTACCCAGTGGGCCACCAATGGGAACTCTGAGATGCCAACCCTGCTCAGGGCACTGCCCACCCAGAAAGAGGGGCTGTCGGGCTTCTGCTCTGAGGACCCACAGGGTCACCACACTGGCTGAACTCACACTGTGGGACTAAGGGGTGATGCTCTGCCTGGGGACCAGATGTCCCCAAAATCCTGCTCATACTTCACAGAAGCCTCGGGAACCATAGACTGTTTGCTAAAAAGCACAATTCCCAGAGGCCCCTCTTGGGCATCCAAAAGGATGAGTGGGCTTCTCAAGTGGGTCCGTGAAGGAGGGAGAGGGCCAGAGTGTGGGGGAGGCAGGAATGGAGGGTGCTTCATGATGTGGGATTCTGAGGTTCTTTTTTCTCAGCCCCTCATCCAGGTCAGGCTCTTCCCTCAGCCTCTTAGTTAGCTACCCACCCCTCATCCTTCAGCTTCTCAGAGGTCTTCTCTGAACTCCCTGACTAGGTGAGACCCCACACACATTGTGGGCTCCCAAAGCCCCCACCTACTCTTCCATCGCCCTCAGCACAAACACAAGTTTGTTAAATGACTAGCTGATGTTTGTCAGTTCTCCCACCAGGAGGGCAGAGACAATGTATTTTTTTCCTCACCATTGTATCTCAGCATCTAGCCCAGTGTATCCATAGAATTTTCTTGAATGAGTTAATTCTTTTCATTCCTTCACAGACAGCCAATCCCTTTTCTCAAAGTGTGTAAATGGCTCAGCTACAACACTGTTAATCCTCACCACAGGCCCGGACACACTGTTGCTATTCCCACTTTACAGGGGAAGAAATAAACCTCAGAGAGGTAAAGTCGCTACCCCAAACACACGGCAACAAAGTGGCTTTGAACTCAGGATTTAAACCTAGATACGTCTGGCTTCAGAGCCCCAGCTCTGCCACTACATACCACCCCACTTGCACACCCCAAGGGTTTCTCTGGATCTTCCCTTGGAAACCTGCCCCTGCCCCCAACTGTCCGAGCTCAGGACTGACAGGCAGAATTCATTCCTTCAACCATTCATTCATTCAACCAATCAACTGACCCACCAAGTCCTGCGTGGGGTGCCAGGAAACCAGGTAGATCAGGGGCTTCTCTCCATCCTGGGCTCCCCTCTTTCCACTGCTCTTGGGACTTTGCCAGCAGAAGCAGAGCACTAGGCAGCTGCCCTATCCTTAGCCTCAGTGTCAGTGGGGAAGAATTCAATGCCAGCCCCATCATTACCCCTCCCCCCAGGACAGCAGCCTAAAATACTTGGGCCAAATAATGTGTAGGTTCACAATCCTTTTGTCTCCATTGTTCTCAGATGACCTAGGACATGAGGAAGGACAGAATTCTGCCCCCTCCTCCCATGCAATTCTTTGACTATCGCCTACCCCAGGCAGCTCTGGAAAAAGTTCTAGACTTGAAGTCACAAGACCAGGGTTTTAGTTCCAGGTCTGGAGCTAGCTGTGGGACCTTTGGAGAACAAGTCACCCTGCCTCTCTCTGAACCACAGATTCCATATCTGCAAAATGGAGGTGATCATATTGAGGATTCTAATGCCCATCCCACAGGCTTGTAGGTGAGGATTAAATCATTCAGACCCAAAGAGACAGTTATCACATACATGATTGGCCCGGGAAACGTCTTAGCAACACGGGAACCTCTGGGGGCCAGCTATGTTGCTTGCAAGATGTGTTTGATAATGGGATTTGGGGAAGGTTGGTTGGGAGCAGTTCCAGCAAGATGAGCCCAGAGCATTCCTCTAGTGGATCCTCAGAAGTGAGGGGCCTTCCCCTGGCTCACTGGGAGTGGGGGAGCTGTGCTCATCAGCCCAACAGCCAGAGTCCCCGGAGAAGAGGCTGGGAATGGGACTGAACACACTGACACAGCTCTCCCCACTCTTCAGCACCTACAGCTCCCCAGAGAGTGTACGTGGGCAGAACCTGGAACTCTGAATCTTAGCTATCCTCAGGCCCACTTAGGACAAATGCCTCTTTCACCCTCCCTTCTTTAAACGGCACTAGATTCTAAGGGATCTGGAAAATTCCTCCTCTTCATCACACAGACAGCTTCCATTTGCTGGGTCCAGGCACCAGGCCAGCTGCATTTTATATGTTTGTTCACTGACACTTCACAAAAACCCTGTTGAAGAAGGTTCTATTATTACCCCATTCTATAGATGAAGAAACTGAGGCTCAAAGAGACAGTTATGTACCCAAGTCACAGAGCCAGTTCACGGCAGGGCTGGGATTCATACTTAGGTTGGCCCCACTCTGAAGCCTGAACTACCTTCAAAGACGAAGTGGGGAGAATCAGTGACAAAACACACAGCAAAGATCAATCCTGCCTGTGCTTGGGGGAATTTTCCCACTGTAGCTGGTAATGAGTCACTGAAAGCACAGGAAATTCTTGTGCCCTTCACTCTTCCTGGGGGAGCAAAGATGCCAAAGCCCCCTCAACACCCACACACCCATCCAATGCTCCAATGCACGACACTCTGTCCTGCAGAGATCCCAGACTCTGGAATTCAGACTCCCACCTGAGGAGACTGGGTCTCTATTCTTCAGACAGGGAAACTGAGACAGATGTAGCAGATGGTGGGACAGGGGGACTGGGGTGCCCACTGTGATGGGCATCAGTGACTGGGGGAAGACCACAGTTCATATCTGAGTCCAACTTCCGAGCTCACAATCTGCCCTCTGCCCTGCTGGGTGGCACCACAGCCCAGAGAGGTTTGGGGCTGTGCCCTCGGTCAACCAGCATGGATGACCCTTTTCCAAGTATCAGTAAATACAAGGGCATCTTTGTCGTTATATGGATAGGAGTTTCCTTTCGATCCTTCTTGCCCATGTCTGAGCTGGTAGAACTGGGTCAGGAGGCTGCTTCCAGGCAAGCTGATGATGTTTTAGATTCTCTGAGAAAGTCCCAGCACTCTACATAGATACCGAGAAGAGAATTCCGCTTCCTGGGATGAAAGCACAAACTCCACTCCCGCCCAAACAAACCAGTGCTGCCTCTAGCAGAAAGAAAAGCCTGTTCGAGAAGAGGAGAGAGTGAGACGGGGCATTTGTGAGGGGCTGAGACTTCGCTGAATCACTTCCAGAGCTTGAGACCAGATGGCCACCGAGGAGGGAAGCAGATGACTGGCTGGCCCACAGCCCTTGCCCGCTGTACCCAGAAGCCGTGGGCTCTCCCTCAGCAAACACACACACAGGTGCACAAACACAGGGCTCCAAAGCCACTCCGGGAGCTCTCCTCCCCCGCGGGTTTCAAGGACTTGACAAGAAACAACACAGTCATACAGTCACAGTCTCATACAGAGAGACTCACCCACTGACAGTGTGGGACAAGCACACACCAACACAGGACCCCCAAGAGATGGTCATCAAATGGGACTTGGGAAATGTCCCCACAGCATGGTGCAGACACCCAAGCGCTCTCCCGTCCCCCCACCCGCACAGAGAGCCGGCTCCCCAGAAGCCCACTCCCAGGAAGTTTTTAGAGGTCCAAACACTCAATACATTTGTACTGTCACCAACACAAAACCACCCACTCACAAACTGTAACAGACACACTAACTGTCGCCAAACTATCCCACATAGCCTCATGCAGAAGAAAGGGGATGCGAACAAACGATCAAATGTCATTTAGTCTCACACACACACACACACACACACACACACACACACACACTCTCTCTCTCTCTCTCTCTCTCTCTCTCTCTCTCTCTCTCTCCAGCGTTCTTCCCTCAATGAAAGTGGTCTCCTCGCTGGGCCCCAGGCTCCCCCTGCAGGAAGTGCGGAGGCGCGGGGAGCCCGGGGTCCGAGGTCAGGGTCCCTGGTCCGAGGTCCCCACTCTCACCCGGGGTGGGGAGCGGGGGGACAGGCCGCAGAGGACTCACCGGACGATGCCGAACATGACGAGCACGTTGCCCAGCAGCCCCACGGCGCACACGGCCGAGTAGAGCGCGGTGATGGCGATAGCCAGGGCGAGGGACGAGGCGCTGCGGGCGGCCGGCGGCCCCGACGCATTGGCGCCCTCGCTAGGGAAGGCGCTGGGGAAGGCGTCCGAAGTGTTGGCGAGGAGCGGGGGCTGCAGCGCGGCGTCGGCGGAGGGGGCCGGCTCCATGGCTGCCGGGCGGCGGGCGCCGCGTCCCTCCCCGCCGTGCGCCCTGGGCGCAGAGACCCGGTGCGAGCAACGCGCGAGGGCCCGAGGCCGCGGCCCCGACGCCACGGGCTACAGCGCCCCGGCCACCCGGCCGGCCCCGCGCCGCCCTCCGCGCCTGGCCGCCCGCCCCGCCTGCGCCCCCTCCAACCCCAGCGGCCGCCCGCTCTCCCGGCCCCGAGCGCTCTGAGCCCGAGCCGCTGCGGGCTCCTCGGACGCGCCCGCCGCGCGCACCACGTGGCCCAGAGGAGGCCGCCAGTCTGCGCCCGCGACCAGGGGCGGGCGCTGCACCACCGGCTTGGAGCTGGGCCGGGGAAGCTTCCCACTCCTCCCTAGGGATGCTCCGCGGGCTCGGGTGCACCCCGACCCCGGCCAGGGGTCACCTCCTCACCCTTTGCCGCTTTGGAGTCAGAAGGAACGGGATGTAAATTCTGCGTTTCGCCCCTACTCTAAGGAACAGAGTGACCTTGAGCAAGTCACTTAAGCTCTCTCAACCTCATTTTCCTCGGCTGTAAAATGGGGATCCTCGCACCTCCTCACTCTGAGTGTTGTTGTGGAGAGGAAGATGACCCGAGTAAAGAACTCAGCACGGTGCCAGGCACACAGGTAGGTGCTCCATAAATAACATTATCAGCCCTGATTTTCCTGCACCCTATTCATTTGCTCAACAGATGTTTTTGGGTGCCGAATATAAGAGCCGGGTACTATTGGGGAATCCATCCATTAGTGAACAAACCCAGATGCGGAGCCTACCTCCTGGGGTTTACAGCCCTGTGGCCAATCAATCCTAAGATCACACTACTGAAGACAAAGTGAAGGAAAACAAGGCAAGGCATTCCTGTGGCAGGGCCAGGAAAACCCAGAGGTCAGCATGTGAAGTTTGGGGAGGAACTAACTTAGTGAAGAAACAAGTAAAGGGCATTGTAGACAAAGGAACCACATGTAGCAAAGACCTTGTGGTCAGAAAAACTAAAAGGAGGTCAGGAAGAGGACAAAGCAGGGAGCAAGTGTGGGGAGAATGGGATGATGTAGTAGGCAGGGTCTCAAAGACTATCTTAAGGATCACTGGGCTGCTGTAGGAGCACAGGAAAGGGGGGGCACTTCCCTAACCTGACCAGCCCAGACCCAGAGCCATCCTCCTTTTTGGGGCTCCTGTCCTTCCCAGAACATTCTCTCTACCAACCATTACTCTGTTCCAGGCCCTCTCTCTACCAACCATTACTCTGTTCCAGTCACTGTGATAAGCACTTTACTCATGCATCAACACTTTGGAATAGATTCTATTATTAGTGTGCCCATTTTACAGTTGAGAAGACTAGGCTAGGTACTATTTTACCCTTATGATAATTATTTCTATCTGAGCTTGTTTCCTCCTTGGGAAGACCAGACCTGATCTAGCCCTACACCCAGTAGAGGGCCAGGGTCACAGTGGGTATTCAGGAAATACTGGTTAAATGAACAAAAGTCCCAAGGGGGAATGGAATGGGACAACATTGGGGTTCCCAAGCTCTAGATTCTGGGGAGATGCTCTTGGCCTTTGAGCAGCTGAGAGGGACCTCCACTCACATCACTCTCCAGCTTGAGTCATCCATCTATGTGCAAGGCTCTTACCCTTTCCTAGAAAGAACAAAGCCAGAATTCCCAAGTTCACCCTCTTCTTTCTCTTTGCCTCTCCCAGCTGCTGTCCAAGCCCCTCTACCAGCCACAGCAGACTCCCACCCCAAGACTTTCCCCTTTTTCAACCATCTAAGGACTCATCAGATAGGTCATTTTTTAAGGTTACTTTATTCTTTTTTTTTTTTTTAAAGATTTTATTTATTTATTTGAGAGAGAGAATGAGAGAGAACACATGAGAGGGGGGAGGGTCAGAGGGAGAAGCAGACTCCCCGCCGAGCAGGGAGCCCGATGCGGGACTCGATCCAGGGACTCCAGGATCATGACCTGAGCCGAAGGCAGTCGCTTAACCAACTGAGCCACCCAGGCGCCCACTTTATTCTTTTTTTTAAGTAAACTCTACACCAACATGGGGCTTGAACTCATGACCCCAAGATCAAGAGTCGCATGCTCCACTAACTGAGCCAGCCAGGAGCTCCCAGATAGGCAATTTTTGCTCTATGGTCACAAGGGCTGCCAAAACTTCCTTGTCCCAAAGGGCCTGGTACTCTGGTGCTAAGGGGGAGAAACTGGGACAAGGAGGAGGACTACTTTTTAGAGTTGTGTCCCCCTCCCTACCTCTGCAACAAGCCAAATTTTTTCCTACCTCAGGACTTTTGCACACTCTATTTCTTCCACTTGGAAGTCTCAGCCAATTCTCCAGGCTAAATGCTCTCCATCCTTCAAGTTTCAGCTTAAATATTACTTCCTCCACGAAACCTTCACTGACTGCCCCTCCCAACTAGAGTAAGTGCCCCTGATAATTTTTCTCGTGGCATCAGGTACCTCTTCTTTACAGAATTTCCACATATTTATTTGTGTAATCATTGGATTTTTGTGTATCACCTTTACAAGAGGTCTTGTGCATTTCTGTACCCCCATCTTAGTACAGTCCCTGGTGCTGGATGAGTAACTGAATAGGAAGTTCAAGTCCAACTTTGGTGAGCTCCCATTTTGATGAGGAAGACAGATATCGCTTAACATAGGGCCTAGGAATCCTTTTAAGCAACTATCACCCTTTGCATAAATTCTGCAACCACATCTTGTTTGGAACTGAAATACTAGTTGCCAGCTCCACCCCCCCCCCCTTGGCTTTTGGCTAAGTCTACCCAACTCCTTGGCATTGCACTCGGGGCCCTCCCAAGTCTGGTCCCACTCAGGGCATACTATTTCCCTCTGCTAAGTCCATCCCTATCCCCACCCCAATGGTGTGCTCCAGCCATACTGGGCTGAAGGGAATTTTTAAAAACTGCATCCCACAATGTTTTTTTTTTTTAGTTCCTCCCAGGTACAGAAATGCTCTGGTGGAAAGCTGCAGCTATGGTGGAGGCAAAAGACAGAAAAAGAGTCCCCTTGGGGCACCTGGGTGTCACAGTCGGTTCAGTGTCCGACTCTTGGTTTTGGTTCAGGTCATGATCTCGGGGTCCTGGGATTGAGCCCCAAGTCGGGCTCTGTGCTCAGCAGGGAGTCTGCTTGGGATTTTCTCTCTCTCTCTCTCCCTCCGTCTGCCCCTCCCCTGTTCCTGCTCCCTCTCTCTCTCAAATAAATAAATCTTTAAAAAAAAAAAGTCCCCTTGGGGCGCCTGGGTGGCTCAGTTGGTTAAGCGACTGCCTTCGGCTCAGGTCATGATCCTGGAGTCCCGGGATCGAGTCCCGCATTGGGCTCCCTGCTCGGCAGGGAGTCTGCTTCGCCCTCTGACCCTATCCCCTCTCATGTGTTCTTTCTCTCTCATTCTCTCTCTCTCAAATAAATAAAATCTTTAAAAAAAAAAAAAAGAGTCCCCTTAACCTCTCCGAGCCTTACTTTTCTCATCTATAAAGTAGAGGTACAGGATTGGGGTGAGGGTTTGGCCAAACAGCAGAGGCTCTGCCAACCAAGAAAGGCTCTGTGAGCATGAGCTACTATGTGGGGATGAGTAAGACCATCGCTCTCTTAAAGGAGCTCACAATCGAGAAGCTGGGAAAGATATGTAAATGACCAAGTGCATGAGCAAAATAATTGCTAGGAAAACATGCGTGCTGCTACGGACTGCCCACTTTTTTTTTTTTTTAAAGATTTTATTTATTTATTTGACAGAGAGAGAAATAGCGAGAGCAGGAACACAAGCAGGGGGAGTGGGAGAGGGAGAAGCAGGCTTCCTGCCGAGCAGGGAGCCCGATGTGGGGCTCGATCCCAGGACCCTGGGATCATGACCTGAGCCGAAGGCAGACGCTTAACGACTGAGCCACCCAGGCGCCCCGGACTGCCCACTTTAAGAGTTTGCTTGCTGTCTCTGCTCTCTCATGGGAGAATACAAGTCAGCGGTCTACAACCCAGGAGAGGGTTCTCACCAGGACCCGACCATGCTGACACCCTGATCTCCGACTTCCAGCCTCCCGAACTGTAAGAAATAAATCCCTGTTGTTTATAAGCCTCTCTGTCTAGGGTGTTTGGTCAGAGCAGAGCCCAAACTGACTAAGACACATGCCAGGTGCACATGAATTGCCCCCATTGAGGACATTGAAAAAAGCATGGAAACTTGAAAGGCATCTAAAGGGGTGTCCCCAGTGGCCTCCCTAAGTGAGTGGTTTGAAGAGATCAACTCTCACTTGAATGTGAGCATTCTGGTCTATCTGTCTTTAACCGGCAGTCTCATTTCCATGGTCACAACTCATAAATAATCCTATTGGCTACCATTTATAGAGAGCTTGCTATGTGCCAGGCACTGGGCCAAGTGCTTTGAGGAGTATCTCATTTAATCTTCAACAGCCCTCTAGGCGTGAGGTTCTACCATTAGTATTCCATTTGCCAGAGACTAGGTTAGCTGCCCAAGCCAGAGCTGGGATGCCAAGCCAGGTGTGTGTGACTCCAAAAGCCAGTCCCCTGACTACCACCCTACGCTGCCTTCAGAGCAAAAACTAGAAAGTCACCCCCCAAAACACAAGAACCCATCACTCCTGTCTCTGCTTAGCAGAATTTCTCCACTGTGGAGGGTGATGAGTCACTTGGAGCCCAGGAGATTCTTGAATCCGACCCTGCTCTTGGAGCAGAGTAGACACAGCCCTCCATGCCTGGGTCACCACAGGGTTTGGCTCTCCTTGGGGCTTGTCACCATCCTTGACATCAAGGGGAAAAAAAAACAAAACAAAAATGGCTGGGAAATCCTAGGCCAAACTAGGGCATCAGCAGGTGTTAGCAGTGGAGAAACAGAAATCACTGAAGAAGTCAGAGCAGAAAGGAACTCCCTGGGGAAGCTATTAACAATTTAGTATGTGGGAATGTGGCTCCCACCTGCCAAAGAGACAGATCTGCCTGATGGAAAATACTGTGAGTGAGCGAGTGAGCGAGCGGGCAGCTCCCCTGGGCTGCCTTTCAGTCTGGCTTCATCTGCAAGCCCCGGGAGGGCAATGACCTTAACCATAAACATAAAATAATAACCACTTGCATTTGCAAAGCACTTCTGACTTTCCAAAGCACTTCCAGATTGATGACTTCATCTTATCTTGACACCATCCAATTATAAGGGGAGGTCAGGTTTCATTATCTTCTGTTTCTAGCTAGGAAGACAGACATCTAGAAAGCCTGGGTGAGATGCCCAAGGATACACAGAAGATCAGTGAAGGAAACAGGGTTGGCACTTTTCCATCCAGTTACCCAAGCCAGAAATCTGTGAATCCTTGACTCCTCTCTCTCCTCCCCTCAGAACCTCACCTCTAAGCAATCACCAAGTCCTGTCCATTCTTCCCAGATAACACATGGAGCCTGCCACTGATCTTCATCCTTACTAGCATCTTCCCGGTCTGACATGCCGAAATCGCTTCTGAAACAGCCTCCCTGTATCCAGGCAGTACTGTGGTCGTAAGCATTCCATGCCTTCACCTCTCTCTCTCTCACCAGTCCCTTGTACCACCTTCCCCTTCACGTGCCATCCTCCAGCCAAAATAAGCTGCTGGTGGTTCTCCAAATAACCTGCTTCTCCCACCTCCAGGTTCATCTACGTGGTTAAGCAGAGGGGGGTGGTTTGGGGTCAGACTGGTTGAAATCCCAGCTCAGCCACTTACTAGTTGTATGACCTTGGGTGAGTCATTTAACTTCTTCCATAAGCTTCATAAAATGGGGACAACAAAAGCACCTGCTTTACAGCAGCCAGCATGTAGGCAGGGCTCAATATGTGTTAGCTACTACTGTGACCATGGTTCCTCTGCCTGGAACATTCTACCGCAGGCTCCCCAGTCCCTTTGTCACCAAACCACCTCCTACACCCCCATCACATCTCGGCTGAGATGTCGTTCCCTTCCCTGCTCCTCCAGATTAGTTTCTATCACACATTGTCTGTTCCCTGGAGGCACATCTCCCTCCCGGGAGCACAGTCAGGTCCTGGGTTCCTAGAAGACCATCCCACCCAGACGTTGCTGGGGAGGCTTGGGTCTGTCCAGAGGAAGAGGGAATGGAGTGGAAGAGGGAGGGTGGCCACAGCAGGAGAGGACTGGACTCCCTGAGAAGGAGAGGACAGAGGAGGTTGTAGGTTTCCTGGGTGAGGACTTTGATGAGTCGTAAGTAAGAGCCTGGAAAATTTCTGCAACAAGTTCAGAGTCAAGGGAGGAGAGATAAAGGCTCCTGCTTTCAAGTGGACCCTGAGGTCTTAAACAAAAGCATCTCAGAGGTGACCTGGATGGATAGAATGCCAAAGGTCTTTGCCTCATGTTTCCTGGATCCTGCAAACCTCAAGGAAGGAGAAGGAAAGCTTAAACTATCCCCCTACCAGGCCCTCTCCTCTCTGACACTGGATTTTCCCACAACCTTGGTGGATGGGGGCAGGGGGTGGAGTTTGTTTTATTTATTTATTTTTAAAATTGTTTTTGTAGCACTGAATGCTAAGGAGGAAAAGCACATACCTGTTAGAGGAAACATCATGAGGCCCAGACCAGGCATCGACAAAGACAGATGAAAATCACTGTCTTCAGAAGAAGGAAGGTGACAGGGAGAAACTGAAGCTGCAAAATCTCCCGCCGCCTCCTTGCACCCGGGATTAGACCCCTGTCCGGACACTGCCACCCACCTGCCCAAGAACCATGTCTTCCCCTTATTCTCTGCAACTGAACTCTGATCAGGGGTAGGGGTGTTCCCTAGATTTTGGGAAAGGGAGCTCCTTCCCCACCTCAGGGGGTGAACTAACCTAAACAAAATATGTAAATTATGGCAGTCTTTAGTAGATTGCAAAATGGTCACAATTCTTCATTCCTCTTTGTGTCTATACTCTTGGCCATGGGACCTTATGGCTCTTTCGATCAAGCAGTGGAGTCCATTTCCTACCCCTGTACCTGGGTCAGCTTTGTGACTTGCTTTGCCCAAAAGATGGGATGGAAATGACAGCATGTCAGCTCAGAGTCTAGGATCTCAAGAGGCCTTGCATCCTTCCATCCGATCTCTTGGAACTCTACCGCTGCCATGGAAACAAGCTTGGGCTAGCTCTCTGGATAAAGAGACTCATCACCCCATCACCCCCATCTGACAATCAGCCAACACTAGGCATGTGAGTAAGATCATCGTAGACCAGGCAACCCACAACCGACCCTACAGTTGACCACAGGCACAACAAGACCAGCCGAGATCAGCTGAGATCAGCCCAGGCTGACTCAGATCACAGAACTACTCAGCTATACACAGACAGCTGATGGACAACAAATGGTTGTGGTTTCAAGCCACTGGGTTTGGGGATGATTTGTTAAGCAGGAGCCATCATAATACATACTTCCCTACATCATCCTGCATCCTACGGGTGGATATGTAACCAACGAGATGTAAAAACAAATCTGCTGACAGGCTTTCTTTTCCCAGAATGAAAAGCAAAGGCCCATCAGAAGAAAACTGTTTTCCCAAACCACCTTGGGATGCTGATATGATGCCTGGAGCTGTAGCAGCCATCCTGCAATCATGCAGTAAACATGACAATGAAAAGCCAGTATGGTGAGGTTGTCAGTGGAAAGATGGAACAAGCCTGGGTCTTTGGTGATGCTGTTGAGTTCTAAGTACACCAGCTCTGGACTGCCTGTGTCAAGACCTCTGGTGTAAGCTACTCCTAGTCATGTCCTTTGGTTACTTGCAGCTTAAAGCTTTCCTGAAGGATGCATCCATGCATGGGTAATATCCCAAGAAGAGTGACACTGAAATAAATGAACATGGTTTCCTGGCATGAATGCATATTTGTTTTGAAACTGGGAGGTGGAAATCTGTTATTAAGAGTATGGACTCTGCATTTGAACACTGGGTCTGCCACATGCTAGTTAGGTGACTCTGGATAAGTTTACCAGATTCACCAAGTCTCCATTTCTTCATCTATTAAGAAGATAAATGGGGCAATGCAAACACAGAGCTTGCTGCAGTTCCTGACACAATGGAAACATTTGATAAGCTCCCATCCTGGCTAGTACTGTTATTACAATAACCTTCCTTTCCCAATGTGAGGCAAAGTGATTCCCAGACCAAGACGGAGCCATCCCTGGGATCTGGCCAGTGTTGGGTCCATGTACTGAACGGTGAGCTGGGTCCTGCCTAGAGTTAATTCACAAGCGTCAAACTGCAGGATTTGCTTGTTTAGGGGGTGGTGGGGGTGGATGCTGAGGGGCAGGGTAGAAGGGACTTGAGTGAGAGCAGCAGGGAAGGGACAGTGGCTGGGAGGACAGTGTGTGACAGGCTGAGTTCCCCAGCCCAGAGCCAACTAGAGCTGCATGAATAGAGGCCGAGGTGTTACACAAAACAATGGGCCTCTGAGGCGTGGGACTCCAGCAACCCAGGCAGTTGAGTGTGACCTTGTGGGGAGAAGGGCCTTCTGGGGACTTCTACTCGGAGAACATGCACAGTGCCTCAGCTGCCTGCCTCCTGGGGGACAGTGAGGGAGGCACAGGATGGCAGAATGAACACGCTCTGTCTCCTGTTTTATCTATCAAGCTGTCATTTTCCTTAGACAACAAATCAGCTCTTGCTTTGCCTTTCTCCACTTTGTTTTCTCTGCTCATTCCCTTCAGCTTCCCACCTCATACCCAGCCTTCTCCTCCCTCCATCTGGAGTTCTCATTCCCTCGGCTGGAATCCCTAATGCTACCCCCTGCCTTCCGTCCTCCTCCTCCATCCTCGGTAATTATTCTCTGGAGCATGGAAGCTGCCCATCTCTCATCTGCACACTCTGATGCTGAGTATTAATAACTGCTTTCAGTTGACCTTGTCAGATGGGTACTCCCTCCTGGCAAGTCCTACTCTGCCTCTTCCAAGGTATCCTTCTCCGCCTCCCATCCCTGTCCTCCCCTCCCCAGCCTTTCCCCACAAAGCCTGGGCAAAACCCTGAACCAGAGGGAGGTGCTGGGGAGCCAGATGAGTGTCCACAGCCCCAGCCCTCATGGAAAGTTCCTATCCTCAGAGGCATCTCTCTCTCCTTAAAGGGCCCTCAGGCTCGGGGTGCTGGCCTCCTGGCTGGGCCCCAGGGCCATCTGGTAGCGAGGCAGGGAGGTGTGGTGAAACAGACAGATTTAGGGGCCCTGGGACTAGCATTCTATCACCAGATGCACAGAACTGTAGAACTGGAAAAAAAGCTTAGGCATCGTCTAGTCCAACCTTCCTTCGGTTTACAGAGAAAGATGCTGAGGTGCAAAGCAGTATAAAGGGACTGACACACAGCAAGTTAGTAGCAGAATCAAGATCAGAACCCACGTCTCCTGAATCCAGTAACAATGCCCCTTCTCCCACCTTGGGCAGGGTGACCTTGGGCAATGGCCTCATTCATATGCCAGGCACTGTGTAAAGCACTTTTATGTATATGATTTGATTTAATCCTTCACATAACTCAGGGGAGGAGGGGCATGATCCCCAGTTTACAGATGAGGAATCCAGAGCTCAGAGCAGTTTGGGAGCTTGCTCAATGTCATGTAGGGGCTGGATAGGAACCCAGGTCTCTCTGAGTCCATAGACCCTCCTGGCCAAGGCACAAAATCTCTCTGTGAAACTCTAAGCACTCCAGGCCTCAGTTTCCTCACCTGTGAAATGGAGCGATTGGACTCCATGGCCCCAGACCCACCTGAAAGAAATTTTGAGGAGAGGGAGCCTGTTTGCTAGTTGTCCGCATTAGTGGGAAAATTTGTTTTCCCCATTGGCTTCAAAACAGCTCGCCCCCAGGTTTACACTGAGAGGAGCCTAGGGAAGGTGCCATGGCAACCACAGAGACTCCTGAGAGCCAAATTCGCCTGAGTTGGCCAGACTGGCAAACTGAGTGACCTGAGTCTTACAGCACCCCAGGGCGTCAGGGCAGAGCCGGCAGGAGGCGCTGAGCAGCCTGAGATCCTGGCTGGGCAGAGAGAATATGGGTCTGCAGCCTGAACACAAGGCTCTGTGGTCGGATCTGTGACATAGAAAGTTGGGGATCCTGAGCCAATCTCTTCCTCTCTCTGAGCCTCAAGGTATTTTTTTGTCCATTAGCCCACAGAATATACTCAAAATAAATAGGAGCTGCTATTATTATTATCAATATCCAAATTTTTAAAAAAGATTTTGAGAGAGAGAGAGCATGAGCAGGAGGGGTTGCAGAAAGAGAGGGAGAAGCAGACTCCCCACGGAGCAGGGAGCCCGACATGGGGCTCGATTCCAGAAGCCTCCGATCATGACCTGAGCCAAAGGCAGACGCTTAACCGACTGAGCCACCCAGGCGTCCCTAATACCCAAATTTTGAAGAGTTGGATGCCCGTCAGTTAGTGAACTTGAAAATGCTTTATAGACGGCAGCACCACACAAGTGCAAGAGATTATCATCACTCAGGAAGAATATTCACACTCCCCTGGCTGTGTAGAACCCCTTACTTGCATATAATAATTGAACCGAGCACTTTCTATACAAAAGACAGGCTAGACACTACGTTTGGGGAGAAGTGCAAAGATGAATCATACGCGGGTTTTTACACTCTAGAAGGTGACATGTAAGGAAGGGAGGCGGCGGTAAGTGGTGTGAGAGAGGGTCAAACAAAGTCGTCGGGAGCTCAGAGAGACCCCCAGAAGCCCCAGCACACCGGCCTCCTGGGCTGCCCCAGCCACGGGGACGGGCGGACCACCCCGCAGCTCCTAAATTCTCAGGTTCAACACTCAGCCTGGCGCACAGCGGACAGGGTGACCGACTGTGCCGGTTGGCCTGTCATTCTCCTGGTTTTTCCACAGAAACCTCTCAGTCCCGGGGAAACCGGCACGGCCCTTCACCCTCACAGCAGCTGCCAGAGGCCGTTTTATGGAGCTAAGAAGTATTCTAGTGCCAGCCACAACCGGGGGTAGTGCCTGAGGCCCCACCCCGCGGCCGTGGGAGGAGGAAGCCTGATTGGACTGCTGAGGTCAGGTGATCACTCAGGGCCAATCAGCCGTGGCCGCCGCAGGACGGGCTCCCGCACCGAACAGGGCTGACAGGGTCCCGCAGCGCCGGGTGGGGTAAGGAGCGGGCGGGGTCGTTGACTCCATGGTCCAGGCACATCCCCCAAAAGGTGTCAGCTATGATTTCTGCCTCCCCGCCAAAATAACGAACTCTTCGGAGAAAGGCCCAAGCCCTGGGGCGGCCTGGGTGGCTCAGTCGTTATGCGTCTGCCTTCGGCTCAGTTCATGATCCCAGAGTCCTGGGATCGAGCCCCGCATCAGGTTCCCTGCTCCGCAGGAAGCCTGCTTCTCCCTCTCCCACTCCCCCTGCTTGTGTTCCCTCTCTTGCTGTGTCTCTGTCAAATCAGTAAAATCTTAAAAAAAAAAAGGCGAAGCCCTATTTATCCTTTTATGCACAGAACCTAGCACATGCCTGACAAAGTATGCAATACACATTTGTTTGGTTGTTTTTGTTTTTTTTTCTCTGTTCTTCTAACCCATCAAGCTTGCTCAACCCTATGCCTTGGCACTTGCCTCTACCTAAAACGTTCTCCCCTCAGCCGCCAGGTGGCTGGGGTCTCTCCTCAAACACCAGCCCTGAGCTCCAATCTACAAGACATCTCTCCCCAACCCTGGCACTATCTTCCCATCAGCTTGTTGCAACCTGTTATTACTTCCTGACTTTCTTCCCAGCGCTAATCACCACCTGGGATCATCTTGTTCATTTACTGGTTTGAATTGTCTGTTTTCCCAATACTAGAATGTGAGCTCTGGAAGGGCAGACACCTTATCTCTCTTGCTCATCACTGTGTGCCCAGCGCAGAGATAGCACCTGCCCCATTTAGGTGCTTCAGAAATATTTATTGAATGAATAAATAAATGGATGAAATGTAGGGGGCGGTGCATTCTAGCTGTGGTAACAGCACCAGGTGAAACAGGGAGGAGGGAATTAATTCATGGTCTGCACAGGGAACAGGAAGTTGCTTAATTTGGTTGGAAGGCGGAGAGCACAAAGGGAAGCGGGCAACAATTTGTTGGGTAGGTTAGTGGGTTAGGGCCAGATCGCCACACCACAGTGCCTAGCTCTTTGCTTATCCACGCCTGCAGGAGATTTTAAGTGAGGCTTTCCTTTTTGTAAAATAATAATTTTTTAATGACTTCAGGTAACACAGGTGAGCATTTCTATCAAAAGGCCTACTTGGTAATAATTCTAGACAGGAGTGCTTTGTAATGATGCCAGACATGAACATAAACCTTTGTGGAATGTCAAGAGCTTGCAGGAGAAAGTCTTCTGTGCTCTGACAACAGCCCCAGGAACCACACAAGGCTAGCTCTGGTCACTGTTCAGAGAAGCCTTGGGGAGGGGTGGCGAGAATAGCAGCCTGCGAGTTCAGAAGACCTGCACCTTCTTTTTGCCAGCTGTGTGACCGGGGCAGGACTCTCACCCTCCTTAAGTTCATTCATTCGTGTATTTATTCACTCAGCCACTCATTCAACAAATAGTTATTATGTGCCTATTGTGATAGTTAATTTTATATATCAACTTGCCTGGCCCACATTGCAAAAACATTTGGTCAAACATTATTCCAGACATTTATGTGGGGGTGTTTTGGATGAATTGATATATTTTTTTAAAGATTTTATTTATTTATTTATTTGAGAGGAAGGGAGAGTGAGAGAGAGAGACAGAACACGATCGGGGGGAAGGGTAGAGGGAGAAGCAGACTCCCCACTGAGCAGGGAGCCCAACATGGGACTTGATCCCAGGACCCTGGGATCATGACCTGAGCCAAAGGCAAACACTTAACTGGCTGAGCCACCCAGGCACCTAAGGGATGAATTAATATTTAAACTGTTGGACTTTGGGTAAAGCAGACTGCCCCCCAAAATGTGGGTGGGCCTTGTCCAATCAGTTTAAGCCCCACTTAGAACAAAAGACTTGACCTGCCATGAGCAAGCGGGGATTCTCCAGCCTGACAACCTTCAGACTTGAACCAAAACATCAGCTCTTCCCTGAGTATCTAGCCTCCCAGCCTACCCTGCAGACTCTGGACTGCCAACCTCCATAATCACATGAGTTAATTCCTTAAAATGAGTCCTTCTCTCTATATATACACATCCTAATGACTCTGTTTCTTTGGAGAACCCTGAATAATACAGTCTACGAAGTGATTAATTCCGAAGATGGAGCAATGAAAAAAACGGACCCAGTCTGTGACCTCACTGAATTTACATTCTAGTGAGAAGAGTAAACAATAAATAAGAAATACAACATTAAACACACCATTTAGAGGTGTTTACGAGTTGTGGAACCCCGGGGCACAGATCTGTCTGGCTGGAAGAACTAGCTGGGTAAAGATCTGAGCAGAGAGGCTTTTAGGCAAGAGTCAAGGTTTCATTTCAGATCCTCTTTTGTGAAATGGAGAAAAGATCAGCTCTGTTGTCATAGAGAATGTTTAGAATGAGCTCATTTTGGGGCGCCTGGGTGGCTCAGTCATTAAGCGTCTGCCTTCGGCTCAGGTCATGATCTCAGGGTCCTGGGATCGAACCCCACATTGGGCTCCTGCTCAGCGGGAAGCCTGCTTATGCCTCTCCCACTCTCCCTGCTTGTGTTCCCTCTCTCGCTGTGTCTCTCTCTGTCAAATAAATAAATAAATACAATCTTTAAAAAAAAAAAAGAATGAGCTCATTTTTGTTTTAAAAAAAAAGACACGTCTAGCAGGAGAGAAGGAGTTGTTGCCTTAGCAGATGGCAGCAGGCTCCTTAGAGAAAGAATTGTCTCTCCTTAGGGTAACACTTTGATAAGCCACTTGAGGGGGGAAGTGCTATGCACCCAAGGATACCAGCTCTCAGCCCAGCCTAGAAGAGACGTACACCAGGAACCACATGTGGGATCTGAAAGGAGGAGCCCAAAGAAGGAGGGAGGTGGCACAAGCCCTGACAGAGGACCTGAGGACTTTTATCAACAGCAGGTCAACCTCAATTTTATTTTCTTTTTTTAGGTAAAGTTTTATTTATTTACGTAATCTCTACACCCAACGTGGGACTCGAACTCACGACCCCAAGATCAAGAGTCACATACTCCATTGACTGAACCAGCCAGGCATCCCAGGTCAACCTCAATTTTATTTATTTTTTTAAAGATTTTATTTATTTATTTGAGAGAGAGAGTGAGCAAGAGAGAGCATGAATGGGCAGAGGGAGAGGGAGAAGCAGACTCCCCACTGAGCAGGGAGCCTGATGCGCGGCTCGATCCCAGGACGCCGGGATCATGACCTGAGCCAAAGGCAGACACTTAACCAACTGAGCCACCCAGGTGCCCCTCAACCTCAATTTTAAATGGTTTGTGCTCTTGAGACATAACCTCACTCTTTGTCCCTCTGACCTTAAGCATGTTTTCGATACACACATGTGCCCCCAGAGAAGCTCAGTTTTGAGGAGGGAGTGGAATTTCTATGGGGTACAGAATAAAGAGTTCAAGCCCATCTTATCTCAATCTTAAGAGCCCAGCTGACTTCTGGGTCATGAATGCATAAGAATGTATAAGAAAACAAAGTGTGGGAAGCTTGACTCCAGAGGCTTACATGTTCTATCTCTGGGTGATGGAATGACGTGATTTTGTTATATATGTGCAACTATCTAAACCTTTTACAATAAGCAGAAAATATCCAAAGCTATCTTCATTTTTTTACAAATTAATAAATCTCCTCCTGCTGCCAATCCTGCCCAAGTGGACAAGACAGCGGGTCTCTCCTCACCAGGAGGGGACCGGGAGAGAGGCTGGGTCTCCTTCCTCCACTGCATTTGGAAACATGACTCATCCCACTCTTCAGCCTCCTATGGAAGTGAAAAGAGCTCCGAGGGAGACTTGCAAATTGCTCCTCTCTCTCCTCTCTTTCCACAGTGAAAGTGAGAGGAACCCAACCGTCCTGCTCTTATCTCTAGACAGCTAACTCCTGGCCATTTGCCTGCCAGGCCCAGCCGCCTCCCCCTAGCCCTCAAGGCCAGGCAAGTTAATGAGGTGGGAGTTCCTTTGCATTATTTTTCAGCTCCGTAGCCAGGCCTGGGTTCCAGAGAAAGCCTCCAGCACCTTCCTGAAGGCCCCCAGAACGTTGCTTCCCCCCAGGCCCTGATGTCCAACAGAGCCACAGGCCTCAGAGGAAGCCAGGTCTCCTACCTTCCACCTCCTTCCTGGGGACTCCACCCCAACCCTGGTGACAGTCGTTTTCTCCCAAAGCCCAGGTTACATAAGGTTCCTCCTCACCTGCTGCCATGGACCAACCTCCTCCTCAAATTATGGTCCAGGTAAAATTTGGTTACAAAGGGCATTTGGGGGAGATGCCCTAGCTAGCTCATTCAGTAGAGCATGCAACTCTTTTTTTTAAAGATTTATTTTATTTTATTTTATTTTATTTTATTTTATTTTATTTATTTGACAGAGAGAAAGACATTGAGAGAGGGAACACAAGCAGGGGGAGTGGGAGAGGGAGAAGCAGGCTTCCCGCTGAGCAGGGAGTCTGACGTGAGGCTCGATCCCAGGACCCTGGGATCATGACCTGAGCTGAAGGCAGATGCTTAATGACTGAGCCACCCAGGCGCCCCTAAGATTTTATTTATTTATTTGAGAGAGAGAGGATGAGCAGGGAGCAGGGGGAGGGGCAGAGGGAGAGGGAAAGAAGTAGACTCCCCGCTGAGCACAGAACCGATAGGGCTCAATCCCAGGACCCTGAGATCATGACCTGAGCCAAAGTCAGACATGTAACTGACTGAGCTACCTAGACACCTGAGCGTGCAACTCTTGATGTTGGGTTCATGAATTCAAGCCCCATGTTGGGTGTAGGGCTTACTCAAAAAAAAAAAAAAAAAAAGACATCCTAAGGCTCCTCGTCCTCCCCCACTCCCTGCCACGTTAGTGGGGCCCTTCCCAGCTCAGATCAAAGTCCTCTGTCCCTGCCCTATCTTCTCCGTGTCCAAACCCATTTCCTGGATCCTCCAAAGAAGGAAACAAGAACAGCATTAATGACCAAACAGAAGCAACAACCTAACCGCCTCCCCCCACTCCCCAACCTCAGGATGCAAAGAGCTCAGCTGTCTCTTTTGGTCTCAGCTTCTCCCTCCACATTCATTCCAAAACCTGCTTTGCATAACTGAAAGGCCAAGTAGGTATGTTGTCCCAAAAAAAGGCAGTCTTCCACCAAGATAAAGTCTGGCTTAGTCTAGAAAATGCTTCCAAGCAGCTTTTTTTTTTTTTGTAGTTAAATATACATAACAAAATTTACCATTCCAGGCAGCTTTTTTTTCCCCAAGATTTTATTTATTTATTTGAGAGAGAGAGCAGAAGCAAGGGGAGCGGCAGAGGGAGAAGCAGGCTCTCCACTGAGCAGGGAGCCAGACGTGGGGCTAGATCCCAGGACTCTGGGATCATGACCTGAGCCGAAGGCAGATGCTTAACCAATTGAGCCACCCAGGCAACCCTCTAGGCAGTTTTTTAAAATAACATTTTTCAGGGCACCTGGGACTCAGTCGGTTGGGCGGCCGACTCTTGATTTCTGCTCAGGTCTCGGTCTCTGGGTCGTGAGTTCAATCCCTGAGTTGGGCTCCACGCTGGGCATGGAGCCGGCTTAAAAATAAATTAATAAATAAAATAGCATTTTTCTTCTTCCCTGCAATGTTATGAATAAAATGGGCAAATGAAGTCTGAGAAGAACATGAGTGACGGGGTGAGGAGGGGTTATCATTTGGCCAGGCAAGGGGCCCCAAGTGCCCAACAGGTGATCTGCACTTCCCCCTGGGGCCCCCCCGAGTCACTGCCTGCCTGCCCAGCGGCCTCCCTGCTAAGAGTGGCCAGTAAGGAGACTGCAAAGTTGGGTTGAAGCCCTGCTGTCGAGGCCTGAAATGCTACATTTTTATCCATGGGGAGCCTCTGAAGGTTCTTGAGCATGATCAGAGCCACACTTGACTAAGATTCATCTAGAGTGAGGGTGAAGAAAAGCAAGGGGTGTGGGGGGAGCAGGGGGGCGCCTGGCTGGCTCAGTCAGTAGAGCGTGAGACTCTTGATCTCAGGGTCATGAGTTTGGGCCCTACGTTGGGCATAGAGTTTACTTAAAGAAAAGAATATCAGGGGAAGATTCCCAGGGTGGGGAGATGGGTCAGGCAAAGGGGTGGTGGGTCCAGGTTCTGGGAGTATAGGGTAAGGAGATAGAACTGACACCCTCCGATAAACCGGGACCCTCAAAGGACGATCCCCTCCATGAAGGCGCAGACGAGAGAAACCAGGACACTTGCACGTCTCAGCCTGAGTTGGAGTGGGAGGGTGGATATGTCCTGGGGAATTTATAATCAAAGCTCAGGTTTAGACTTGGACCGTACGCCACTCACAGGTCTTGAATCACCACTGAAGAGTGAATGTAACATGTGTCCCGGACCACAAGCCTGGTCCTGAGAAACTCCTGTTCAAGCCAGGCCTGTAGAGACTGGGGGCAGGGCTTGAATCCTCCTCAGAGGTGAAGGGATTCCCTAGAGGGACTTCCCAGGAGCAAAAAGCCAGCTCACTGCCCTCTGTCTCAGTTCTTCCTCCCTGTTTCCGTGCTTTCCTACCAGCACTGCCTCTGGGGCTGGGACTGCACTCGGCCCCCTCCTGGCAGAACCCAGAGGTCTGGGCTCCTGATTTCCGTGATGCAGCCTTGTGCAGAGCCCTGGACCCGCATCTGGAAGAGATGCCAAGGACAAGCAATAGGTCTCATTGGAAAACAATGCCAAATGAGGACTTTGAAGTCACAACGCAATACAAACTGGGTGCATGCAAACCACGGGGCTACAAAGTAAACCAATGAAGGGGCGCAGTCAGGGACGGCTTCTCAGAAGAGACAGGGTGGGAGAGAAGAGCCCTGGCTGGGGCAGATGAGATGGACTTTGGCTATTGGCTCTGCCTCCTCCTGGCTGTGTCCTTGGCAAGCCCCTGCCCCTTCCCAAGCCTCCGCCTTCCCATCCGAGGTCTCCTCAGAGGCTAAGATGCTTTGTCCTGCTGGGGGAACAGAAGAGAGGAGAGTTCCAGAGGGAAAACTCAGCTCTGAGGCTGGGGGTAGCTAAGGAAGGGGATGGGGACCCAGAAGCAGCTGAAGGCAGTGACAGGCTGGGGCAGGAGGTGGAGAGCTTGGACTGGAGCCCCTGGTTCTCATCCCCCTGAGACGCCACGTCGTCTGCACCCACTGAGTCCCTAGCTCCCTGCAAACCGGCCTGGCCCCAGAATGCTCCAGAAACTGCTTTCCTCGTGCTTGCCAGAGACCCAGGCCCAAAGCCCTCTCTTGGTCCTCCTCCTCAGTCTCTCAGGAGCCGTTGACACCGGGGCTCACTGTGCCCGCTGGCCATGGTCCAGGCTTCCTGCTCCACACAGTCCCCTTGTGGGTACCAGGTTATTCTTCCTGAAGGACAAATAGAAAACCTCATCCCATCGCTCGAAAACCTTCTTAGACCAGTGGGTCCTTTTTCCCACTGGTCTAAGTACAAACTCATCACCCAGGCATGCAAAGCTCTCCACCATACCTCACCCTGCCGTCCCAGCTTTACCCCTCCCCGCTCCTGCCCACAAGCCGCCCGCACCATCCTTTCCTACCTCCCTGACTTTGCAGTTGTTCCCTCCTGGACTCTCCTTTCTCTGCTGGTCAAACTACCTCCTTCCATCCCTCTCCGTGCCCCTGCTTTCTGGAAAATCTGTCTTGAACATTCCCAAATGTGAACTGTAACAGCTAAGCGGCTGACACAAAAGCTCCCTAAAATACACGGGTTCGAGTAAGCCCTCTCTGATCCCTGCCTGCTTTCTCACCCTCGTTCTCCAGTTTTTCTTTTGATTCTCTGAGCTATTTGATAACCTCCCAATACATTCCTTCTCTGCTTAAGCTATTCAGGATTGGTTTCTGTTGCTTGCAATCAATAACCATGACTGATACCCTGTCTCCCTCCTGGACTGCTGTCGGTTGAGATGCTGTGTACACAGGTGCTTTGCCAAGAGGAGAGCCCAGCAGAACTTCGACTGATCACCCCACTCTGTATTCCCCATCCGTGGCCTCCCATCATCCAGCCGCCTCCGAGAGAAGAGAACCAGAAAAACAACTCGCAATCACATTAGCCAAAGGGAATGAAGGGCCAGAAGAGCTAGCAATGAATCCCAAAAATAGAACACTCATGTTACACTTGATAATTACCTCCCTGAATATGACTTTTGCAATTATATCATCTTAAACTTTTTTTTTTTTGCATTGTAAACAACGAATAATCTCCAAAACCACCTACTGATGATTCCTGACTCCATTAAGGTAAGTTGAAGTGATTTGTTTAGATCTTCTGTGACTGAGCCACTGAGAGAGAGAGAGAGGCCATTTCTTCCTTGCACTTAAGTCCACTTAAGCTGGAAGAAATTGCTCCCTTTTCTAAACTCCTATGGCACAATTTTTTTTTTCAATTATCATTTATATACAGTAAAGTGCACAAATCTCAAGTGTACCTTCGGTTGAATTTTTACATATTTTGCTTGTGCCCAGGGTTCCACTACCCAGATGAAGACACAGAACATTTCCAGAAAGTTCCCTCATACTTCCTCCCAGACAGTACCCTAATAGGAACCCCTCTGCTGACCTCCATTACCACAGATTGTTTTGCCAGTTCTAGAACTTCATAAAAATGGAATCATGTAATATATACTCTTTTACTTCTAGCTTCTTTCATTCAATAAGCTTTTAAGTCTTCTGGCTTTTTTTTTTTTAATAAAATGTCTCACTTGGCACATGAAATCCTCCTTAATTATAGACATGTTTTCTCTCCTCTACTAGACTTGGGAGTGGGATCCATATCCAATGGCACCTCCCTTAGGACCCTCCACAAATTAGATGATAACAGTTCCCAAATGAATTCACCGGTGAAGATCAGAACCGTGGACCCCACTTCTCTGTCCCCCTTACATCTCTGTCATGATACTATGCACATACATTGGGTATTTACCATATGCCAGGCTCTGGGCTGAGTCCTCTGTACACATTAACTTCATATAAGTGCCCACCACAACCCTAGATGCAGGTGTGACTCTGTCCCCATTTTCTACAATAGGAAACTGAGGCTCAGATGTTATGTTACTTCCCCCATGGTCAGCTTACTATGAAGTGACAGGGCCAAGACCCAGACCCTGGTGTCTCTGACCCAGTAGCCAGACGGCTAACCAAGAACACACATGGCCTTGTGGTTAGGAGAAAAGCTAACAAGAGTAGTCCCCTCCCATCAGCCCAGCAATGCATGGATTATGATGCCCGTCTTCACAGGGAGGAAGGCTGAGGGTCAGAAACGTTGAATGACCTGTTCATATAACTCGCAAGTGGCCAAGGCTGGAGATGAGAATCCCTCTCAAGGTGAGGCCTGTGTTCTTTGATCCATGAGCCACCTTTCTGTGGGATAAGCTGACTGAGGGAAAGGGCTTTAGGGGCAAATCTCTGTGCAGGCTGGGTGTTGCTTTCTTAACCCAGGGAAATGTCAGGATCAATAGTCTCCTTCAAAGCACAGCATTTGGCACAAGGCAGACGTGACTATACATGGCTGAGTAGCAGGGCTGTGTCTGTGGCAACATTTAAGATGTCATCCTCAAATATTTTGAAAAAGCAGATCCAAATGATAAGGACATGTGCTTTCATTCAAGCAGTAGGTATGGAGTTCGTGATAGGAGCCCAGCAGAGTGCCCGGTACCAGTGAGCGCAGCAGGCCTGGTTCTCCGTCTCTTAGAGCCTCTGGTCCTGCAGGGAAAACAGACATGAGTAATGAAGGACAAGTTCAGGACTGTGGGAATCTACAACAGGGGTTCCTGACTGAGCCGGAGAGGTCTGGGAAAGCTTCGGAGAGGAAATGGCACTTAATTTTGGCCTGAATGATGAACTGGAGCTAGAAGGTTAAGAGGAGTAAAGTGTGTATGTTGGAGGAGGGAGTTTAGGCAGAGGGAGCCACATGTGAGAAGAGCCTGAAGCAGGAAGAGAAAACACGATGCTCCATGAGGACAAAGCCATTCGCCTTGTTCACACCCAAGTACCTAGGACCACATCTGGCACAGATATTGGTTGCCCGAATGAATGAATGAATACTTAAATGGAAGTATAAATACCTGGGAGAATGAATGAATGAATGAGTGAATGAATGAATGAATGCTTAAATGGAAGTATAAATACCTGGGAGAATGAATGAATGAATGCTTAAGTGAAATTCAAACTGGTTGAAGTAGCATGGAGAAAAGAGCAGCAAGAGATGAAGCCTGAAATGTGGGCATTAGCCAGATCATACAGGGTCTTGAAGGTCATGGTTAAAGGTCTTGGATTTTATATAAGGGAAATGGGAGGGTATTTGAAGAATTTTGATACGTAACATGATCTCATTTGCATTTCTAAAAAGTCACCTTGGCTACTGAGGAGAGAATGGCCCCCAGAAGGGGCAGCTCTAGATAATGGCAGTGCTGGGGATGGAGAACAGTGGAAGGTCTCGGGAGATATTGAGGGGGTGGGAGGATCAGGACTTGAGTCAAGGATGACTCACACAGGCTTCCGGATAAAAGCACGGGCTGCGTGATGCAGCCGTGCACCATGATAGGGACCCCGGAGGGGGAGCAGGTAGGGAAGATGAGGGGTTCTTAAACATGTCGAGATTAAGATGCCCAAGAGACACCCAAGTGAAAAAGTCAAGTTGGCTGTTGGATGTGTGGGCTGATGCTCCAAGAGAGGGCTCGGGAGAGAGCCGAGGCGTGTTGACATCTAGATGGTAATTGAAACCTCGGGAAGAATGAGCTCATCCAGGGAAAGGATAAAGCAGAGGAGGCTAGGGCCCAGAACTCAACCTTTAATGGCTACAGAGAGGAGCCAGAGAAGCTGGCAGATGAAACCAAGAAGAGGAGTGAGGCAGGTGGCAAACTGGAGAGCACGGGTCACCCAGGTAGGAAGGAGAGTGTCTGGAGAAAGAAGCAGTCCTCCGAATTACGTAAAAATGAGGACGGAAATGTGTCCAGTTGATTTAGCAACACGGAGGTGATGGATAACATCAGGTATAAAAATATAACTGATGATTACCGTTATCTAGTCCAAAGGAAGGAGACTATGTTCTAGGGACAGGACTTGGGAATTCTCTGTAAGGCTGTGGATGCCAGGGAGCTCACAGGTTATTGCAACCCTTTCCCCTTGGGGTCAGGGTTTCTTGTCTTTGGCAGAGAGAAATGCTGCCTGTGAAGACCATTGGACGCAGAGGGGAAGAATCTTGGAAAACAAGGTCTTAAAGCATCAGCAAGGACATGTGATTTAGTAAAGAAACCACCCAAAGTTCCATGATTCATTCATTCAGCATGTTTATTGAGCCTCTACTATTTACCTGACACATAAATCTCAATCCATTGACTATTTCTTGAGCCCCTACTGTATGCGTTGCATTAGTTAATCTCCTAAGTCTTTTGTTCTTTAATCAAAAATGTAAACTCTTGGGACTCCTGGCTGGCTCAGTCAGTAGAGCATGTGACTATTGATTTCGGGCCAAGAGTTTGAGCCCCATGCTGGGTGTAGAGTTTACTTAAAAAAAAAAAAAAAAAGTAAACTCTCAGAGCAGAATTTTTTCTTTACCCTTTTATCTCCCAGCAAACTGGGAAAACCCAGCCATCCTTGTCAATTCGCTATTCTCCCAATTTCCCATGAGTCTATTCCCTCCACTTAGAATGTCCTCCAACTGCATAAATCCTCCTCACTTTCTTTTTTTTTTTTAATATTTTATTTATTTATTTATTTGAGAGAGAGAGCGTGCGTGAGTGAGGTGAGGGGTGAAGGGTGAGGGGCAGAGGAAGGGGCAGAGGCAGAGAATCTCAAGCAGACTCTGCGCTGAGCACTGATGCCGGGCTCGATCATACCACCCTGAGCTGAAACCAAGAGTGGGACACTTAACCGACTGAGCCACCCAGGCGCCCCAATACTCCTCAATTTCAAGGCCCACTTCAGATGTCACTTCCTCTGTGAACTTTCCCCAAATGCCTCAAACAAATTTAAAACGTCCTTGTCAGGGCTCCTAAGGGTCAGAATAGCACTTGTCTTCCTATGTAGTGTTGATTTCTTTCTTTCTTTTTCTTTTTCTTTTTTTTTTTTTTTTTTGGTGGGCAGCAAAGCAAGGTTTATTGAGTGATAGTAAAGCAAAGTTTGTTGAGTGATAATACAAAGCTCCGGAGGAGGATGGGGACCCAAGAGGGTTGCCCTGTAGTGTTGATTTCTATGCGGGGCTTCTAGCTCCCTGTTCCAGGTCTGCCTCTTCTTACAGTCCCTGATGCCAACTGGAAGACTTAGTAAATTTGTCAAAAATCAGCTACTCCTTCTCTTGGTCAAAATAGGGCTGTGTGTTCCACGCTGAAAGGCTCAGGCTGGGGCACCTGAGTGGCTCAGTCGGTTAAGCGTCCAACTCTTGGTTTCGGCTGCGGTGGTGATCTCCGGGTCCTGAGATAGAGCCCCACGTCAGGCTCCGTGTGAGGGTGGAACCTGCTTGGGATTCTCTCTCCTTCTCCCTCTGCCCCTCCCTGCTCCTGCTCTCCCTCTAAAATAAATAAAAATTAAAAAAAAAAAAAAAAGAAAGAAAGAAGAAGAAAGAGGGACGCCTGAGTGGCTCAGTTGGTTAAGGGTCTTCGGCTCAGGTCATGATCCCATGATTCTGGGATCGAGCCCCACTGCTCGGCGGGAAGTCTGCTTCTCCCTCTGCCTGCCACTCCTCCTGCTTATGCTCTCGCGCTCTCTGACAAATAAAATATTAAAAGGAAGGAAGGAAGAGAATGAAAGAGAGAGAGAAAGAAGGAAAGAAGGAAAGAGAGAGCCTGAGACAACTCAAAAACGTTCCTGTAGTGCCACCTGCTGGCGACCTTAGGTATGACAGCTCCTGATTCCAGGTTTTCTCTCCTTGTTCTTGGAGTTCTCTCATTCAATATTTAATCTTTCATTCATTCTTTCTTTTGTTCATTCTATGCCAGGCTCTGAGTATACTGGCGAGCAAGACAAAGTCAGTTCCTGAGCTCAGGGAGTTTAGAATCTAATGCAGAAGACAGTCTCATAACTGGAGTGTGCTAGGAGCTGTGATCCTGAATGTTTTGAGATGGCGGGAAAGGGCCTCTTTAGCTTGTCCCTGAGGCTGCCAACCCCCGAGGCCAAGACTGGGGCATGAGCTGAGCAGGACATTGCCCTCTTGTGGCTACGTGGGCTCTCACTTGGAAGCACATCTGTGCCAGGCAGGTCCTCCACATCCCACCCTCCACACACTCCCGGTCACTTTTTTTTTTTTTAAGCTTATTGATCACAACGAAGAAAAACAGTACACCACACCACAGAAGAAACCAGTATCTCTCTCGGTGCCTCTGAATGGCTGAGTCCTGGAATCCATGTCTTATATTCTTGAAGCCCTAAGGTTGAAACCAGGATGTTAGAGCTGGGAGAGACCTTCATTCTTTCATTCATTCATCTGTACTTACTGAGTACTAGTAGGTGCCAGACATGGTTTTAAGTGCTGAGGACATAATAGGGAACACAAAAGGCCATGGTATACACTCTCAGGACATTTATATTCTCCTTAGGGAGATAGGAAACAGAGCAAGTACACAACTTTTAAATACTCAATTTTAATAGGTAGTACTTTATGTGATTCCAAATACAAAAAGATACACAGTGAAAAGCCTCCCACTCCTCTCGTCCCCTCCGCAGAGGCAAAAGCAATGTTATTGGTTTCTTCCGCACCCACCCAGAGATAACCTATGTATATACAAGCAAATACATCCTCCCCCTGCCTTATCACACAAATGGTGGTATTCGACACACTCTGTACTGCGCTTTGGGTTTTTTTTCACTTAACAATTTATCTTAAGACCTCATTCTACATCAATACATAGATTTCTATCTTTTTTCAGTGGTATGGGATCCCACTGTGTGAGTATTGCCTGACTGAAAATAATGTTGCATTGTGAGAAATGTTTTTTTTTTTAAAAAGATTTTATTTATTTATTTGAGACAGAGAGAATGAGAGACAGAGAGCATGAGAGGGGGAGGATCAGAGGGAGAAGCAGACCCCCCGCTGAGCAGGGAGCCCGATGCGGGACTCGATCCGGGGACTCCAGGATCATGACCCGAGCTGAAGGCAGTTGCTTAACCAACTGAGCCACCCAGGCGCCCGTATTGTGAGAAATGTTAAGATGCAAACAGAAAATAAGTAGTGAGCTGAATTTTAAAGTAACAAGGGAGATCTGGCTTTAGATAAGATGGTCAGGAAAGGAAGTTCGCACTTAGGAAATGACACTGAGGCTGAGTCCTTAAATATAAGAGGGAATCCACCAGGGGAACACGAGGGAGGAGGAAGAACGTGCACGCAAAACAGAGGATTGTCCAGGCAGGAGTGAGCTCGGTTATTGGAGCGGCTGGAAATCACGGTGGCTGCAACAAGCTGAGGTAGAGGAAGCACAGAACCAGAGGGGCCGCGGCCTCGTAAGCCCGAGTAAGGAGCATGGGGTGGGGGGGATTCCAGGTGCAACGGGAAAGCCAGTGGAGGGCTCAAGAGAGAAATGGGCATTTATATTTGCAATAACACTTCACTTAGGCGGTGATGTGAAAAGTATGGATTAGAGGGCAAGAGCGAACAGGGGAGATCAGTAAGGAGGCTGAGGAGGTAGCCTGGGCAAGGGAGAGCGACAGCCTTGGTGGGGGGGCATGAGAAACATCGACAGCGCTGGGCTTATCTTGGCGTAGAGTTCACAGGATTGGAGGTGGGAGGGTGAACCTCCTAAGTCACTGGGCCGAGCTCCCTCTCTTTTCCAAGCTGACCAAGCCTAATGCCTGGCTTGCCACAGGGACAGCGCTCCTTAGTGACAGGTCCAGGCCGAGATTCCAAGGTTTCTGGCTCCCTGGTCAGTGCTCCTATCACTCTAGGAAAGCAGGAGTTGGAATTTAAAGATAGAAATTGTATCTTAAAAATTCTGTTAACCTGAAATTACTGATACAATTTTTAAAACTGCTTGACAACTTTTTTTTTTTTAAGATTTTATTTATTTATTTGAGAGAGAGAGAATGAGAGAGAGCACATGAGAGGGGGGAGGGTCAGAGGGAGAAGCAGACTCCCTGCCGAGCAGGGAGCCCGATGCGGGACTCGATCCAGGGACTCCAGGATGCAAACAGAAAATAAGTAGTGAGCTGAATTTTAAAGTAAATGAGCCAAAGGCAGTCGCTTAACCAACTGAGCCACCCAGGCGCCCTGCTTGACAACTTTTTATCAGCTTGCCTTTCCTCCTTTCTTTTTCTTTCTTCTTTCTTTCTTTCCTTCCTTCCTTCCCTCTTTCTTTCTTTTTCTTTCTTCTTTCTTTTCTTTCTTTCTTTCTTTTAGCTTTCTTGACTCCCCACCTCAGAATGGCAAGAGACAGACTGGGGTGGGTGTAATTTCAGGCCCACCGCTGCCTACTGTAAGCCTGGAGCAAGGGAGACAGGCAGTGTGGGAGACGGGCATAGCGAATGTAAACAGGGTAGTCAGGAGAGACCTCATGAAAAAGACAACCCTGCTGAGGAACCTGAAGGAGGTGAAGGAGTGAGTGGGCCTTGCAGATGTATGAAGAAAAGTGTTGTTCTAGGTGAAAGACACAGCTGGGCGAAGCCCCTCTGACAGGAACCTGACATGTTTGAAGGGTCTCGGGGAGGCCAGGGTGAGTGGAACAGATGAGAAGAGTGCAGACATAAGCCCGGAGAACAGTGCGATGAATGTGGGAATGGAGGTCAGATTGCCTAGGCTTTGTGAGCCCCAGAAGGCTCTGGCCTTTACTCTGAGTGACATGGGAGCTCTGAGAGGGTGTAAGCGGAGAAGTGGGGTGATCTGTGCTGCTGTGGGAGGACAGAGTGTGGGAAGCAAAAGTGGAAGTGAGACCCGCTTCAAGATTGTGGCAATCAAGGTGAGAGAGGATAGTGACTTGGCCCATAGATGTGGCAAGAAGTGTTCAACCAATAAGACTTGCTGACAAATATGATACAGGATATGAGAAAGGGCGTCAAACATTACTCCCAGGATTTGGACTGAGAGATGGAAGAGATGAATTTTTTACTAAAGGAGATGGGGTAGATGAGGAAGGAAGGGGCTTGGGTTTGGAAGTGCTGGGTTTGAACTGCTGCTGAGACATCCAGTGGACAGGCCGAGCTGGCAGTCGAATATACCAGAGTTCAGGAGACACATTTGAACTGATTCTAGTTGGGAATTGTGGGCACATGAATGGTGTTCAGGGCCACAGGACTGGATGAAATCTAGTGAGTGTAGAGGGTCAAGGACTGAGCCCTGGGTTACTCTGGTATGGAGAGGACACAAAGCAGAAGAGGAACCAGTCAAGGAGACTAAGTAGGAACACCCAGTGAAACGAGGAAAATCAGAGGAGGTACTCTGTGCTAGAATCCAAGTGAAGAAAGGGTATCAAGGAGGAAACAATGCCATGTGCTGTTTATAGGTCATGAGGACTGAAAATTAACAACGTGATGTCACTTATGACCTTGACAAGACCAGTTCAATGGGATGAAGAGGATGAAAGCCTGATTGGAGTGGATTAGAGAGAATGGATGGAGAAATGGAGCCAGTGAGTAACAGCTTCCTCTTTGGGGTTTTGCTGCAAAGAATAGAGAAATGGGTGGTCACTGGCCGAAGAAACAGGAGAAACAACAGCATGTTTGTATGCTGACAGGAATGATCCGATAGAAAGAAGTAAAATTGGGATATGGAAGAGGGGAGATTTGATGGAGCCATGTTGTTGAGTTGGTGAGAGATGAAGGTCTGGTGCACAGCTGGAGGGATTTTCTAGACAGAAACATTCATAGTCCAAGGGCATGGTTCTCAAAACTAGAAGGTTCATCAGAATCATCTGGAGCACAGATTAAAGCACAGCTTGCTGGGCCCCACCCCCTGAACTTGTGATTTAGTAGGTCTGAGGTGGGGCCCAATAATTTGCCTTTCTGACAAGCTCTCCAGGGTGCTGATGCTGCTGGCCCGGAGAGCAGGATTCAAGAAACACTGATCTACAATGTTACGTGAGTAAATGTAGTGGAGGGAGTCTGTGATGTTTCATTCTGATTGCTTCAGCTTCCTCAGTCAAGTAGGAAGTAAAGTCTTAACTGAGAGTAAATGTAGGATCTGAGGTGCTAGAGGTTTCAGGAAAGGGAGAAGGTATGAAATGATTAATCTCGTGAGTAGGAAAGTGAATAGAGGGGGAAATGTTGGTGATTCCGCTCCTGAGACTGATGATCATGAATTTAAAATAGGATCCTCGTTGCATGTTTCTCTCCAACCACTCTGAATGGCACAGGAACAGGTAGTGAAAGAGTTGCATGTAACCTGGACTATGGTTACGTCAGTTAAAATGGATGAAGTGAGAGAAAGGGGCAAGGGAGTTGATGGTGAGTACAAGGTGGGAGGCAGATTATGGTCAAGAAATGGAATGGGAGGCATGGTGAGGTAGAATGAAAAGTGGATCCACTTTTGTCAAAAGTGGGTGATTTCTTCTCAAAGTCTTACCCAACTTATTTTTCCCTCTCGCTTCTCTGGACTTCTGCTGGCATGCTCTTCCAGCCTCAGACGCTTATGTGTTATTTTCTCTGAAGCACTCATCATCACCTGACAAATTTGTCTCTCCACCAGAATTAAAGTCCCACTGAAAGCAGGAGCTTTTCATTTTCTGTGTCCCCCCAGGTGCCTAGAACTCTGCCTGGCATATAGCAGCAGCCTTCCCCACACTACCCTCCCTATCCAGTCCTGGCTGGCTTACTCTTCACCCACCTGACCAATCATGCCCTATATTTCCCTTGATTTGGAATGCCATTCATGTAAAAATGGAGTGTCTAACTTCAAGTTGAAAGGCTTTGGGGAAGAAGAAATCTGGAAAAGTTTGGATTCCAGAGGAACAAGTTTAGGACAGGTTTCTGCCAAGTTGCTTTTGATGACAGAGGTGTAGGCCCTTGGGCTGCTGCTCACCTCAGGATGCTAAAAGGACATTCATATTAGATTGTCATAGAAGACCTGTGTCCTTCTTTAGCAAACCAAAATAGGAAATTCATGGAATTGTGATTGTGGGGGGGTCGGGGGGTAAAGGAGGACACTGCAGATGGTTTGGTATTTTTCCATTTTTGTAAAATAATTTAAAATTATGGGATTATATATATTTAGGAATACACACATGCTACATATAGTTTTTATATGTCATAAAGCAAAAATTTTTTTTTAAAGTTTAGAAGAGTAAATAGCAAACCGCTATACCAAGATATACACCTTTTTATGCTATATATGTAACTATCTGGTTTATTTCATTTCTTTCATCAGAAAAGCGCTACTAGTTAAAATGAATTTAAATCCCTGCAAAAATCATACATCAACAAGCTTCCTCTTTCCAAAGAGGAAATTGTGCAGAGCGATTCGCTGACTCGCCAAACATCCCAGAGCTCACTAATGCCGGAGCAGAGTGGCGTGCCTCCGAGTGAGAGCGGCCGCTGTGAAGCAAGATGAAGAGGCAAGGGGCTCGTGTGGTTTCCACCGAGTAAGAAAAAGGAAAGAAAGAAAATCCAATACAGAAAGGGCAATCTTCTGGGTAGATGCCCCTCTTCTCTTCTTGAAGCACCCTCTATCTCCCACAACTCCAAACAGTATTACAGTGTAATCCTTAAACTGAATTCTGAGAGGACAAGAATCTTACTCATTTCCCTTTCCCGGTGCCCAACAATAGCAGCCCACAGGGGCTCACAAAATCCAGGCTGAAGAAATGGAAAACACAGAGGAGTACACGCAGGCGAAACCCTGGACAAAGCAGCAAAATTCATACTTTCTTTTTTTTTTTTAAAGATTTTATTTATTTGAGAGCGAGAATGAGAGACAGCATGAGAGGGAGGAGGGTCAGGGGGAGAAGCAGACTCCCTGCCGAGCAGGGAGCCCGATGCGGGACTCGATCCCGGGACTCCAGGATCATGACCTGAGCCGAAGGCAGTCGCTTAACCAACTGAGCCACCCAGGCGCCCCAAAATTCATACTTTCTTCAAGGAGCTTCCCCTTAAAGGGCAATTCTTTTGGGGGGGTGGAGGGCAATTCTTAACTTTTTTCTTTTTTGAGCAGGGGAACAGCGCTCATGGCCAGCAGGTGGGTCCAGAGTAATAGCTTTCCAACCTTTTGCCAGCCAGTCACACGTTTGAGGATTATTTTAAAAGGTAAAAGCAAACAATAAACCATGCGTAACACTGAAGTCATCTTTGCGCTGTTAGAAGGGTGCGCCAAATCCCATTTCCCCGTCCCTCGGGCTACCTAGCTCACCGGTGAAGGTAAGGGGTTTAGCTCAGGGGGACCAACCCCATCTTAAACCGTTTCTGGCAGTAAAATAGCCCTTCGGTCAGGGCAGGGGAAGAGCGTACAAAAACGAGGGTATGCAGAGCGGGCCCTCGGGCCGCAGCGGGCTAGAGCTAGTGGGGTCGCGGGAATACGGAGAATCAGGTTAGCAGGACCTAGGTTGGCCCTCCTGCAGGCCACCAGGCCGGGGCCAACGACGCGGCGGCGGGCGCTGCGCACGCGCCGTCCAGTGTCCTAACCCAGCGGCCGGGTGGGGCGGAGCGGGGAGGTCGGGTCCTAAGCTCACCCCGCAGGCCGGGCTGCAGAGCCAGTCCCGGGAACCTGGAAGCAGAGCC
>NC_138372.1:20092203-20104287 GCF_054177405.1 Leptonychotes weddellii | reverse complement strand
ACAAGCAGGGGGAGTGGGAGAGGGAGAAGCAGGCCTCCCGCCGAGCCGGGAGCCCGATGTGGGACTCGATCCCAGGACCCCAGGATCGTGACCTGAGCCGAAGGCAGTCGCTCAACCAACTGAGCCACCCAGGCGCCCCCCCAAAAAAAATTCTAAAGACTTAAAGGTAAGGAGCGTCACCAGCTGCCCAGAAACCACTAACGATAAGTGACACACACAGTCGTATGGGGCATTACTTCCGGGGGCGGGGGAGGGGGGATCAGTTGTAAACAAATTGTAAAAAAAAAAATGAATCCTACAAGACACTATTACTCTTTATCAGAAGGGTCCCACATTTATCACACAAACCACGTTTCAAATACACATCTTCGACTTAAGATGGGGTTGGGTCCTGACAAAAGCTGGCTCAGGCTGTAGAGCATGCAACTCTTGATCTTGGGATTGTGAGTTCAAGCCCCACCTTGGATGTAGATTACTTAAAAAAAAAAACTTTAAAAATATATATACACATAACCTACCAAACATCATAGTTTTGCCTGGCCTATCTTGAATGTGCTCAGAATTAGCCTACAGTTGGGCAAAATCATCTAACATAAAGCCTATTATATAATAAAGTGATGGATAACTCGTAATTTATTGAATACCTTACTAAAAGTGAGAAACAAAATGGTTGTGTGGGCACTAAATGGTTGTAAGTGTTATCTGTTTGTTTACCCTCCTGATCATGCGATGGGACTGACAGCAGCAGCCCTGCCCAGCAACATGAGAAAATATCTTCGGGCATATTGCTAGCCTGGGAAAAGATCAAAATTCCAAGTTCGGTTTCTACCGAAGCCTATCACTTGCGCACCAGCATAAAGTTGAAAAATTTTAATTTGAACCATCATAAATCAGGAACTGTCTGTAAATCATTTTTCAAATAAAAGTAAAAATAATCGGCAAAATCCAAGTTCATATTAACTCTAATGAAAAACTGAAAACTTTAGTATATGACCATTTATTTTCTTGCAGGTAGAAATACCTCTGAACCTCTCAAATAGTTTAGGTGGGGTGGAAACCAGATCTTCCAACATTTTGGGTCTCTATTTATTAGATTAAAGAAATTATGGAAGGGCACAAGCCAACCCACATTCATTGGGCCTCTCCATAACTCCAGAAGATTCATATATATATAGTGCTTTGAGACAAGAGTAGAAGAAATGAAGTAATTAGGTGTTTGTCAGGCTATATCATTTTCCACCTACATCAGTAAGATAAACTAATAATCTTGTACAATTTAAAGAATTGCTTTAAAAAAAAAAATCAAGGGATGGTTTCTAAATTTCTCCAATAAAAGGAACCTTTATTCCTTGGAAAAATGGAGCTGGGGCAGAGAAAATACAAGACCAGCTGGGGAACATCTATCTAGATACACTGTATCAGAAAGTAAGGAAGGGCTCCAAAAAAACATTGAGGACATGTGAAAAAGACACAAGAGCCAACTTAAAGGAGCTCCCAATTGCCAAAGCTGGGACAATTTGAGCAACAAAAAATAAATGACAGCATTGACCCACGGAATTAAATATACCTGAGTCAACACTGATACAAATTTTTTAAAAATGGGGAGAAAGCACAGCTCCTCCTTACAGTAGGATTCGAATTAGCATAAATGTAGAGTAGATCTAGCAAACATTTGGCAAACGCCACAGTAATGTTTGTTGTAGGCAATAACAATCCAGATGTCAAAATTAGCGAACCAGAGATTGATAGTTTTAAAGTATACCCCTCCACGAGTTACTTAATCACAAAGGGAAAATCAATTAACTATACAGTGGAGAAACCTGGCAGACACCACCTTAGCACCACGTGATCAAAGTCAGCATCACCAGTAGTTAAGACATATGAACATTATGTATCCTGATATAATGCAGTGAGAAGGGCCCGGGACTCTTGTGGTATTTTTACCAAAAAATAACTTCAATCTAATATTGAGAAAATATGAGGGGCGCCTGGGTGGCTCAGTTGTTAAGCGTCTGCCTTCAGCTCAGGTCATGATCCCAGGATCCTGGAATCGAGCCCCGCATCGGGCTCCCTGCTCAGCAGGAAGCCTGCTTCTCCCTCTCCCACTCCCCCTGCTTGTGTTCCCTCTCTTGCTATCTCTCTGTCAAAAAAATAAAATCTAAAAAAAAAAAAAAGAGACAAATCCAATTCAAGGAGCATTCTATAAAATGCTTGGCCAGTACTCTCCAAAAGTGTTAATCATAAAAAGTGAAGACTGAAGAACTCACAGGCTGGCGGCCTAAAGACAACTAAATGCAAGATGGGATCCTGGATTGGATACAGAGCCAGAGAAAAAAGGATATTCCTTGAACAACTGGCACAATCCATAGATTAGTTAATAGTACTATGGTTATGTAAAATGTTGACATTTGCGGAAAGCGAAGTGAACCGGTGTATGAGACAACTCTCTCTATTATTTTCACAAAAGTCTAAAATTATTCCAATACAAGTTTTTTAAAAAATGGAACATGCAAAAAAAAAAAAAGAACAAAAGAAACATATTAGGGGGAAATAGCCAATCAAATGTGACTAAGATTAAACTGAATGAATTTAAGATTTACACATTTTACTCAAAGGTTTAGAATGCTTTGAATTGACACTGATATGTGATGAGATTGTTCAGTTTTCCCTCAGCAAAGGAAAAAAGTACACAAACATGGCTATCCAAAGTCTTACATTCACAAATGATAGAACAAAAGTACAGAGGGCAAATAATCAAAAGTCAACAATTTCCACTGGCAAAGCTGTCATTGGCAAATAAGAGAACTAGTTTTAGCTGCATTGGGAGATCTTCACCAAACCAACTTCTGGACCAAACTCTTAGGGAGAACATAATCTAATTTTTTATACTACAAAAATGCTTCTGTGTATTTTTAATACAGAAATCCTGGGGCACCTGGGTGGCTAACTCAGTTAGTGTCTGCCTTCGGCTCACGTCACGATCCCAGAGTCCTGGGATCAAGCCCCACATCAGGCTCCCTGCTCAGCAAGGAGCCTGCCTCTTCCTTTCCCTTTGTCTGCCACATCCCCTGCTTGTGTTCTCTCCCTTTCTCTGTCAAATAAAATCTTTTAAAAATAGTAATAATAATACAGAAATCCAACATCCTGACCCCCTCAACACTCAGGGAGAGCTAGGTGAACAGCCTTGTTAGGGACTCCAAATTCCTTTCAATTTGCCCCTAAAGCCATACCAGTATTTTCTGTGATGTGAAAAGAAAAACTGGGAAGCACTGGCTTAAACTAAACTAACATTTCAAATAGCAAAAAAAAAGCACCTTGAATCATCTTATATCCAACTTGAATACAAGGTGGAAAAATCTAGGAAAAATTGCTTTTGAATTTGCTTTTCTCAGGATGTTTTCCCTTTTGAAGGTGAAATACTGGGACAATCAAGCTCATGGGAACCTGGGAAGTCTACAGGCTCTACAAGTCACAGAAGTTTGACTAATACTGAAAACAGTGAATGTTACATTTCTAATTCAGAAGTTGAGCATCTTCAAACTGATTAAAGTGCAAAGGACTCCCAATTTGGGGAGAAAAGTATTTCAAAATGAGCTTGGCAAATAGGAATATCTAGGTATATTACACTGTGCCTCAGGTAGAGAAAAGTTCTCAACTTGAAGTGACAGCTACAATGTTAACCACAAATCAGCATTATTTGATTCAGTAGCCTGGGCTATGTAGAATAGCCAAATGAGTAAGTCATTTGAGGACAAAACATCATTAAAACCCATTTTCAAAACCCTTTCTTATAGAAGTTTTCACACATTTAACTAACTCTACAAAATTGGGACATCTTAACTAAAACTCTTTTCATCTTTTTTTAAAGTAATCTCTACACCCAACATGGGGCTCGGACTTACAACCTTGAGATCAAGAGTCCTATCCTTGGGGCACCTGGGTGGCTCAGTCAGTTGGCACTTGCCTTGTGATTTCGGTTCAGGTCATGATCTCAGAGTTGTAAGACTGAGCCCCACATCAGGCTCCACGCTGGGTGTGGAACCTGCTTAAGATTCTCTCTCTCCGTCTCCCTCTGTGCCTCCCGTCCCCCCCTTAAAAAAAAAAAGAAAGGAGTCCCATGCTCTACTAAGCCAGCCAGGCACCCCAAGGGCTAAAAATCTTTAAGGCAGAGAAGCCCCAAACCTTGAGAAATAAACAAGGGTAAAACAAATACCATTATGGTTATATGGTTCACAAAGACCCAAGCCCCACTCCAATTTATTTTTAGCCTGCACCCACATGGAATATTCTCTAGATAAGCGGTATTTCAAATTAAACACTTACATCCTTGATATTGGGCTCTACCTACTTTGCAAATAAAATTATGCACTATCTGGCCAGGTTTCTAAAGGGTTAGCACAGTGGCTGGCACCTAATAAGCCCTCATAATCAAGTATTTGCTGAATAAGGGGCACTTTGCTGTTAAGTGTCTGCTTTTGGCTCAGGTCATGATCCCGGGGTCCTGGGATCTAGCCCCACATCGGGCTCCCTGCTCCGCGGGAAACCTGCTTCTCCCTCTCCCACTCCCCCTGTTCCCTCCCTCGCTGTGTCTCTGTCAAATAAATAAATAAAATCTTTAAAAATATATATATATTTGCTGAATGATTTAGTAGTGGCTCGACCTTCTCTGGGAAGCATTATGAATTCTGGCCCACCTTTTTCTTTACAGAGGTCACGGTTGTCCAGCCCTGGATACAAAAGCAAGCCTGAACTATTTCATTTCAGCAAACTTTCTAAAACCAGTTGCCATCTCATCTCATACAACTCCTTACACTCCGAATCTTTCATAAAACGTAGGAGACTCAAATCATACTAATAAATAGTACTAGAAGTGATGCTCAACAGGATCTCACGTTTATTGAGAAGTGATTAATGGTAAAAAGAAAGGCAATGCCCTTTCCTCATTGGCTGAACAATAAACTGAAGAAACATTCACTACACGTTTTACAATATTTTTCTCTTCCAAAATGCATTTCTGTAAACAAGTTTTTACCACTGTTCTTAGCTTTGAAATCAAATTAATCCTGACTTAATCAGTATAATGTACAAGAACAGAAATTTCTTAGGACTCCTAGTACTTTACTTTGAGTAACAAAGGGTCAGAGAAAATGAACCACCCTTAAAGACACAACCTTGGGTAACACTGTTAAATTCTCCAAGACAAAAATTCTTCATAAAAATGTTCTTCCAGTTCGGAAGGGAAAAACCAAATTCCCACTTTCTGGGGTGGAGGCCCAAAATCTTCTAAACTCAAGTGTTCTCCAAGTGCAAATGTCAAAATGGGGAGAGGAAAGGGTTTAAAAATTAGAGAAAACTGTATGCACTTACGGACTTTAAAATCCGGAAAACATAGTAGAAAGACAAAAAAACAAAGCATTATGCTCTGAAATCACAACCAAAGCCAAAATAAAAGGGACATTTTTCACCTAAACTACCTAGAGGGATTTTTTGTTTAGTTTTCTCTTTTTCTTTTTTTTTTCATTTTCCAGTTAAGTCCTATGTCTTTTGTGAAATTCCAATACTTAAACTGCAAGTCTGCAATCGTCTCTGAAGTCAATGAAATTAAGAAAAAAGTCCTAATTCTCTTGAAGGTCATTTTTTTCCTCGTAGGATATGCAGATGCAACCGTTGCTGCAGTCTGTGCAGAACTGCCTTTTATTTGCCACGACCTTGACGTTCCTACAGAGGTTAAAAAAAAAAATTGAAATGGTTAGTTAAAACTTATCTGAACATGCTAAAGAATTAAAACTTTATAAATAACTCAAAAGAAATTTAGTTATTTGTGCTAAATAGAATATACCTCACAAATAAAAGCTTTTACTTCCTATATTTTAAACCAAAGTAGTAAACACTCAATCATCCCAATTAATACAAAATTATTTTTCTTTGACGTTAAAATTTCTTACATTACTTACAACAGATGTTTTCCAATTACAGTTGGCTTAGGCTAATACTTGTCAATCCCCCAAAATATGGGCCTAATGGAAGTAACTCAAACATGCATCAAAAGCCTAAAGAAAGGAAGCAGCATATAAAGTATACTAAAAAAAACTCTTAACAGTACTAGAGTCATCCCATACTAGTCCTAAGGCCTTAAGCATATTCATAGGCCTCAAATTTCCTTTTTTGTGAAGTAAGGAGACCTATCTCACAGGGCTGTATGAAAATTAATGGGCTGACATATAGAAAGCTCTTAATCTATAGCAAAAAAGAAAATTATCCTCTTCCCCTAGGGACAGTTTTTTTTTTAATTTAAAGATTTTATTTATTTGACAGAGAGAGACACAGCGAGAGAGGGAACACAAGCAGGGGGAGTGGGAGGAGAAGCAGGCTTCCCACAGAGCAGGGAGCCCGATGTGGGGCTAGATCCCAGGACTCTGGGATCATGACCTGAGCCGAAGGCAGACGCTTAACGACTGAGCCACCCAGGCGCCCCTGCCAGGGACAGTTTAAAATCCACTTAGAGATGGATTTTGAAAACTGACTTCCATACTTAAGTTTTCCCTGAAATAAATCTAAATGCTCATTTCTTAGTAAAAATCATTCTTCATGTACCTTTCATAAGTTTATCCTCAACAGCCTTAGTATCTTTTAAACTATGACCCAATCCATGTGTCTTTTTTTTTTAAGAGAAAGAGGGAATGAGGGAGGGGGAGAGGGAGAGAATCTTTTTTATTTATTTATTTAAATTTTATTTTAGGGGCGCCTGGGTGGCTCAGTTGGTTAAGTGACTGCCTTCAGCTCAGGTCATGGTTCCAGGGTCCTGGGATCAAGCCCCGCATCGGGCTCCCTGCTTGGCAGGAAGCCTGCTTCTCCTTCTCCCACTCCCCCTGCTTGTGTTCCCTCTCTCACTGCCTCTCTCTCTCTCTCGCTGTTAAATAAAATCTTTAAAAAATAAATAAATTTTATTATGTTAATCACCATACACTACATCATTAGTTTTTGATGTAGTGTTCCATGATTCATTGTTTGCGTATAACACCCACTGCTCCATTCAATACGTGCCCTCTTTAATACCCATCACCAGGCTAACCCATTCTCCCACCTCCCTCCCCTCCAGAACCCTCAGTTTGTTTATCAGAGTCCATCGTCTCTCATGGTTCGTCCACCCCTCCGATTCCCCCCCCTTCATTTTTCAGAGGGAGAGAATCTTAAGCAGGCTCCATGCCCGTGCAGAACCCAACACAGGACTCCATCTCATGACCCTGAGATCATGACCTGAGCGAAAATCAAAAGTCAAGCTGCTTAACCCACCCAGGCGTCCCTCAATCCACATGCCTTTTAAAAGCAAAAACAGTAAGTGGTTAGGAGCACACAGGCCTGAACTTACACTTGATTCATCAATCTGCTTGAGTAGAATCATCTGCTCCCATTTACCCAAGATAAAGTATGATTCCTACTAAAAAGAATAGCCACTACCACTTAATGGGTTTCCATGTTCCAGATACTGTAAATAATAATGATCTTCATAACCATGCTGCAGGGACTGTATTATTCCTAAGAAAACTAAAGCTCAAAAAAGTTCCTTGACCAGTATTACCTAATAAGAACCAGAATTCAAACCTAGGGCCATATACTATATAGGCTCTTTCTTAACACCATATTATTAACAAATATTTATGTAAAAGTCAACAAAGTGAAATTTTGTGATGGACTACCCCCGAATAAATTAACCCATAGATATAAAAATAGTATTCAGAAAGAGCAGTTATCTTTTTCTTTTTTTTTTAAAGATTTTATTTATTTATTTGAGAGAGAGAGAATGAGAGAGAGAGAACACATGAGAGGGGATAGGGTCAGAGGACAGAGCAGACTCCCTGCCGAGCAGGGAGCCTGATGCGGGACTCGATCCAGGGACTCCAGGATCATGACCTGAGCCGAAGGCAGTCGCTTAACCAACTGAGCCACCCAGGCGCCCCTATCTTTTTCTTTTTTAAAAGATTTTATTTGAGAGAGAAAGTGCGTGGACACACTCGTGAGTGGGGGAAGGAGCAGAGGGGGAGGGAGAGGGACCAGCACACTCTGTTCTGAGTGCAGAGCCCCACAAAGGGCTCAATCCCACAGATCAATCCCACGACCCTGAGGACCCTGAGATCACGACCCAACCCAAGCCAAAACCAAGAGTTGGACACTCAATTGACTGAGCCACCCAGGTGACCCGAGCAGCTGTCTTTTTCTGATGTCCCATTTCACGTATCTGGAATTCAGGGATAAATTCACCAACTTTATTTAAGTCATTTTGAAATTTCAAATTTAATAAAATAACTCACCATACACTCCTCTCTTGAAATCAAACTCAATTCAAGAACAAGAGATTCAATCCAACATAAAAAAGACCTCAAAAGTTTTGAATCCCCTCACTTTTTTGCCTTTCCTATATACTCTTCCAAAGTTTTGATAATAAACATCCTACTTATAATAGGAAAATTGCAATTAAAACAAAATCTCTGCAGTTGATCAAAGTCAAACTTTAAACAGCACCTTGCTTCTCATCAATTTTAAACTCATCTACACCTGTTTTGTCTTTCATAATTTGGATGAATACCATTTACCTAACCTCTCATCTATTATAGAACAAAATAATCTACACTTGGCTTCAGAAAATCTGGACTCTTCAGTGTTTCTTGACTCAATCTCAGTCCCATGCTTTTATTATTCTTTAAGCCAAGAACATCTGGCCTTCTGCCCCTCAGGGTATACCCCTTCCTTCTTAGAGACTTCCTTAACCACCACAGCTTCAATGTCTTTCTAAACCTGCATCCACAATTAAAAATTAAATTGCATTGTCCTGTTTTATGTAAATTAGTCCCAACTCAATCAAAAAGCTCCTAGAAAGCAAACACTAGGTCTTCAACTAACCTCACTCACAAGCTTACGAGTTTAGCAGTAGGTAACATGCTACAACTGACTTCTAAATAAAATTCCGGTTTTTTTAAGTTTTAAGTAGTCTCTACACCCAACATGGAGTTCCAACTCACAACCCCAAGATCAAGAGTCATTGAGTGCTCTTCTGACTGAGCCAGCCAGGCGCCTCACAGGTTTATTTTAAATTATGCAAATTACATACAAATAAATGGCATTAGCAGTCTTAAATCTCCTGATCAACATCAAGAAAACATCACACTGATACAATTCAGGCAAGTTTGATTAATTGCTGTGCTATTCCCAAATCGTTTTGATGTATACACAAAAATAATCTTATATAATTACAAATAATAAAGATAACATCCATCTTCTCAGAGATTATAAAGATATTTACGCATTCACATACTATCTTGAAAAGTAAAATAGATTCTGCGCCAATGAAAATAACAATTCACCAGATTTTTTTTTTTAAGTAGGAAAGGAAAAGAGCTTTACAGTGGAGAACTTGGTGAACACTTTAAGTGATCAAAATAACATTCCCAATAATGACATAAACAGCCTCCTACTGTGAGGCACTGAGGACACAAAGTCGCTTAGGTAGTATTCCTGCCGGAGAAACACAATCAGAATGTACACAATGAGGAAACCTTAGACAAACTGAGGCGCATTCTACAAAAATAAACAGCATATACTCTTCAGAAAGGCAATGTCATAAACAAAGCAGCTGGGTGGGTGGGGTGTGGTATGCATATGTAACCACTGCAGATTAAAAAAGACCCTAAAGACGAAAACTAAAAGATCCTGGATTGGAACCTGGATCATTAAAAAATGGCTACCAAGGGGCGCCTGGGCGGCTCAGTCGTTAAGCGTCTGCCTTCAGCTCAGGTCATGATCCCAGGGTCCTGGGATCAAGCCATGCATCAGGCTCCCTGCTCCGAGGGAAGCCTGCTTCTCCCTCTCCCACTCGCCCTGCTTGTGTTCCCTCTCCCGCTGTGTCCGTCAAATAAATAAATGAAATCTTAAAAAAAAAAATGGCTATCAAGGGTATTAAGACCTACTGGTAAAATACAAATAAGATTTGTAGATAATAGTATTGTGTGTCAATGTTAAATATCCTGATGTTGATAACTGCACTGTGGCTGTAAGTGCATGTTCTTATTTTTAGGAATTAACAGAAAAATATTGAGAAGAAAAGGAGCTATCTGAAACTTACTTTTTTTTTTTTTTTTAAAGATTTTATTTATTTATTTGACAGAGAGAGACATAGCGAGAGCAGGAACACAAGCAGGGGGAATGGGAGAGGGAGAAGCAGGCTTCCCGCTGAGCAGGGAGCCCGACGTGGGACTCGATCCCAGGACCCTGGGATCATGACCTGAGCCGAAGGCAGACGCTTAACGACTGAGCCACCCAGGCGCCCTGAAACTTACTTTCAAATGGTCAGAAAATTACACATCTCCAAGGACAACAATAAAGTAAATGTGGCAAAATAGTACAGTGGCAAATCTGGGTGAAAAGTATATAGGCATTCTGTGTCTATTCTTGAAATTTCTCTAAGTTTGAAATTATTTCAAAATAAAGTTAATAAAATGGGGAGAAAATTACAGTTTTCATTTAATTCTGCAAATACTGGCTACACTAAAAGTCATGTGCAACAATTCATAAAACTTTGAAATGAGTTTATTTCAGGGGCACCTCGGTGGCTCACTCGGTTAAGTGTCTGACTCGATTTTGGCTCAGGTCTTGATCTCAAGAGTTATGAGATCGAGTCCCATGCTCAGCAGGCACTCTGCTGGAGATTCTCTCTCCCTCTACCCCTCCTCCCCCTCTAAAAAAAATAAATAAAATAATGAGTGTATTTCCTCAGACCTATACTTAAAGTCCTTAAACAGAGTACTTTTCTAAAAGATTTTATTTATTTGAGAGAGCGAACAAGCGGAGGGGTGGGGGAGAGGGAGAAGCAGGCTCCCTGCTGAGCAGGGAGCTAGACATGGGACTCGATCCTAGGACCCTGAGATCATGACCTGAGCCTAAGGTAGATGCTTAACTGACTGAGCCACCCAGGTGCCCCCAAACACGGAGTATTTTAGCAAAAAAGAAAATAGGGGCCCCTGGCTGGCTAAGTTGGTAGAGTGTGCAACTCTTGACCTCTGGGTTGTAAATTCAAGCCCCACACTGGGTGCAGAGATTACTTAAAAATAAATTAAAAATAAAATTTTTAAGTGTAAAAAACAAAAAAAGAAGTTACCCAGCAGCTTTTTACAAGTGTCTTAGAATGAGAAAAGATGACAAAGAGAATGTTCTAACATAAGGATCATTATTTTTATACACTTTTGGTCATTAAAACCTTTAGGTTTCTATAAAAGACTTCTCCTTACAGCAGCTTTCTTTCACTTTTGTGACTACTTCCTATTACCACTGAGAACAATTCCACTAAATGCTTTGACAATTTATGGCCAAAGGGCTTCACTTGTAGATCAGCTGTATTTGCTGACATTACTAATCAACCAGTCCTACCCTAGTAATATTTAATAAATAAAAAGTAAGGAGGTGGGGGGAACCAGGAGAATGATGATGGATATATAATAAAGGGAAGAGAGAAGAGCACAAAAAAGCAAAATTGGATCTCCAATGGGTCCAAGTCCCAACCAGAACTGCCATGAGCGAAACACACATTTATGTCTTGTTGAACACTCCAGCTTTTATACATGAAAATGCTACTGACTCATCATAGCAGGGCAAGTGGTATGTCAAACTGTTTTTCCCCATGCTGTCATGTGGAACTGGCCTACCCCTTTTTTAAATCTAGTGCTTCTAGAGCCACAGGCTAGACAGTTACAGTGAGATCCGTGGTAAGAACAGGCTTAAGTGGTGAGTCAAGGTTAAGCTCCTGCCATGGATTTGCTTTCTGAAATAAGGTAAACATAAGATCCTCAAGCACAAACACAAAATAAATTATAAAGTCCCAGTTAGCCAGAAGACAATGCTAGAAGGGAAGATGCATGCATTCCTAGAGCTTAAGGATCTTGTACTGGTAATAAACAAAGAACAGAGGAAAATCAGAGCCAAGATCTTACTGAATTCACACCCTATCCCTAAATTTCCCATTAGGACACATTCAACCTAATCTTGAAATCAATCCATAATCTCAACAAGAACAATAACAAGATTAAAGAAACAATC
>NC_138372.1:20041080-20092103 GCF_054177405.1 Leptonychotes weddellii | reverse complement strand
AAAAAAAAAAAAAAAAGAAACAATCTTAAGAAATAAAGATAAATTTAAAGATATTAAGAAAGTGTAAATCAAGGGAAAAAGTTTCTAGCCCTCAGCATCTGGTCTGCCACTTAAATAACTAGAGGTAATACCCATACTAATCACCCATCCCACCTGAGCCCCTCCCCAGTTTACATCTACGATTATAAAATACAAAACTTCATCTCTAGGAAATATCCTAAAATCCACAAGGTGGCAATGTTACCTAAAATCCGCACATTTGAAACCTCTTCCTGTAATACGAATAGATCTCTCTGCGGATTTATTTTTCCTCTATTTAGCTTAATATCCTCGTTTCTAATACCATCCCACTCCCTCCACTTTTAAGAAGCCCTTAAACACAACTGAGACATATATTTATTTGCTGGCTATAATTTTATTAACCTTAAAAAGTGATATTCACCCCTAAAATTAAGTTTACTTATATAGCCCTCAACTAATTTTTTCTATGTCCCCATGGGCCTTGAGAAAAAGGAACAGAAATTTCAGTGTCCCTGGCTGAAAGTAAGAGAATGCTGAGATGGGCTAACATGAAAAAATGTGATTATACTAAAATCACTTTCATGGAGACATATGCCATATGATTTTACTTATATGTGAAATCTAAGAAACAAATGAATAAACAAAGCAGAAACAGACCCATAAATACAGAGAAAAAACTGATGGTTGCCAGAGGGGAGTTGGGAGGGATAGGAAAATGGATGAAGGAGAGTGGGATACAGCCTTCCAGGTATGGAATGAATAAGAGGATAAAATGTACAGCAAAGGGAATATAGTCAATGATATTGCATGGTGACATAGCCTTATATGGTGACAGATTGGTAGCTACATTTGTGGTGAGCAGAGTGTAACATATAAACTTGTCCAGTCATATCACTATGCTGTACTTGGGCACCTGCATGGCTCAGTCAGTTGGGGGTCTGACTCTCGATTTCAGCTTGAGTCATGGTCTCAGGGTCATGGAATTGAGCCCCATATGGGGCTCTCCACTCGGCGTGGAGTCTGCTTAAGACTCTCTCTCGGGCGCCTGGGTGGCTCAGTTGGTTGAGCGACTGCCTTCGGCTCAGGTCATGATCCTGGGGTCCTGGGATCGAGTCCCACATCGGGCTCCTGGCTCGGCGGGAGGCCTGCTTCTCCCTCTCCCACTCCCCCTGCTTGTGTTCCTGCTCTCTCTGTCTCTGTCAAATAAATAAATAAAATCTTTAAAAAAAAAAAAAAAAAAGACTCTCTCTCACCTTTCCCTCTGCCCCTCCCTACCATTCCCTCTCTAAAATAAATACATCTTAAAAATACATATGTATCTTTGGGGCACCTGGGTGGCTCAGTCGGTTAAGTGTCTGACTTCAGCTAAGGTCATGATCTCAGGGTCCTGAGATGGAGCCCATGTCAGGCTCCCCACTCAGCAGGGAGTCTGCTTTTCCCTCTTCCTCTGCCCCTCCCCTCTTTCATGCTCTGTCTCTCCCTCAAATAAATAAATAAAATCTTTAAAAAAAAAAAATCTTCTAGGGACACCTGGGTGCCTCAGTCTGTTAAGCGCCTGCCTTTGGCTCAGGTCATGATCCCAGGGTCCTGGGATCGAGTCCCACATCCGGCTCCTTGCTCAGGGGGGAGCCTGCTTCTCCCTCTGCCTGATCTGCCTGCTGCTCTCTGCTTGTGCACACTTTTTTTTTTTAAATATTTTATTTATTTATTCATGAGAGACAGAGAGAGAGAGAGAGAGAGAGAGAGGCAGAGGGAGAAGCAGGCTCCCAAGGAGCAGAGAGCCCGATGCGGCACTCGATCCCAGGACCCTGGGATCATGACCTGAGCCGAAGGCAGACGCTTAACCATCTGAGCCACCCAGGCGCCCTGCTTGTGCGCACTCTTTGACAAATAAATAAATTAAAAAAAAAAAAATCTTCTACCTTCTCATCCCCTTTTAAGTTTTTCTAGGTGCAGAAATGGTCATTTAGTTGGAATGAATTTGTGGGAACTGAAGGAGGAGCAACAAGATAAAGTTAATTCATTAAATAACATTTCCTACCATCAAATTCTTTCCAAGACTGCTAATTACAAGCTGAACTCCTATACACATTTTACCAAAAGGGTTAGAAGTAAAAAGCCTAGATAATCTACTATTTTCAGTACCTGAATAATAATTCTGACTAGTAACAGAACAAGAGTAAGATAAATCATACATTAACATTTTTTTAGCTTAACTAAAATAATGAGAAAACACTAGCTCCAAATCAAATGAAATGGCCTGACATTCTTGACTATTCTCTACATCACTCCTTGGTTTTCCAGTAAAAACTACATTTGAACCAAAACTAATTTCACAATAAAACCAATTTCTCAAAACATTTCATAATACAATTTAACAAATAAGGTTGTTTTGGGGTTTTTTTTTTAAGATTTTATTTATTTATTTGACAGAGACAGCGAGAGAGGGCACACAAGCAGGGGGAGTGGGAGAGGGAGAAGCAGGCTTCCCGCTGAGTAGGGAGCCCAATGCAGGACTCCATCCCAGGACCCTGGGATCATGACCTGAGCCGAAGGCAGATGCTTAACGACTGAGCCACCCAGGCGCCCCACAAATAAGGTTTTTAAAAGCTTCTCAAATCCCCTCCATTCCCAGTACAAGCATATTTTGCATTTGACAGATAAATTCAGAATGAAGTAATCATCAGAATATACTTTCCAGTCATCTGATGAGATGCTCCAGCTCTACCTCCAAAAAATATTAACAACTCCAAGAATGCCTGGGTGGCTCAGTCGCTAAGCATCTGCCTTCAGCTCAGGTCATGATCCCAGGGTCCTGGGATAGAGCCCCGCATCGGGCTCCCTGCTTGGTGGGAAGCCTGCTTCTCCCTCTCCCTCTGCTGCTCCCCCTGCTTGTGTTCTCTCTCTCTAACAAATAAATAAAAATCTTAAAAAAAAAAAAAAAAAAATTAACAACTCCATTAATACCTCTCTAGTCCAAGCTACTGTCATCTGTCACCTGGAATGTGCCAGACTCTTAAATGACCTCCCTTTCACTCTTGTGCCCTCTTCAGTGTATTCCAAGGGCTGGACCCCAAAATGGAAACTCAGTAGCACTATTAGGTACCATGCCAAAAGTTACTGAAGAATCTGATGATTCAAAATAAACAAGTTATATTTATGTGTATACATAAATATGCCTAATCTCACAGATCACAATCATTCATAAAAGACCTGTACGTGAAAAATTTATATATAATTTAATTCTAACACCCACAATAAGGTATTTTTCTGATTAAAAAAAATACTAAAGCAGGGCGCCTGGGTGGCTCAGTCGGTTGGGCATCTGCCTTTGGCTCAGGTCGTGATCCCAGGGTCCTGGGATCGAGCCCCCAGTCGGACTCCTTGCTCAGTGCATAGGTTACTTCTCCCTCTCCCTGCAGCTCCCCCTGCTTGTGCTATCTAAAACCTTAAAAAAACAAACAAAAAAACTAAAGCTCAGAGAAGTTTACTTGCTCTAATCATAGTGGTAGATAGGATTTTAGGTCTTCTAGAGCCCTTAGCCTTTCTGCTACTATAAATATATGTTAACAAGACCACAGACTCTAGAATTCATGCTCTCTATAAGTAATATCAACCAGATACATAAATAAAGGCCCATCATATGTAACATACTTTATAGAATCCTTTCCCCCATCCAAAAAAACGGATTACCTTTAAAAAATCAGCCTTTAAACATCTTAGTTTGGGCAACTTCAAGATGGCTAGTGGCCACTAAATATTACAGCTTAAAATTAACAACTCTCTAAAAAATTAACATGCTCTAAGAAAGAAGATACAATAAAAAGGAACATTAGGGCGCCTGGGTGGCTCAGTTGGTTAAGCGACTGCTTTCGGCTCAGGTCATGATCCTGGAGTCCCTAGATCGAGTCCCGCATCGGGCTCCCTGCTCGGCAGGGAGCCTGCTTCTCCCTCTGACCCTCCCCCCTCTCGTGTGCTCTCTCTCTCTCATTCTCTCTGTCTCAAATAAATAAATAAAATCTTTAAAAAAAATAAAAAGGAACATTAAATAATGCAAAACTTAGGGGCACCTGGGTGGCACAGTTGGTTAAGCATCTGATTCTTGGTTTTGGCTCAGGTCATGATCTCAAGGTCCTGGGATGGAGACCTGCGTAGGGCTCTGCTGAGCAAGGAGTCTGCTTGATCTCTCTCCCTCTCCCTCCGCCCTTTCCACTTGTGCTCTCTCTCCCCCTCTAAAATAAATAAATCTTTAAATAATGTAAAACTTAAAAACATTAGTGTCTCTTAGAAACAGCCACAATGTCTCTAAAAAGCATATTATAACATCAAGTTACAGGGGCACCTGGGTGGCTTGGTCAGTTAAGCCTCTGACTCTTAATTTCAGCTGAGGTAATGATCTCAGGGTCATGAGATCCAGCCCCATGTTGGGTTCCACAATGGGCATGGAGCCTGCTTAAGATTGTCTCTCGCCTTTTGGCCCTCCCCTCACTTAAAAAAAAAAATTCTTTTAAATAAATAAATAACATCAAGTTACAGATGTAGGATATTAAGCCAAAGAGACTGCCACCTTTTAATGGAAAAGTATGGCAACTCTAATTAGAGACTCATAATACTGACAGATGATTAAAAATGGGCAAACTGCTGAAAATACCACAGTACTGAAAGGTTTAGCAAAATTGGCCAGGTTTATCAAACACATGTGAATTCTAACACTGCTTTTAAAGATGAAGTCTTTTTTTTTTTTTTTAAAGATTTTATTTTATTATTTATTTGAGACAGAGAGAAAGAGAGAGCATGAGAGGGAGGAGGGTCAGAGGGAGAAGCAGACTCCCTGCTGAGCAGGGAGCCTGATGCGGGACTCGATCCCGGGACTCCAGGATCATGACCTGAGCCGAAGGCAGTCGCTTAATCAACTGAGCCACCCAGGCGCCCAAAGATGAAGTCTTGACACAAACAGGTAAGAGACTTTTGGGGGGAAGACAGGACTACAGTACAAAGAAACTTAGGAACCAAACTTGCAGGAAAAATAAGCATGAGGAATTTGAGGTAACAGGCATACAAAACACTTACTAATGATATACATAATCCAGGAGTTCTCAAACTTGAAAAATACAAGAGTCACCTATAGATAAGGGCTGATAAAATGCAGATTCCAAGGCCTTGCCTCCACAGATGCTCCTTCAGTAGGTGAGAAAGGACAAGAATCTGCAGTTTAAGTACTCACAGATGGTAATTTATGTAAACTGATAAACTTCTCAATCAACTTCTAATCCCATAAAAAAATGCCTAGGGAGCTCACTAAATTAAATTTTTACTTTAATAAGTCTGTGTGTAGAGCCTAGTTACCAGTATTTCTGTAAATACTTTCCAGATGACTCAAAGTTTATTTTATATCATTGTTACCATCTTTTTGTTTATACTCTGAAACACTCACCTAGGTCCACCCTGCTCCCCTCCCCATCCTTTCTGCAAGCTTAGGATTCCAAGTAAAGTAACATTTGCCATAAATGATTTGAATTACCCAAGAACTTGTCTGGGTTCTAGTTCTGGCTCTGCGACTAAACAGAATCTTTTTTTTTTTTTAATTTTTATTTATTTGAAAGAGAGAGCACAAGCAGGGGGAGGGGCAGAGGGAGAGAGAAGCAGACTCCCTCACTGAGCAGGGAGCCCAGTGTGGGGCTCGATCCCAGGACTCTGGGATCATGACCTGAGCCAAAGGCAGACTCCCATCCAACTGAGCCACCCAACTGTTTAGGTGCCCCTAAACATAAGTAATCTTGCAAATTTGTGTCAAAAATGAGAGTGAGACAGACTAAAACCTTCCCAATTTTATAACCTTTTCAGAGTACATTATGTCCAGAGCCATTTGTGTTCCCCCTTATTCCTGCTGCCTGTCATTAGCAACTTTCACAAGCTTAGGCAGAGTAGATCCAATTAGCTCCATTTTGATGCTTGTGATGAGGGAAGTATAAACCTGAGCGCTTAAACAAAGGTTTAAAATTTCAATTAATTATGCTCTCCTCATATACCCTCAAAGAGGTGAATGGCATCAGTAGATAACAGAACATTGTTGTTAACTGTTTTGAATGATAAATGTGGGGGCGCCTGGCTGGCTCAGTCAGTACAGCATGTGACTCAATCTCAGGGTTGTGAGCTGGAGCCCACACTGGGTGTAGAGATTACTTAAAGATAAAATCTTAAAAAAAAAAAAGAAAGAGAGAAAGATAAATGTGAAGATGCAGCAAAGCATAAGAACAAAAAAAGCTTTGGGGCAAAACAAATTCCAGCTCATCTACAACTTAGATCTTAGTGATCATGAGGAAGTTATACCTTCTGAATCACAGTTCCCTAACTGTAAAATGAAGATAATCTTATAAAGACTACAAAAAGGGGGGGGGGGTGCCTGGGTGGCTCAGTCGATTAAGCATCTGTCTTCGGCTCAGGTCATGATTCCAGGGTCCTGGGATGGAGCCCCGCATCAGACTCCCTACTCAGTGGGGACCCTGCTTCTCCCTCTCCCGTTCCCCCTGCTTGTGCTCGCGCCTTCTCTGTCAAATAAATAAAATCTTCAAACAAACAAAAAGACTATTAAAAGGGATCAGAGACAAGATACGAAAAGTGCCTAATATATAGATGCCCCAAAAATGGCTAAATATGGGTATATACCTAAAGTACTAAGTGGAAAAAGCAGGACAAAATACTACACAGAACATGATTATTACTGTATAAACCACTTGCATAAGACAAGCAAAATGCCAAAACAATGAGTGGTTTTGTCAGAGTAAAGAAATTATGGGTGACTTTTTTCGTTTTCTATACTTTTTATAATTTGATTTTACAATGAAAAATGCAAAGACAAAATTTGCAAATACTACTATAAAATTTGCACACTGGAAATTTTTCACATGCAAACACTTTAAAATTCTAGAAGCTATCCACACCCTGATTACCAAAAAAGTTCACATAAAGTCAAAAGTTTATATAAATCTACCTTTTCTAAATGGTTTCCTGTATTACATAAGTGATATGGCCAAATTTTTAACTTTGACATATATAGCGAAGTACTAAATATCTCATAAGAACCACCAGATCTTTTAATAGCAGTGCAAAAGAGTTGGAAAGATTAGCTGCCTGCCTCTTCCTTTCCCCCTCCCCCATATCTAACAGCTCAAACTTGGGGGTTTAGCCATTTTCTTCCTTCATCTTTCCACTATTTTTCCTATCCATCCTTCCAGACCCAACTCAAATACAATCCTCCATTAATATGTCTTGACTCTAGCCCTAACTGGTCTTGCTATTCTTTTCTTGTACACTTAGTCTCATACTGTAAAATTAGCATTTTAATATACACTGTCCTATACTGTTTCATTTATTGATATCTTCTCCCTATGATTAACTGGAGTTAAATCAGTTCAATCAGGAATTGTTTATTCAGCAAGAGATGAAAAGCATTAGGGCACTATTTACTGAGCTAGTTGTTATACTAGAAGAATCTGGTCCAGAGAAGGTGGCAGCACGCAAATTTAAACTGAATTACTTGCTTCTGTGGAGGAGAAAGGCAGAGGGACGATATGAGTTACCATACTCAGAGCTTTTCTCCTTGGTCATTTGCAGACTTGCAGGATTCAACAGTGAAGAAAGAGATTATTTTTGTTTGCCCTAATTCAGGAACAGAGCAATTTCCTCCTCTACTCTACATGAAACTCCTGAACAGCTACAACCAGCAGTCCTTTGTCACACTAGGGCAGTCAAAACCAATGCTGTGGCCTCCCCACCTTTTATGAGATAGTCTTCCTCATATCCCCATCCCCGCAGACCAAATAAACCAACACACCTAGATGAGATGCTGAAGCTGCAGGAGCTTACACTTCTTCAATTACAAAATAGACCCACCCCAACTTCCATGTACCATTCCTCCATTTTAAAAATTTCACATCATCCAATGGGTTCCAAATTATGCTTCAGAGGGGAGAGGCTTTGGGGATCTCCCGGGGGGGGGGGGGAAGCGCCTAGCACCTAAGGTGAGCAATTCACAGGGTTCTGAGTAAGGTTTTGTTTGGGAGGAAAAGAAGAATTCACTCCTAAAAAGCCTGAAAACGGTTATAGGACTAATCTTTACTTCTGGCAAGTAAGCACAAAGGCTCACATCTGAGTAATTCTTGTTTTAAACTATTCAGAGTAGAGAGTAAATGATTCTAGAGTTGCTAACTATCCTTATCCCAAAATGGTGATGTTTGGAAAAACAGCAGTCCCCTCTGGATCAATCTTTAGCCATATCAAAAAAACAAAATACTGCAATTTTTTAATACCTATTGTATTTCAGACATTTTTATATGGTCTCATTTACCAAAACAGCCCATACTAACTAGATAAAAACTGGTCTTACTTCCAGCAGCTCAAACTTTACTGAATCTCTTTAAGGCCTGGAACACCTTGTGGGTGACGAAGAGTTGAAACAATATAGAAAAAAAAATAAATGCAGAGTCTGTTGAGTAATGTATGGACACCAAAACCACCAAAACCTTCAAATACCTAACAACAAAGCCCTCTCATGTTACTTTTATTCAACAGATAGCCATTGGCATTTCCAATCATCAGCTACCTCTCTGCAACCTCTGAATAAGTTGATTATACTCCACTGCTCCCTCTTTAACCCATCCTTTAAATTGTGTTACAGGGGTTCTTCCTTTGACCCTCTTCTCTTACTGTGTGTTGGCTCTAGAACCCCACTGCAGAAACAGGTCACCAGCTCTCCTTTCTCAATTTATGTGACTTTACAAAATTATTCTTTTTTGTGCTTCAGTGTCTTTATCTGTAGAATTAGACAGTTGCACCTACCTAACAATAATATAAGAATTAAATGAAAACTAACAAATACGTATTCAGGACAGATGTGTGGTAAATACCATACAGTTGTTCAATAATTTCAGCCATTATTTTTATGACCAATATTCTTGACATCTTATACTCTTTCATGCCTTTGCCTCTACTGAAGTCTAAAAAAACCTCTTTCTTTCTTGAGCTCCAGACCCTACTATCACCCTACTGTCCCCCATAGGTACCCCTAACACTATCTCTAAAAGACAACACATCTCCAAACCCCCTAAGTTTAACCTGCTGCTCATCCTTTTTTTTTTTTTTTTAAACAGTAACTAGTCAGGAAATATGTACATTCTTCAAATCCACCTTTCCCATCATTGTTTTGGTTCAGGTCTCATGGTCTTTTTCTTCCAAACCTGTTAAAGCCTCTGATTTGGTCTTTGAGCCACCTACACCTGTCATTTACTAGATGAGCTTAGTTAAGTTGCTAACCTGAGTTTCCATTTTCCTATCAGTAACTATGAGACATGGCCTTCCAAGGTTGGTATGGGGATTAAAGGAAGACTATGAAAGTGGCTAACAAATCAGTGCTCAGTAAGCATTTCACCCTTCCCATCCTCCACACTGTCATTCCACATAATTCCCTTACAATCCAACTAAAACAGAAGTATATAATAAAACTGCAAAGCCCTGGAGTGCCTAGGTGGCTCAGTTGGTTAAGCATCTGCCTTCGGCTCAGGTCACGATCCTAGGGTCCTAGGAGCCTGCTTCTCCCTCTCCCACAGTCCCTCTCCCTGCTCATGCACACTGGCTCGCTCTCCCTCAAATAAAATCTTAAAAAAAAAAAAAAAAAAAAATTGCAAAGCCCCGGAGCGCCTGGGTGGCTCAGTCGGTTAAGCATGTGACTCTTGATTTCAGCCCCTGAGATGGAGCCCTGCACTGGGCTCCACGCTGGGTGCGGAGCCTACTTTAAAAAAAAAAAAAAGTGGGGGAAAAAAACAAAGCCCTTCATATACTGCTGGGTCCAACCAACCTCTCCAGCTTTACCAATTACTATTCTTTTCCACTTCTCATTATTCTGAAAACATAACCTAAGCATTCATGAGATCATGTTTATGAACATGCTGTCTCCTCTTCCTAGAATGCCCTCCCCACTTTTCTATCTGGCAAACTCCACATAATGGTCCATGGGCTTTGGGGCCTGAGAGAGTTCTGTATCTATTCAGATGTAATTCCAACATATTTTCATTTATCATTCATTAAGACAAAAGTGAAACGAAAACATGTCAGAACTTCACTAGTTCATCCATAATTTGAGCAACTTCTCTGCTAAACCGGATAATACTTTTCAAATTCTGGAAGACTATTTTCTCAAATTTTTGTGCTATTCAAAATATGCAGAGCTACAGACATGACACACTCAAATTTAATCTGCATTAATATTTTCTCTATCACTTTAAGGCAGACAATTAACAAAAACCAAGTCCTGATTTGTATACATAGCATGTCAATTTTTTTTTTTTTTTTTTTAAGATTTTGGGTGCCTGGGTGGCTCAGTTGGTTAAGCGACTGCCTTCGGCTCAGGTCATGATCCTGGAATCCCTGGATCGAGTCCCGCATCGGGCTCCCTGCTCGGCAGGGAGTCTGCTTCTCCCTCTGACCCTACCCCCTCTTATGTGCGCTCTCTCTCTCATTCTCTTTCTCTCTCAAATAAAATCTTAAAAAAAAAAATTAGCTTTTTTTTATGATTTTATTTGTCAGAGTTAGAGAAAAAGCAAGAGCAAGAAAGCACTCTAGTGCACAAGCAGGGGGAGTGGCAGGCAGAGGGAGAAGCAGGCTCCCCGCTGAGTATGGAGCCCGATGTGGGACTCGATCCCAGGACCCTGGGATCATGATCTGAGCTGAAGGCAGATGCTTAATTGACTGAGCCACCCAGGCGTCCCAGCATTTGTCAATTTTCATGGTGTAAATAACATGGCAGAGCTATGTATTATATATTGTTTATATACAATATTATATATCGATACAATAAATCCAAATAATCTCAAGAGTGATAAATGTATTTATCATGGTTTAACGGTAACAGTAACTATATAGTAAGTTTATGTAGTTTAATTGTAATTTTATAATGTATTTTTTTTTTTAAAGATTTTATTTATTTATCTGACAGAGAGCGAGAGAGACAGCTAGAGAGGGAACACAAGCAGGGGGAGTGGGAGAGGGAGAAGCAGGCTTCCCGCTGAGCAGGGAGCCCCATGTGGAACTCGATCCCAGGACCCTGGGATCATGACCTGAGCCAAAGGCAGACACTTAATGACTGAGCCATCCAGGCGCCCCTATAATGTATTTAAAAATACTTTTAATACAATGAATTTAATTTTATGTCATTTTAATAATGATTTTTTTTAATAAATTCTTTTTTTTTTAAAGATTTTTTTATTCATTTGAGAGAGAGAATGAGAGAGAGAGAGCACATGAGAGGGGGGAGGGTCAGAGGGAGAAGCAGACTCCCCGCCGAGCAGGGAGCCCTATGCGGGACTCGATCCAGGGACTCCAGGATCATGACCTGAGCCGAAGGCAGTCGCCCAACCAACTGAGCCACCCAGGCGCCCAATAATGATTTTTTTTTAAGATTTTATTTATTTGACGGAGAAAGAAAAGAGCGAGAGAGGGAACACAAGCAGGGGGAGTGGGAGAGGGAGAAGCAGGCTCCCCGCTGAGCAAGGAGACCGATGCAGGACTCAATCCCAGGACCCTGGGATCATGACCTGAGACGAAGGCAGCCACCTAACGACTGAGCCACCCAAGAGCCCCTGTTTAACAGCCAGCTTGCTAAAAATTTTTTTAGATATTATTTGAGAGAGAGAGAGAGCACAAGCTGGGGAAGTGGCAGAGGGGGAGGGAGAAGCAGGCTCCCTGATGAGCAGGGAGCCCGATTTGGGGCTAGATCCCAGGACCCTGGGATCATGACCTGAGCCAACTGAGCCACCCAGACACCCCGCTAAAATTCTTAAAAGCTAAACAGCTCACAATTAGCCAGCTACACATAACTGACAACTGAAATACCAAACCACCACTTATTAAGCAATAAGAACTTACACAAATAACCTCTTTGAGGCTGCTGCTGCTTATAAAATGAGAATATACTAAACTTTTATATGCACTATGTGCCAAGCACTGTGCTATCACCTGAGTGCTTATTACTCATTCTGACATGGTTCAAATGTTATTTCCTCCATGAAGCCTTCCTTAATTTCCCCAAATTTATCACTCTTGTTCAGAAAACCATTTCTTCATTCCTCTATTACAGCTATTATCCCGTATTTTATCCATTTTATTGTCCTCTTTGCCTTCCTAAGGCAAAGATGGTACTTTATCAATTAACACAAACATTTGTTCAAAGATGAATACAAACAAAGGGCATGGTTCAAAGAGATCCAAATTCAGTGTCATCTATTCTCTTCCAGTCCTCCTCTAAGGAGGCTGCAGAAAGGCATTTTATTTTATCTATCCACAAAACAAGGAAGGTGATGAGTAACACAAATAGAATTTCCTTAACCCTTTTGTCAGAGAGACAAGTAAACTTATCTGCAAGACAGAAGTAGACATAAAGAGCCTTAGAATTTTACAAAAAGTTCAGGTTTGCCATCTCAATTAAAACAGGATACCCAGGGACGCCTGGGTGGCTCAGTCGGTTAAGCGGCTGCCTTCGGCTCAGGTCATGATCCCAGGGTACTGGGATCTAATCGCATCGGGCTCCCTTCTCCCCTCTGCCTGCCACACTCCCCCTGCTTGTACTCTCACTCTCTCTCTAGCAAATAAATAAATATTTTTAAAAAACAACAACAAAAAAACCCAGGATATCCAGCGTTCCATTAGTTCTAAAGAGGCAACTTAAACCAGTGGTGGGGGGTAGAAATACTATATGGAAAGGAACGATACGCCATGGTTATTTATTCTCTAAGCATTTAATAAGAAAACATATTTGGCTAAAGTGATGTTTTCTTTCTAACTTTTGTATCACAAATTTTACTTGGATGTTTTTAATTTTTTTCTCAAGTTGAAAATAGAGCAGGGGTGCCTGGCTGGCTCAGTCAGTGGAACATGTGACTCTTGATTTCGGGCTCATGAGTTAAAAGCCCCACATTGGGCACAGAACTTACTCAAAAAAGAAAAAGAAAATGGAGCCAAGGTCGACAGCTTCAAATATTTCCCAACAGGGGAGGGGAGTAAATGCCCAAATCAAAGGGTTAGGAGGAAGATGGCCATAAAGAAGAAAACAAACAAACCCAAAAAACTTCCTTATAAAGAGAAACACTGGGGCACCTAGGTGGCTCAGTCAGTTAAGTGTCCAACTCTTTGATTCTGGCTCAGGTCAGGATCTCAGGGTCATGAGATCTCTCCTGCTTAAGATCCTCCCTTCTCCCTCTGCCCCTCCCCCTCCTTTCTCTTAAAAAAAAAGAAAGAAACATTACTTGCACCAACACCATAGGAAAACTGGATTTTAAGAAAAAGGAAACACTTCTCTTAAATAATCATTTTTTATATTTTTTAAGCTTTTATTTATTTGAGAGAGAGAAAGAATGAGTGAGCGTGTGAGCACAAGACAGGGGAGGAGCAGAGAGAGAGGGAGAAGCAGACTCCCTGATGAGCAGGGAGCCCAAAGTAGGGCTGGACCCCAGGACCCCGGGATCATGACCTGAGCCAAGGCAGGTGCTTAATTGACTGAGCCATCCAGGCACCCCCTCCTCTTCAGTATGTTTAAGATAACAATTTTTTCATTAATACTAATGCAGTAAATATTTTAAAAAATAACTATCCATATACTTTATCTGTACTAAGATTTACTGGGAATGTATCAATCCTTTCTGTCATCCATGTCCTTCTAGCCTCAAGTCCTTTATTTTTTATATGTAATAAGTAATTAGGTCAAAAATTACAAAACAGAAATAACCTTCCTAAAAAGACCTTAGTTTAATAGCATCCATTCCTCTCTCCATGAATTTCAAATGTTATCTTGGGCTGGCTAACCCTCTTATTCTTGGTTTCTCTGGTCTAGACTATTCCACATATAAATCTTCTCCAGAACATATCTAATAAAAGTTCTTTTGGTCTCTTCTTGAAACCCTCCTGTCACTAAGAACTCCGTTTTTAGAAAGTTCTCCCTTCTATTTACAAAAATCTTCCTCCCTAGAACCTCGATCCACTGGTTCCGGTGCTGTCTTCTGGCATGGAGAATAAACCTATCAGTCTTTTTTTTTTTTTTTTTTTTAAGTGAGATCTATGCCCAACATGGGGCTTGAATTCGTGACCCTGAAATCCGGACGTCACGTGCTCTGCCAATTGAGCCAGCCTGACACCCCTAAACCTACCAGTCTTAAAGGCATTTGATAACGGCTATCATATTCCCCTTCCAAATCATCTCTTCTAAGCTAACCATTCTGATAAACACTAAGGGATATGATGAGAAACAAAATAATGTGTATGAAACACATCACTGGAAGAAGTGAGCTGTTATGTATTCAGCAGTGGTATCTCTTATTACCATATACTGGTTCACCTTTACTTCTACAAGCTTCCCATTGCCTTCCACGCAAAGATAAAAACAAAGAGAGCACTGGATGATTTATGGAATTGTTGAATCACCGATATATTGTACACCTGAAACTAATCTAACACTGTACGTTAACTAACTGGAATTAAAATAAAAACTTAAGAAAATGTAACATCAAGGGCGCCTGGGTGGCTCAGTCGTTAAGCGTCTGCCTTCGGCTCAGGTCGCTGTCCCAGGGTCCTGGGATCGAGCCCCGCATCAGGCTCCCTGCTCCGCGGGAAGCCTGCTTCTCCCTCTCCCACTCCCCCTGCTTGTGTTCCCTCTCTTGCTGTGTCTCTGTCAAATAAATAAAAATCTTAAAAAAAAAAAAAAAAGGTAACATCAAGAAGCTCCTCCATCCTGATTCAAATTAAATCTTACTCTTTCTATTAAACTCTAGAATTTTTTAAAACCAACTTTGTGCCTTTCTCAGTTTCCTTCTTTATCAAACTAACTGCATAAAGATTTCACTCAATGTGTGCCTGGGTGGCTCAGTTGGTTAAGCGACTGCCTTCGGCTCAGGTCATGATCCCAGAGTCCTGAGATCGAGTCCCACATCAGGCTCTCGGCTCAGCGGGGAGCCTGCTTCTCCCTCTGACCCTCTCCCCTCATGCTGTTTCTCGCTCGCTCTCTAATAAAGTTAAAAAAAAATTTTTCAGGGGCGCCTGGGTGGCTCAGTTGGTTAAGCGACTGCCTTCGGCTCAGGTCATGATCCTGGAGTCCCGGGATCGAGTCCCGCATCAGGCTCCCTGCTCAGCAGGGGGTCTGCTGCTCCCTCTGCCCTCTTCCCTCTCGTGCTCTCTGTCTCTCATTCTCTCTCTCTCAAATAAATAAAATCTTTAAAAAAAAAAAAAAATTTTTTCATTCAACTCCCTTTTCCTAATCTAATCTCCAACAAGCTTCCACTGTGGAGAAACCCACTCCACAAATACCAATTAGACTTGCTCTTAAATTGTACAGGACTTCTTGCTCCAAATTATTATCTACACAGTGTCACAGATGTGGGCTGTCCTGAATCTATGTTCATTCTTCCCCAAACACCTTTGGCTACCTTCTACACATCTTTCAAGGCTCAGCTCAAGGATCACCTCTTCCAGGATTTCTTTTTTTTTTAAATTTTTTTAAGATTTTATTTATTCACTTGAGACAGAGATAGAGAGAGAGAGAGAGAAAGCATGAGCAGGGAGAGAGGGAGAGGGAGAAGCAAGCTCCCCGCTGAGCCAGGAGCCCGATGCGGGGCTTGATGCGGGGCTCGATCCCAGGACCCCGGGATCATGACCTGAGCCGAAGGCAGACGCCCAACCATCTGAGCCACCCAGGCGCCCCTCCAGGATTTCTTGTGACCAATTCACCCACACCCCAGGCTGGGTTAGGCAGTCCTCACTTCCAAACTGGCACCCTGTACATATCTTGAGAAAATACTTTGTTTTGTATGCTGACCTGTCGCTAATGTAAGGCTCCCTGACAATACACTCCAGATTTCTCGGTGGTACCTAGCACACAGTAAAGAAAAGATATATAGCTTCTTCTCAATTCTTAAGCAGCATAATAAATCTTAAGTTTATCCAAACATACTCCAAGTCACTATTTTCAAGCCTTCTGCTTGAAAATAGGAGTACTTCTAGAGGTATTTAAGAAATACTGCTATTTTCACTTAATATCAATAACATTTTTAAAAATATACACCTTGAGCCATTATCACAATAATCACATCTTCTCTAGATCTTTCTCTCTCCCGTTAGCTTTCCAGTTATTCAGAATAATCATTTATCCAACTGCCTGAGACTGAGTCTAACACTGGGCTAGGCTTTAAGAAAATTAGGCAGTCTTTGGTCCCCTCTACTATTCTTATTTCTACCTATAGTTAAAAGGCTGGAAATATAAAACAAAAATTAAACCAACTATTACGAAGTTTATAAAAACATATTGCATCATTTATGCAGGAAATAACTCTCCCTTTATGCGAGGCTATTCTCAAGTTGAAACAAAGAGGTTAACTCACTCTTGTCTTCTTTTGACAATAATTCTTTCAAAAAAAATCTTTCAGAAACAAAAAGGCCCATATGGTAATATACAGCACAGCCAAGACCTTCAAAAAGCGTCACAGACCCTTTGAGCCAGCAGTAACACTGAAGGACAGATGTGAATCAGTATTTTTATCAATGGATGTTCACTGTAGTGTTATTTTAGCTGGAAAAAAATATAAAGCTGACAAATCTAACAATTAAGGATTGGTAAATTATAATAAATCTATGCTAGACTAGTATGAAGCCATCAAAAGTGATGTCATAGTAGAAATATTTAACGATTAGGGGAAGGTTCTAAATAAATGCAGAAAGCAGGTTACAAAATATTACCTGAAGTGTACAACAGAGTAAACCACATATGGAAGATACCCCTAAAATCTGCTGAAGTTTCAAGCTGGAGAGATCCAATGCTTAAAGGTTCTATGATACTGAATAACAACATGGAACAGAACAAGTCAGTAACAGTAGCCAAAAATGGCTATAGTTCTGCTTCAGTGTGTTCCACCAAGACACATGCCCAATCATGGAACTTTAGAATAGCTGTGACATCATTTTCAGGATGAAGCTTAATTATTTCCCCACTTACTGAGTTACCATGCCCATCTGGCACCATTTTTTGCAATTTTGTAAATAATACAAAAGTGCACATACAAACACCCCACCTAAAGAAGTCTACTGCCTCAATGAGCTAACAGTTTGACTCCCACAAAGCTTGTCTTGGAAGCCTAATAAAGACTGGCTGTACATCAGTTATGTAAGAATGTTAAGGATAACAGTGGGCAAGAGAAGTAAGGCAATACTGACTGAAATGGTAACTGGGTTTAGAAGCAATTATAGGGACCTTCCTGAAACCCCAGCAATCTCTTCTCACAGAAGGTAAACTAAAAAGTAATCTGATACGAGTATAATCGAGGCTTTATTTTTTTTATTTTTGGTGGTTTGTTCACCAGCCTGAGAACAATTAGTATAGTCATTCATCAAAAGTCTTTATGGAGTGGCTTTAAGAAAGATCCATTAGTTGGCTTAACAAAGACCCTAAACCTTGATTATTACTACTCACTATGAAAACATCACAAAGCTGGTCAATTCCAACATGTGAAATCTTACACCTCCTTATGAAGTTGAATTAATATTCGCTGAACCACTCAAGTGAATTTAATACAAACATAAACTTGATTAAAAGTCTACATAAATTAACAGCCCTGGGGCGCCTGGATGGCTCAGTAGTTAAGCGTCTGCCTTCGGCTCGGGTCATGATCCCTGGGTCCTGGGATTGAGCCCCGCATCGGGCTCCCTGCTTGGCGGGAAGCCTGCTTCTCCCTCTCCCACTCCCCCGCTTGTGTTCCCTCTCTCGCTGTGTCTCTGTCAAATAAATAAATAAAATCTTTTAAAAAAATAAATTAACAGCCCTCAAATTTGCTACTTCATTTTTAATTCCAAGTTTCCCCACAAGTTCTAACGCATACAAGTTGATCATTTATGCTGTACATTCCTGAAAACACATTCCTATCTTTGTCAGGGATTCCTATTTTTATTTTTCTGCCTTCCTATTTTTAATCACAAGATGTAGGACAGAACTTTGCAGATGAAAGCAAGCAGATGCATAATATGGGACTGATATTATGCATGTTTCAAGTGGTTAAACTAAGCACCTGGATGCCCCTCATACACATTAATAATCTGCTATGAAACTACACGATGCTTAAAAGGTCATGGCGTCCCATCCTTGAGTTCCTCTAGATAAAGGAGCCTGTTAAAACATCTTTAGAGCTTTTCAGATGTCTGGTGAAAATAATCAGTAAACAATTTTCCTCAAGATTATGGCACATTTTAAGTTAAACTGTTCAACTTTGGGGAATGGAAAAGAGGAATTTAAAGGACAAAAGAGAGTTTTTTCTGGACTTTTCAGTAATGTGGCTCTATACTTCTAGCATCACTGACAAACACATCTCCATTTTTTATTCATCTGTACACACTAGAAGGTAAAATGGCAACCATCCTGCTTTAATTGGAAGACTATGCACCTCTGATTCTGTGTTATAGAGGTGGAGAATCTAACCAAAGAGCCCTCCTTCTTCTGCTCAAAAAATAAGCTTTTACAGAGGCATAACAAGTGCCTCAGAGCCTAGATCAAATATATAAAATCTCTATGAATTCGTGACAAATATAAAAAAAATATATTTAGGGGCTCCCGGGTGGCTCAGTTGGTTAAGCATCTGCCTCCGGCTCAGGTCGTGATCCCAAAGTCCTGGGATGGAGCCCCGCACAGGGCTCCCTGCTTAGCAGAAAACCTGCCTCTCCCTCGCCCTTTGCCTGACACTCCCCCTGCTTGTGCGCGCACTGTCAAATAAAAAATCTTTAAAAAAAGAAAAACATATTTACATAAGCTTAATAGGCTTTATTTTACATTTGAAGCTAACCACTTAGGATTCTCTCAATCATTAATATATAATCTTTAAAAAAAAAATCTCCTTGCCCATAATAATCTTTTCATCTACTTCCTACATTTAAATGTATCTAAGTCCTAGATAACACATGCTCTGCACCAACCAGTATTTCACCATTCTCTATGGTCTTAAAGTTTACATTCACTCAATACACACAGACCAAGCATTACCAACACTTTCCAATAAATTCCAACTCTTTAGTTTGGACCTATTCTCCATCCCTCTGCCCAAGATTGTCATTTGTTACAGAAGGGAAACAAGAGAAGGTTACTTGGGCGCCTGGGTGGCTCAGTTGGTTAAGCGACTGCCTTCGGCTCAGGTCATGATCCTGGAGTCCCTGGATCGAGTCCCGCATCGGGCTCCCTGCTCGGCAGGGAGCCTGCTTCTGCCTCTGACCCTCCCCCCTCTCATGTGCTCTCTCTCATTCTCTCTGTCTCAAATAAATTAATAAAATCTTTAAAAAAAAAAAGAGAAGGTTACTCTTCAGGAATACAACAGAATTTTAAAAGCAAGAGATCAGCTTTTTCTGATTATCTGTTTTCCAAGTTTTATATAATACACACTACCTTTTCAAATGGAAAAAGGATTTTGAAAAAAGTAATTAAGCAGAACACTAAGAAGGACAGGAACAAGGAAAAAGTTCTGAAAAATACCCTAATACTGCCCATAGTCAGAGGCAAGCAGAAAGCGATGTCAGGGCTTGGTGACACACTAACTCCTGACTTAACCACCTTATCTGAGTTAGGCCAAAAGTTAATTATAACAGAACTTTTACCTTTTCTCTGCCATATTACAGCCTCAATCCTTTCCTACTTGAATTTCCATGGTTCTATCACTTCAATTAGTCCTTTTGCATTTCTTCTGGCCTTGTTCTTCACCTCTTTTGCATCATTTAAATTCAGTTTCTCTACAGTTTGTGCCTTCCATTAATTTAAGCTCATATTTCTACAAACTAAGTCAAACAGTAACACCAATTATACTTCCATAAAGGCTTGAACTGTTAAATGATACGTTTGTTATTTACAGAGCTTTTATTAACCATTCAGAAGAATACCTCTCCTTTCTCTCTAGTTCCTTCTCCTTCCCTGAAAGTCTTAAGAATGGTAAACTAGTTACCTTTTTAACACTTTCTTCTTCCTCCTGGCGTTTCTCATAGTGTGAGAAGTCATCAAAAATCGAAGTGGTGTGCTTGTAGCTGGCTATGATTTTCAACACCTGCTTAGCCTTTTCCAGAGGCACTTCCTGAGTGTCCCTGGAGTTGGTCACTGGTTTATTCTCGTTGTTCTCTAGGCGAATGTGTCGCAGCTGGCTATTGGGAACGTCCTTCACAAAAATCCACCTGACATCAAAACGACCCTTCCATTTGTCCTGGGACCACACACCTGCACATGTGTTGTAGTCCACAGCAGATTTCATTTCTGCAACGCCACAGAAGTGTCCACTGCCGTTGACACTGAAAAGTAAGTAAACGGGGCCTTTCCCGTTCATGGAGCGATAAGCAGCATCCAGTCTCTTGTTACCGTGCTCTGTGCTGCACCAGATATTATACTTAATGGAACGGTGGATATCGTCCTCAGAGTAGCTCTTAATGATGAAAACCCGGCCATGTTTCAGATTCCAGTCAAAATCCTTGGGGTTATAGTTATTAATGGACCGCAGCTTCTCCAACACTGGGTGAGGTTCTGAAGGAGTAGATCCAGATCCAGCCTGAGACTGTCCTACTCCATTACCATCCACCCCATTATGACCGAACCCACTGCCACGGTTCCGAGGTGCTACCCAGCGGGTTGGCTGAGTTGCCTGTTGCTGGACTGAGAGCTGGGCAGGCTGTGGTGGAGGTGGGGGCAATGGCTGTGTCTGTTGCCCCACTGATGCCTGAGCCACTGGTGGGCTATTGTTAGCCTGCTGACCTACAGGCTGAGGAGACCCCTGGGTTGGCTGCTGACCTATATTCTGAACCAAAGCCTGTGAGGGGGCTTTTGCCACAGGACCCTTATTATCCCAAGTTCCAATATCCATGTTATGTTTTATTGGGGGTGGTGGAAGACTTGACCCTGCAATGCCATTCTTGGTCTTCAACTTAGGTTGCTGTTTCGCAGGCTTGCTAGCAATATCAGCCCAAGATGCTGGTTTTGGAGGAGCAATGGTAGCTGGAGGCAAACTATTAGAAGCCACGATGTTACCAGTAATGGACCCACTACCAACTGCAGAACCTACAACTTTTGGAACATTGCTTGCAACTTCTGTGCTACCCAACTTCAGTGCTGCCATCCCCTGGTCTATAGTATTCATGCCAGGAGCCTTATTGAGGGTCTCACTGGCAAAAGCTGACTGTCCATCAATCATGGCTCCACCTAAGGAGCTAGGTGCATAAGCATAATTGCTACTATATCCAGAGCTCTGAGTAGACTGTCCCTGAGAACTGTTATTTCCCCAAGCTGAGAAGTCAATCCCACTGGGAAAGAAATTAAAACCATGTTGACCAAGAAATGGAGTGCTACCTAGGGCTCCTGGTTGTCCAAACATTGCATCTGGTAGGAAGTGAGGCTCTCCGTTGCTCAGCTGTCCATAAGAAGTTAGATAGGGCATGGCTGTATCACCCCCAGTAGACCAAGCGGCTTCACCCAAAGAATAGGAGAAGCCAATGGAGGGACTGTAGTAACTGGGTAAATAGGAATCTGACATGGCAGTATATGCATTATTCTGTGGAAAGGAAAAAAAAAAAAGACAAATCAAAACAATACACAAAAATTAATAAAACAACAATCATGACATTTCCTCTCCCAACTATTCATCCAATTCAAATTCAACTAAAAAAGCAAGTGACCATTTCAGGTAGTCTCTTCCCATAAACTTGCTGGAATTCTTATACTGTAAGAGATTTTGGTTTCACAATTGAAAAGTTTAAACATTTCAAGTTAAACTGACATATAGTTTAGGCCTTAACTTAAGCACTATAAAGTTGAGGACATACTTATAGGCCTTAACTTTAGCACTATAATTCAAAAAAAGGAAAACCCAACATCTCACCAACAGAAGTGTTGAGATGATGGCTTTTATTAAAACCAGTTCTCTCTGGATTTAAGGAGTGCGAATTTTGGCAGATCAGAGGAGTGTTCCTAAGAGTTTCCTATCAAAACCATACTACTCTAACAGATAAAACAACACAAAAAGAACTGGAAATTTCAAGTTCTATCCCAAAAATCTGTGCAGCCTTCCTCAACCATAAACCAAGGTTCATTACACCTAGTTTACATTGTTAGCCTCTTGGCAAACCATTTGGGAACATCAATAGATGCCACTATTTAATTATAACCTGGAAAGGAAATGCACAAGAGCTTCCAGAGTTTAAAACTAGAAAAATGTTGCTACCTGTTCTACTTCACCTAAAATGGCTCTAAGTTCAAATGTACACCTGACTTTTCCATTAAAAGTAGGAGAATTCCAAAAACATTGTAAAGTCTGTATCTTTAAGAATTAGTCTAAGGAATAACCAAAAACATAAACTTATACTCAACTAGTCAACACATTAGAAGACAGACTGCATTGCAAAAACCTCAATCATTCTTGACCTAAGTTTGCGAACAGTATTTTAACTTTTTTATAAATGCTATAACTCACAGAATAGTCCCTTAAGTGAGAAGCTGGAGATATAAAAGGACTGGTCTGTACAGGTATGGATACAGCTCAACTCAAAATAGACTAATTTCAAAATAGCTCTGGTACAAGAGTACTCTTATCTTGATGAGCACTGAGTAATATATGAAATTGTTGAATCACTTTATTGCACTCCTGAAACTAATATAACACTATATTAACTACATTGGAATTAAAATAATAGCTCTGGTACATAAGAATCCATGAACTAGTGAATAAAGAATTTCGTTCTTAAGAAGCTTGGATGACCATAAGTGTGTCAGGCCTTAAATCTGTATTACCAAAGCCAACAGTACTTCTCCCTAGCCAAACACAGCTCTTGAAAATTAAATGTTTCAACTAATGTGGTTTGATAAAATGGTGCTTTTCTCTGCCAAATTCTCCTTACCAAAAAAAAAACAAAAACAAAAAAAACCTAAGTCTTTCACACATACCCTCAAGTGTAAGAGAAGTCTATTTCTTGAAGACAGTGTTAAAATTTTAATAGACTCAAATCCATTATGAATAAGAAATTCAGTCTATAATCAATGGATTAAGCCTGAACAATTATATATAATATAAAGTGATGAATAATGGTTAAAAAGTACATGAATTACTCTTGACAAACTACAAAGGACAAAGATTCTGAAGTTATCCGTCTATTCAACCATGATTTCTACTCCCACCACCCCCAGCCCCGAATTTTTTAAAGACATTTAAGCTTTAGCTTACTTGAGAAGTAAAAACATGCACTTAATATCACACGTTATACCATTATATAGCTGAATGCCTACACCTGAACTGGCAGGTTCCCACATGCCCCTGAACTCAAAAATCTGAATTACACAATGTTTCACAAGAACTACCTAGAATTATGTTTCCAAATGCTCCCACTCTCCCTGTTATAATGATTATGTAAGCAAACTACTTCAATAGCAGGAACCTATAAATAGTTCATTCCTCTACTTCCTTCCTACTTTTCCTGATTAACTGGTTGACTTTTCTGAAAACTTTTCCCAATCACTTGCTTAAGTGGTTTCTATACTCTCAGTGGAGAAAATTTTACATGAGGGATCTAAAAGTTTTATGCAAGAATTAGGTCCAAATATGGGCATGCACCAATATGTCAAGTTTTCAAAACTATTGTATCTATCGTATGGCATCCACTCAGAATTTATATAAATGTCTCATATGCTTTTTCATTTTTTAGGGTATCTTAGGTGAGTTACTCTAAGTTTTCCTTTTGGTTTATTAATCTGTGGGTTTATATTTATTAGCTACAACCTTATGATTTTTATCTTTGGGGCCCATGATATTAATACAAAAGAAGTGACAAATCAAAGTAGTTTCTACATGCACAGAACATGTTAATATATGAACCTATATAGACCTAAAAGAAATTAGAAGAAAAAGTTACATGGCAAAAACCTCAATCATTCTTGATCTTCATTTGTGCTAAACAGTATTTTATCTTCCTTTAACTCCATTTTATAAATCCTGTAGCTCCTATAAGAAACCGGAGGTGTACAAAGTTGGTCTCTAAAGATAGAGATACATCTCAACTTGAAAAAGGAATACCTAGGTCCAAAAGTTAGGATAACCTAACAACCCACTAACTAGTGACCAGATGAAAAGGAAGATTCCAGTTTCTGCAGCACTGAATAAAGTTCAGGTGATTTTTTATTAGTTTTTTCCCCATCACATATACATCCAATTTTCCTAAAAGAAAAAGGTTTGGGGGGTAAAAAGTCAGAATACTTAAACTGGAAAGTATTCTTCAGTTTTGCACTGTTACATTCTTGGTAAGAAAAATTACTAACAGGTGCTGTTAGTATACTCTAAGATGCTATCACTTCTAATCTCAGAATATGCTTGCTGTCAACAAAGATGGAAATCTTAACAGTCCATAACATTTCAGTAACTCCGTTTACAACACATGGACTGGTATTAAGTCACCCCCTGAAAATGAAATTCATTGATAAGGCAGAGAAAAAAATACGGTATATTACACTCTTTGATCAGGCATGTAAATGGTTAACTACTCACGGGCCTTGCCTGTGGACTCAAGTAAGGTTCAAAATCATCATCATTTAATCCATCCTTTTGATGTACAGATCCATTTTGTACTGAAGGGAAAAAATTCAAATAAATTAGGAGTGTCTCAATCGTACAATCTACCTCCCAAATTAAGCAAATATATTCTAACCAAGAAATACCTTACTAAACAGAGCAAATAAGTTTGAATTTCAGAAAAACAGATAAAGAGAAGAGTGAATGCTGAGCAATATTCGTCAATGAAAATGTCTCCCTCCACCCCGAGCAAGTTGATCTAAAAAGGTCATTTTATTGGCTCCTCTAGATTTCAATTCCCTCCCGCTTCCCCTCCCCCATCACATGTGAGTACTTCCAGAGTGTGATCCACGAGGATGAAAAACAAAGGCCTTCTAAGACCTACAGGAAACTAAGGACCTGGGACATTTCAAAACCGAATCCACCCCCACCCTTAATGAATTACTCCTTGTTCACTGAAAAGCTGTTCGCCAGCTGCAAGAACACACCAAAAGGGTCAAATACTTAAGTGTGAGGCACCTGCGAACTAAGCGGCTTCCGAAAGGTCCTCTCCCCGGGGCGCTTCCCGGAGACCCCGCCCCCACTACTCGGCGTCCCCCTCCCGGCCTAGGGCCACCGGCGGAGCCGGGCTCACCTTTGTTTCCTTGACCTTTTGGTCTCTGCGGGCGAAGAAAACGTCGCCGAGCAGCAAGTCGTCCGAGGAAGAAATGGAAAAGGAAAGACAAATTAAAGCCGGGCCCGGGAAGGGAATAAAAGAGCAGGCCTGAGGAGAGGCGTCAGGAATGATGGTGAGGGGGAGGCTGAAAATGGGAGGCGGGGAAAAGCGCAGGCCGGCGGGGCCCGCGGAGAAAAAGCGGGGGACGCGCCAGAAACAACGCGAGGGGACCAGGGCTTCAAGGAAGGGGAAGGAAACAAGGAAGAAAACGAGGCCCGCTCTGAGAAGAGGGGGCGCGGCGCGGCCGGTGGGCTCCGAGGCCGGGGGAGAAGCGCGGAGAGCGGGCTGAGGGCGAGGCGCTGGGCGCGGCCGGCCTGAGAGGCCCGAAACCCGGCCCGCAAGAGGCGCCGCCTCGGCTCGGCCTGACCGGGGGCGGCGGGCCCGGGCCTAGTCGGGCTCCCTCTCGCCTCACACAATGGCCGAGGCATGCGGGCCGGGCCTGTACCTGCTCCAAGAGGCTGCTAGCCGACATGGCTCTCGGATCCTCGCGGGTGGCGACAGCGGTGGACTCTCGTCAGGGCGGCGGCGACGGCAGATGAGCCCTGGCGGCGGGAGCAGGCGGCGCGGTGGCGGCTTTTGTCCCTGACACTCGGGGGCCTCGGCGGACGCAGCGGAGACACAGCGCGCGGCTCGGGCTCCGGCTCCGACTCGGCGACGCTCTAGCCCGAGAGCTCAACGCCCGTCTCTATGCCTTTACGCGCGCTCCCGCCCCTCGCAGCCGAAATAAGGGCGCCGAGCGGCGGAGGCGGACGGCGCGCGCGGCGCGAGGCTGACTCTCACATTCACTCACCCACGCGGAAGGGGCCCGGCGCGAAGCACTCCGGGAAGGAAGGAACGAGGCCGCAGTGCCCTCTGGTGGTCTGGAGGAGCGGAAGCGGCGAGTGCGGCCTCCCCGCCCCCACCGCCTCCGGATTGGGGCCTATAGGAAGGTGGGGGCGGCCAGGGTCGCGCCACGAGGTTTTGAATAACACACCTGGAGAGAGTAGCTTTAGCTTGAGAAAACCCACAAAAGCCGGTTTCTCAATGAAGAAGCGACCCCCGGAGGGCGAGAGACCTCAAAATAAACCTGCCTCCCAGCTGCAAATGGCACCCCACCCCCATGGGGGGGGCACCCTGAGAGGGGTCGCAGCCCCCAGGGAAACTTCATGGGGGCCCTGACCCGAGAAATTCACACCACCGCCACTGCCAGCAGGAACCTGGTTATCCTCCTCTGTTGGACTGCAAAAGAGTGCCCAGAGAACAAAAACATCCACAAAAAAATCTGGTACCCTGCAAAAGAGATTTGAATAACACACCTGGAGAGAGTAGCAGGGAGGACAATCTACAGCTCTTTTTTTAGGGAAGTCGTTGGCCACCGCGATAATCTGTTAAACTGTGGCCTTTATTTCGAAGAAAAACACACCTCATACATCTACACAAAATGTTCCGTGTACTTTCAACAAGTCCCAAGAATCTATAAATCTATAGACTTCAAGAGAGAATGTCCTTATCTGGGGAAGGAGAGAAATTAACTCTATTTGAATACCTCCTGTGGGTTAGGTTTTGTTGATAGGTGCTTTCAAACATTTCAAAGGTAGCTGCACCTTCCAAATAATCTTCAGTCTCTCTGTTTGACAACTGGGGAAACAGAGAGGTCAAGCAATGTGCCCAAGGTCGCAAAGCTATTAAATAGTCATGTGTACCTGACACTAAGAGAAACATAATAGGGTCCCTCCACCCCCCACAAGAAATCCTGTATTCAGGAATCAAAATCCAGAGGAGATCCATAATATGGGCAAAAGCATTTTTAATCAGCAGCAAACCCAAACTCATGCAGGGATATTTGATTCTAGGACAGCCCATCTCCTAATAGCTTTTATTATTGCAAATAGTAGTAAACAGATAAATAATGCACTATTAAGGGTCAACCTGATACTATTCACTCTCCGGAAACAGGAGGCTTTGGTGGACTCTAGTAAAATAAATGATAACACAGGATCTTGGATTTTGCATTATGATTTTGCTCAAAGTGCTCAAAGCATTTCTTCTGCCCATAATCATATTTATAGTTGGAAAGAATAAGGTCAGGCACCAATATGTGATGGACTTCTGGTAGAGACAGTAAAATGTCAAGTATCAGAGCATAGATCCCAGATAGGCAATAAAAGAAACCTAGTAATCCTTTTTTTTTTTTAAGATACTCAGCCAGTTAACTCCATAGCCCAGATTTTTGTATAAACTATAAGCAGTTCCTTACACTTACCCTCGAAAGTGGTACGATACGATGAAAAGAGGATTGACCAAGAATCATGTCCTGGGAAGGGGAGGGACTAAATACTGGCCTTACCACCAGATTTGTAACATTAGGTAGATTACTAGACCTTTCAGAGATTCCCTCATTTGATAAAGGTAAAATAATATCTACCTAACAGTTTTGTTTTGAAGAAAAGGTTTAAAAAAACAACAACACAGAAACAAGTCTGGTACACTGCAGACTCCTTTCCTATAATCCATTAAGGGATAATAGTGAAAATTCCCTCCTTCCAATGACATTTCTAGTGCCTGAAATTTTTCTTACAATAGTTCCCCCTTATCTGAGGTTTCACTTTCTATGGTTTCAGTTACCCATGGTCTACTGTGGTCCAGGTCAGATGATTCTTTGGACGTGTGGTCAGAAGATCAACAGTAGCCTAATGCTAGGTTACAATACCTACATCGTTCACCTCACATCATCTCATCACATAGGCATTTTGTCATCTCACATCATCACAAGAAGGGTGAGTATATTATAATATTTTGGGGGGTTACTATTTATTTATGACAAATATCCCACATCCATAATCCTCTCCTGTCAGAAGTTCTTTGAAATGATGCCATCAGCCTCCGCCAGTCAGAGGATGGAGTCATCTGACTCACCTAACCTGTGAATGGCCTTCCAGGTAGCATAGGTTTTTAACTGGCCATTTGAGGCACGCCCGGGTGGCTCAGTCGGTTAAGCAGCTGCCTTCGGCTCAGGTCATGATCTCAGGGTCCTGGGACCGAGCCCTGCATCAGGCTCCCTGCTCAGTGGAGAGCCTGCTTCTCCCTCTCCCTCTGCTCCTCCCCACTGCTCGTGTTCTCTCTCTCTCTCTCTCTCAAGTAAATAAAATAAAGTCTTTAAAAAATATAAAATAACTGGCCGTTTGAAACTGCCTGTCACCTTGTTAACCTCAGCCATGTTCATCTGGATGGACGTGTGCTCCTCAACGCTGATGACACAGTAGCTGGCAGAGCATTTCTGTAACAGGTACAGGTCCACAAACTTGCTGGCATCCTACTGCGTGTCCAAGATGTGCCTATTGCCACCACCACGACTGCCAGTGCAGAAAGCTACAATTAGATTTTTTTTTTTTTAAGATTTTATTTATTTGACAGAGAGAGAGGGAACACAAGCGGGGGGAGCGGGAGAGGGAGAAGCAGGCCTCCCACGGAGCAGGGAGCCCGATGCGGGGCTCGATCCCAGGACCCTGGGATCATGACCTGAGCCGCAGGCAGACGCTTAACGACTGAGCCACCCAGGCGCCCCTACAATTAGATATTTTTGAGAGACCACCTTCACATAACTTTTATTACAGTACATCATTATATGTGTTTTATTATTGTTGTTAACCTCTTGTGCCTAATTTATGAATTAAACTTTATCATTAAATAAATAAACTTTATCATAGGTATGTATAGATAGAAAAAAACCAGTATATATAGGGTTCAGTACTATCTGTAGTTTCAGGCATCCACTGGGAGATCTTGGAACATATGCCCTGTGGACAAAAGAGGACTACTGTAGTTCCTTTGCGGTTACTTTCTGTCCTCCAGGAGTTCCCAGGAGTTAAAATGCAAATATCCTTGAAGCAACGGTAATCTCTAAACCTGTATTACTTCTCCCGATTGGCTGTAACAGGCCCCTGAAGAGAACACACAAGACCGATCATTTAACCACTGAGAAAAGGGTAAGGAAGTCTGGAGTGTGGGGTCATCTTACTGGGATAGACCCCTCATGGTTTCAGAAAAGAAAACTGTCCTGGAAATGGGCTTGGGTTCTAGCCTCAGCTCTGCCACTGGGTGGATAAAACCCTCAATACCTCTTTTAACAAGTATTTATTGAGGGCCAGGCAATGTGCTGGAGAGAAAGTCTTTTTTTTTTTTTTTTAAGATTTTATTATTATTTATTTGACAGAGAGAGGCACAGCGAGAGAGGGAACACAAGCAGGCGGAGTGGGAGAGGGAGAAGCGGGCTTCCCGCTGAGCAGGGAGCCCGATGCGGGGCTCGATCCCAGGACCCTGGGATCATGACCCGAGCCGAAGTCAGACGCTTAACAACTGAGCCACCCTTGCGCTCCTGGAGAGACAGTCTTAAGAGTTCACTTACCCCCAAAGCTTATAGACCAGGGAAAATGACACTAAACAAAGAGTTATTCAATTACAGTTGTGCAAAGTGCAACGAGAAAGCACCAATGGAGCTAGCCTAGGCGGGGGTGGGGGAGGGGTGGCAAGGATGACCAGATATTAACCAGACGAGGAGGGAAGGGAAGTGTGGGAACCCTGTGTGCCAAGGCCCTATGTGGGAAGGAGCTTGGCACTGATGAGCAGAGAGAAGGCCAGCATGACTGGCGCATAATGAGAGAGAGGGTGGCAGCAGATGAGACTGGAGAAAGAAGAAAAACAGGGACTTTAGTCCTTAGCTGCAAATGATGATCAGCTAGGAGAGAGTTAATAGAAGTATAGCAGTCTCAGGTTTATGTTTTAAGAAGTTCCTTCTGCTTACAGTGTGGGAAATAGATCTAGGGAGAAGAGAGTAGATTAGGAGTTAGAAGAGGATTGTAGGAAGTCCAGGCAAAAGGTAATCTTCTAATATAGTGGCAGTGAATACAGTTAGAAATGGACAGAATGGACATTTTTAGGAGGTAAAATGAGAGGTCTTGGTGATGGATTAGACTGGGAGAAGGGCACTAAAGGAGAAAGAGTTATCAAGGATGATACCTGATTTGATTTGAGCAATTGGGTGGATGAGGTGGCATTTTTTAATGTGGGGAGATTTATGGGAGTGGAGAAAGATCATAAATTGATCTTTGGACATGCTGGGTTTCAGGAGAACCTAAAGTGTCGGATAGAAATATTCTGTAAACAAAGGGAAGGGGACACACAGAGAAAAACATAGCTGGGAATACAACTCTTGGAATCTGTGGTGTAGAGATGTTAGTGGAAGTGAAAGGAATCCATGCAATTTCCTCAGAAGAGAGGGAGAACAACAAAAGGTCCCACAGCAAACCAGAGAGATAGAAGGGGAGACAAGGAGAGTAAATCATTCCCTCACTCAGAACCTATTTCCAAGGCTGTAAAATAAGGATGTTGGATCAAAATAAATTCTAAGGTCCCTTCTGGTTCCGTTGTTTTAGACTTCTGGAAGGTAGAAACCAAAGTAGTCCTTCCAGATACATGAAATGAGGAGTGGGGATAAGAGAGAGAAAAAGAAGCAGCAAAGAGGACAGATTTTACATACTCTTCAGAATTGTGCTGAGCTGGGGCTGGGTCCTTGAGCTCTGGTTCTCAAACCTTTCCAGCCTTCAGGAATAATAGACCTCACAGCCCAAGTCACCCCCTTAGTAAGGCAGGAAGAGAGAAATGTTTATATCCTTCACACAACTGACAGGGTAAAACCCCATTTTTAAAGATTTCTGCTGGTTCTCTGTAGTCTACATAACACACAAAGTTTGCCACTCCCTGGCCCTATGTATTTCTCAACATGTACTTATGCCCCAGCCACACTGAACTTTTTCCCAAATACGTGTTTTTTCTGGAAACCAGGGCTCTGCACACGCAGTTCTTTCTGCCTCAAATGCCCTTGTCATCTTGCCTACCAGCTCCTATCTCTCTTTGAGACCCTCATCAAATGATGCCTTATTTCTTCCCCCAAGCAGAAAGGTGCTCTATTCTTTGTTCACCTATAATATTAGTCATCTTTCCTTATTGTAACATTTTAGTGTATTAAAACTATCTGTTTACATCAATATTTATTTTTCTTTTGGAAGTTTTGGATTCAGTTGAGAATCTAATGGGAGTAATGAATTTTGTCCTTAGAAAAAGGTACATGCACCCAAATTTTTGCCAACAATCTCATTGAGCAGCCCCTTCCCCAAGCCCATCTATCCCATGGACCCCAGGTTAAGAGAACCAAGCCTTGGGCTTATATGTTTCTCCAGTAAATCTAGGACTGCTTATAGGACAAGGAACATTTTTATTATTGATCTTTATATTCCAAAGCTAAGTAAATACTTGTTGAATTAATTTGTTACCTCGTTCATTTTCGAAATTCTCCCTAGTACTGTCAATCCCCATTTTATTAATGAAAATCTGGTAAGGCCAACATATATGTTAAAAAGATAAGTGTGCAGGGGCACCTGGCTGGCTCAGTCAGAAGAGTATGTGACTCTTGATCTCCTGGTCATGAGTTCAAGCACTACCCTGGGTGTAGAGATTACTAAAAATATAAACTAAAAAAAAAAAAAGTTAAATGTGCAGAGACTTAACTAGCTTAATTGAATGTTAAAAGAAAGGCACTGTGGGAATCCCAAGGTAGGTGGATGATTGGCTTTGTAATGTGCAGGTGTGTTTTATGACGGGTTGAATGGAAGCATGAAAAGAGCAATGTGAGAACAAGGCTAAAGGAAGAAAAGACTTGCAGCTGGGCCAGGTGGCCTTTGGACACTAGTAATTCACAGCTGTGCAAATCCAAAAGCAGCAGCTGTTAGAGACCTCGAGGGCAGAGACGATCAGTACCAAGAAAGGGCCTTGAAGATTCAACTCCAAGTCTAGAGGTAAGAGTTTCACCAGTTTTGCAGGAAAGGTAATGATAATATAATGAGCTTTTCATAAAGCTAAATGTAGTCACTGTAAAAGGCTGTTCTTTATTCTGAAGTTATTTCTCTCCTTTTTTTTTTAAGTCAATAAATTTTTATTTAAGGAATTTTACATGTGATTCCTTCCGCTGCCAATCACCGTAGTTCCTCCAAAGTCAGAATCAGAATCTTCAAAACAGCCCTTTTAAAAAGAACTTGTTCAATCCACAGTTGTCACTGTCAGTCCCAAGTTATTTTAGCTGGGTTTCTTCGATCTCCACTTGAATATGGACATACTTCAAAAACTCCCCACCTGTAATCTTTGGGATCCAATGTCTTTACTTCAGGGTCCCGTTTCTCCTATCTTTTTGATGTAAAAATGCCCTTTCTTTTCAAATGATGCCAATAAGAGTTGGCCATTTAAAAAAATCCTTATTCAGTAAAATATAATGTCGGGAACCCCATGTTGGTTCCTAAGATTTTTTTTTCTTTTATTGATACATGGGATCTAAAAGTCCAAGTAGCAGTGTGCTAAGGCACAGCTTAAGATCTCAACGTAAGACAATCAGACAGAGAGAAAAATGGAGAGCAAACAAAATTTCTGGAGATAATGCCAAGGGGAAATGAAGCCAGGGAACCTTTGGAAGGGCTGGTTCAATTTTAGGTTTGTACCAAGAGAGAATAACTAAACCAATGAATGTGGGTCTGAACTATTTGTGACAACGCTTTACAGATAAATCCTTCCCTGGTCCTTGGGTGGGAACTACAGAGAACTTAAACAAGGCAAGTATATGAGAAGTTGTGTCCAGTTTGCTCAGAAATGCTAACCAGAGTGCCTCAGTCAATGGCAGAGTGAACTTAGCATTTCTGTAGCAAAGTAGTTCCTGGAGCAAGGGAGTATTAGCTTTTTGCTCGGTTAGCAAAGGCTTTACAGTGCTATCAATGTTCTATGGAGTACGGTCCCTGTGTAACAACTGGCACATGGACTTGGGTTCTGTACCATAGGACCCTTACAAAGAAGTGAAGGCGTTCTGGGACGCCTGAGTGGCTCAGTCGGTTAAGCATCTGCCTTTGGCTCAGGTCATGGTCCCAGGGTCCTGGGATCGAGTCCCACATCAGGCTCCTTGCTCAGCGGGGAGCCTGCTTCTCCTTCTGCCTGCCGTTCCTCCTGCTTGTGCTCTCTATCTCTGACAAATAAATAAAATCTTAAAAAAAAAAAAAGAAAAAAGAAATGAAGCTCTAAGCAAGGACCCTGACACCAGCATCATTTCAAACAGGGCCATTAACAAAGTGATAAATCAGAGGCACCTGGTTGGCTCAGTCAGCAGAGTGTGCAACTCAGTCTCAGGTTTGTGAGTTTGAGTTCCATATTGGGCATAGAGATTACTTAAAAAAAAAAAAAGTGCTAAGTCAGTACTTCCTGTGACGGACAGATGATCTGGGTTCTAAAATCCTTCAGTAAATGAACTTTCCCTTCCTCCAGTACTTCCTCTTGGGAACCCTGGCGAGATGGGGGAACGGGACTTGCTGCCCAGCACAGATCACAAAATCTTAAAAGCTACCACTGCTCCAGATCTCCGCAGTCCCATCTAAGCTGCAGCCTGATCAAGGCCCAGTCCTACAACTGAAAATTTTAACTTTAGTAACTAAACATGTTATCAAATAAAACACCATTATTATATGATTCATTGAAGGGCTCCTTTTAGATATTAAGTTTCTCTAGTAGTTTAAAGACTTTAATAAATTTAATGAGTTACAATTATTCAAATGTATCTATTGTTTAGGGTAGAATATAAATATGTTTCTTCATTGTAAAATGAAGTAAATAATGCAATCCACCACATAGGATTGTTGTGAGGATCAAATGGGTTAACATATGTAAAGTACTTAGAACAATGCTTGATACATTGTTCCCCTTCAGTGAGTATTGGCTATTTAGTATTCATACATCAAATACTTGTTCAGCTTCTACTACAAGTCAGGCACTGTTCTAGGGCCTGTAGAAACAGCAGTGACAAAGAGACAAGAAAGATTCCCTGCTCTCATGGAGCTTCCATTCTAGCTTGGGGAGCAAAAAAAAAAAAAAAGTATATGTCAGATACATAAGACAGGGTAAAGAAAACTAGAAAGCATAGTGCAGGGGAAGTTGCCATTTTTCATAGTGAGGGTGGTCAGGAAAGTCCTCTCTGATAAGGTAACATGTGACCAGAGACCTGAAGGAAGTGAGGAAATAAGCTTTGCAGTTATCTGGGGGAAGAGTGTCCTAAGAGATTACTGAATCAAAAAAAAAGGCTATCAAATAAGAGGGTCTAAGTCTATAATAGGGAGTGACAGGGTCACATGGTGTAGAAACCATGCCCCACCAGAGACAGGCCTCAGTTCCAGATAAGGGCTGCTATGAGGAAATGTGGACCCAGTGTTGTCAGATCTTCTAGGTTTTTTGTTTTTTAAGAAAAACTATATCTTGAATTTTTCATGTGAACTGTCGTAATGTTTGAAAGGCATAAATGCATTTATATGTTCATCAAATGTCATGGACAAGAATGTTCAGAGGCACTATTTATAATAGCCCCAAACTGGAAACCCCCCAAGCAACCATCATTAGAATGGATCAGCTATGGCACAGTTACAGTTTCTGCACAGCAGTGAGAAAGAACCAGCTACAACTTCACACAACATCCTGGGTGAATATCACAACATAACATTGAATGAGAAAATGTTCGGGGCACCTGGGTGGCTCAGTTAAGTGTCCGACTCTTGATTTTCACTCGGGTCATGATCTCAGGGTCGTGAGGTCGAGCCCCGTCAGCCCAGCATGGAGCCTGCTTGAGATTCTTTTTCCTTTCCCTCTCCCTATGCCCCTCCCCGCCCCCACGTGTGTGTGTGTGTGTGTGTGTGTGTGTGAGAGAGAGAGAGAGAGAGAGAGAGCACATGCTATCTCTAGCTCTCTGAAAGAAAATAAGAAAGGATGAAAGGAAGAAAGAAGGAAGGAAGGAAGGAAGGAAAAGAAAAAGAAGGGAAGGGAAGGGAAGGAAAAAGAAAAGGCCAGTCACAGAACAGTTCAAAAACAGGTAAAATAAGCTATGGTGTTAGAGAGCTAGATGGTGGTTATCCTGGTTGGGTGAGGTGCTGCTAACTTTTTTTTTTCCTTAATCTGGTAGCTGATTTAATGGGTATGTTCAGTTTAATTTTATCAAATTGTACGGTCATCTGTGCACTTTCCTCTATGCATTTATATTTCATAAAAAGTTAACAAAAATGTGGGCCAAAGTCTCAGGAGAATCAGGGCTCTGGGCTTCCAGTTTGCTCTGTAATACGTAGATTTCTTCAGAGGCAACAGCAGAGTAGCTTTTAAAAAAACAAACTTATACTTCAGAATGCAAGTAAACCCTCTCTGTATATGCTTTCTTTAGAAGCTCCTACAAAGTCCATTGAGGAACTTGTCTTTCCTTCTGGGTCATTACCCACCCTCACATTTACCCTTAGATGTGATCCAATACTATTGTTCATTCTTGTTCTCAAACTAGAAAAATAAATTCCTGTACACCATATTACTAGCCATAACTATCAGTAAAAGTACAGAATTGGAAACCATAGATGCAAGAGGAGAACCCAGAGGAAATTTCCAAGTAGGCTGTAGTCTACTATAGGCTGAGAGGGTCATAAAACATAACAGAAATTTCAGGTAGTTGTGAAGAGGCAGTAGGAATCATACTGGGCTGAAATAATCTATCCAGGAGACAGGCATGTCTTAGCCTGGGCCATGGGTCATAGGTAGAGAATCAGTTGGATATAAAAGATAGGCTTTAGGGGCACCTGGTTGGCTTATTTGGTGGAGCATGCAACTCTTGATCTCAGGGTTGTGGGTTCAAGACCCACAACGGATGTAGAGATTACTTAAAATCTTATTTTTTTAAAGATTTTATTTGAGAGAGAGAGAATACGAGTTGGGGGGAGGGGCAGAGGGAGAGGGAGAAGCAGGCTCCTCACTGAGCAGGGAGCCCAATGCAGGCCTTGATCCCAGGACCCTGGGATCATGACCTGAGCCGAAGGCAGATGCTTAACCTACTGAGCCACCCAGGTGCCTCCCCTCCCCCCAAAAACACAGGTTTTAGATAGTCACTGCACAAACACATCCCAAAGGTGCTTCAATTCAGGTGATTGATGGAGTTGAGGAAGCTGTTTTAGGTAATGAAGACTGCAGACTATGGATGTATGCTGAGGTTTGGGTTTTGGGGGTTCCTTGAGAAAAATGATTGTCTCAAGAGTTATTGACATGGTAGAAAGAATCACTGACATGGCAGAATTTAAGAACCAAATCAACTTTGGCTCCCAAAAGCTAGGGCTAGGGAAGTAGGAGTATGGATAAAGAAGTTAGAGGAAAGTAGAACCTTCTAGAGGAAGTCAAATTGTATATATCAGGACTAAGAAAGTTGTTCCTGGATTGGGAAGGAATCCTGGAAAGGACTCAATTAGGGCTGCCTAAGAGAAATTCCAGGGGCAGAGTCTAAACCTAACAGAACTGATACCTTGTCTAGCGTAACAACGTTGGTTGTTATTGTTATAAATTAGACCATGCAAGAATTTCCCCAAGAGGTATCCTAGGGGTGAGGGAATCTGTGATCAACTGTACTGGGTAAGTTGTCTGAAAATGCAGGGACTAGCCTAGTTTCTGACTTTCTTCTCAGAGAGGACTCTTTGCTCAGGAGCATTGCCCAAAGTGAATCACAACCTCATGCCTATTTTCACAATTCAACCTTTCGTTTATCCTTTCCACCTCCTAATGGTACTAAAACCTGGACCAATTATAATTCAGTGAACTAGTAATTACATATTTCATGCTTGATTATACTATCTTTATAATCAGATGTTACCAATACCAGTATTTCCCACCACACTTACCTTAGTGCCTTTCATGAAATGGGATAAAATGCCACCACTAAAAAGAGTCAGACCACCTGAACTGAATATCAATTTCCAAGGTATGTGTATTAACATTGGTCTTCCTTCCCTAATGTGGACAGATGTATGAAAGAAACTTCACGTGAAGTGGCTTTGAATCTTGAATATTCAAGTATATTGTACATTTCTACTTTAGAATAACTGGGAGTTGTTTTGTTTTAGGGGTGGGAGCAGGGAAGGCGCCTGAAAATTGAAAGGAGGAAAAGAACGAGGCAGGGACAGAACCAAGGTGAGACAGTTGCACAGTTGACTCCAAGGCCTTTATGGAAACCACATGGCAGGAAGGCTGGGGGCATTTACCTTCTATCAGCTAAACTCCAGTCAGGCACTGGATTCCTGTGATGGAAACTCAGAGAAGCTAACGCATGACTTGGCTTTTTCCAGTGGGGTACTCTCTGGACACTGCCCATGCTGCTGACTCTGCCTAGCTCTGGAGGCAGAAGCAACAAGAGACTAAGGATTTTTTCCCCCTCTTATATAAGTAAGCCCCACCACTTGAAAATGGAGTATCAAAAAAACTAGCCAAAATGATCTCTCCTAAACTAGCTTAAGTGTACACCTTCTCCAGTAAGTACTCCCGTCACCCACCCCCCTCCCCAGGTCAGGTTAGGTGCCTGATCCTTTGTTCTCTCAGCTCCCAGCCAGTAGCTCCATGGCTGCACTAACCCCAATATGATGACGTTTCAGTATCTCACTAGAAAAGGCTTAACTTTTTTGCGTCTTCTGTAGTCTGCTGAAACCTATGGACCAATTTTCAGAGTAATGTTTTTCAATGCACGAAATAAAATACATAGGGTTACAAAAGAAAACAATTATATTGAAATATAGTTCTTAACTCCAGACAACTTCTGAAGTATGAAGTCCTTGAGTGCAGGAACTCTGTCTTCATCTCCGTACTGCTAGTGCCCAGCACAAAGCCTGGCATGTAGATGGTACTTATAAATGTTTATTTAATGAATGAACAGAAAGATAGATGGCTCCTGCCAAGTCAGCCTGAGGAGTGATTCACTGCAACTGCTTGTGCACATACCAACGGCTTGCATATTTCTCCCACTGTCTGAGATCATTTAGACCACGGCTCTGAGGACACCCCCACTCAACAATGGGTAGCACAGCAGTGAGCAATAATGACAGGCTATTGGAAGACCAGGAAAACAACAAAGCTCATGTATTTCCACAAGCCAGAATATTCAGATAGTGAAAGTAAACAGGTTCTGTCTTCAGGAGGAGGAGATCTCTTGACCTTGGAAGCATGATGCTCACACTGCTTTAAAACACTACAGACAGCTGAAGGAGGAAAGAAAGGAACCTGAGCTAGTGTGTGGTGTTCTCCAGAGCGCCTCCTCTGTCCTGAATTGGATCGCCCATCTCTGGGAAAGCGAAAAGTATCCCTAAAAACCAAGACAGGCACATGGCATGTGCCTTCCTGGGTTCGAGTAGCAGTTTTAGGCTTAGATAGAAATTCTGTCTTTGTTTATGTACCATCAGAAAACCTAAAGAGGCAACAATAAAAGCCAGTTCCCTCACTAAAGGGCCAAAGGTTTGTTCTAAGCTGATTGCTACATCTATTAAACATTTTGAAGAGAAAAGTAAAACCCCAGACAATTTTAGAGCTGAAAGCCACAACTATATGGGGTTCAGAAATTTCACCCTTAAGGCTTTTAAGATTGACCCTCCCAAGTTAGAGGGCTTCTCTAGCTATTAAAGCCATCTGAGGGATGGCAGAACGGTTTTCACTTGCTTGACAACAGGGTTTCCAACATCTGTTGGAAGAAACATGGCTTCAGGTGGGTGCCTTCTCTAAAAAAAAGGCGGGGGGGGGGAACTATAGGTCAAAGTTTTGCTTTTAATTAAAAAACAAAAAACAAAAAACCTCCCACTCCTAAGGTATGTGCTATCTTTTTTGACCTCATTTTCCTTTAAATTGTCTGCAGTTTCCCTATATTTGTCCTAGTGCAGTAAACAATGCAATCAAAGAAATAAAAACCAGGATCCATCCACTCTTGCCCCAAACACTGAAGATGGTCAAAGAGCAGGAATCACAGCACGGAAAATGGCCCAGCTCTAAATATACAAACAACATTAAACAACAAACAAAACAAAACCAAAAAACCCCAAGATATTATTATTGACATTCCTGGTACATTTCCTATAATATAATGTTGCAGACAATGCTTCTTTCCCAGGGAGTCCAGCTCGCTCAGGAGGAGACATCTACTCAGTGCCTCAGGATAGGCTGGGGCTGTTGAGTCTTCCCTGCCAAGCCTAAGGTTTTTTTATGAGCTTAATATCTCACAGAAACATCTGTGGTATAAATGGTATAAATGAATCTAAAAGAGGATGAAGGCAGGCAGGCACCTGTCACTGTTCTCCAAATCAGCCAAAAAGCTGAAGAGCGTGGGATCCAGGAGACAGATGCCATTAACAATTGAGGGATGGAGGGTAGAACAAGAGGAAGCACCAAATGAGTGGCTGCTTTTGGTTCCAAAGCCAAAAAAGGGCCCCACCAAAAAGGGCAGCTGGTCTAGAAGAGGAACTCTCCTGCGCCTGGAGTCATGCAATAAAAATGATGGCCTTGGAGCCCCACCCCCATGACAGCCACAGTCCAAGAACCAGAGAAATTTACACCACATCACATAGTTTGCAAATGAATGGACTGATCCTAGTTTAGGAGGGTTAAGTGCTTTGACAAAGTTGGGGAAGGGAGGGAAGGTGAGCTTGAATCACAAAGCCTAGCTGTGACAACCAGGGATTTCTATTTCTGCAAAGCCACGGCCCCTAGGCCCCTGATGCCACTTGGTCCATGGAGATGTACCCTTCCACTTATTACTGGCCTCTCCTAAAAATGGCACCCATGGTAATAACCCTTAGAGATACCAAGAGGCATCAGTTGCACTTCTGGAGCTAAGATAATTTCCTTGCCCCATCCTGGCCAAAGCACTTCCCTTTTTAAGCTGCTCCTGGTATATGCCACCTTCCCCTCCAAGCATAGGTCAACTTTCTTTCGTTTCAGAGTTTCGCACCGGCCTCTGAGGGCTCTTTCCAGGATACAAAATAAAGTATCTTTCTGCTTCCACGTGTGGGTGGGTTGCCTTCCAGTGTCAGATCTGCCTTCCAGAGTTTGGTCAATGCACCTTTACAAAAATAAAACCACATGCGTGCACAGACAGACTAGCCTGGAAAGGGCTTTCTGGACACGGTTTCTGATTATCTTGATGCCTCCCTTAAAAGAAATAACTTTCTTGGTGTAAAAGGATTAGGACCTTGAGTGACCTACTCTCAACTTCTGGAAGGACAGCTTGTTTTTGTCCATTTTTCAATAAGGGGGTGGGAGGAACCCAACATTTTCAGTTACAACAATGAGATTTTGTTTAAAAAAAAAGGATCCTATGTGGAAATGAGTGGGACAATGATAAAAATAAACAAATAATTAAAATTCCAAACCAAAACGTATCTCCTGGCCCCGACATCCCCAGTTAATCCTCTAAGACCACAATTTCCACATTGTGGACTTGATGCTGGTGGTCTTCCATCTCAGCCACAACTTTCTCCTCAGTCCTCAGCTCTGTCTCCAGAATGACTGCTTTGCCCTCAGTATCCTCAGCCTCTGGGTCTGGGGCTGGGTCAATCTCAATGATGGTCTGCCCATCCTCCGAGGTGCTTTCAACAGCCTGGATTGCTGAGGTCAGGCCGGACTCCATGGCCACCAGCTCCACGGGGCTCACCATGGTGGTCATGTTGCCCAGGGTACTCCCATCCTGCATGGCGGTGGAGCTTAGCAGTGCCAAGCTAGATGAAGGGTGGATGGTCACTGTGTCTGGTGAGCTGCTCTTGGCAGAGGAGACCACTGTGGCATAGCGGAAGAGCTGAGGGCCAGAAGGCAGTGTGTGAACAGTCACAGGACTGGAGCCCTGGCTGAGGGTGGCCACTGGAATATTACCCATGGAAAATGACTGGCCCACTGGGGTGATGGTGATGGGCGAGATGACTGTGAACTGAGGCTGCTGGACCGGAGGAGAAGGGCTCAGGACTGTGGTGGAAGCTGGCCGCTGGAGTCGGGGCCTTTTTGGAGGCTTAGGAGTGCTCACAGGCATCAGTACCACATTTTGAACCGTCTGGGATTTCAGCCTGTGATCCTGAGCTTGCTTCTTCTGCTCTTCCAACTGGCGTTCCAACTCTGTGGGAAAAAAAGACAGACTTTGCGTGGAGAGAAGTATATTCTTGGGAACACTGAATGGAGTCAGGAAACCTGAGGTCTTGTCCTGGTTTTGCCACTATATATCTTCATTGTTTCCTTTCTTTTTTTTTTTTTAAGATTTTATTTATTTATTTGACAGAGAGATAGGGAGGGCAGGAACACAAGCAGGAGGAGTGGGAGAGGGAGAAGCAGGCTTCCCGCCGAGCAGGGAGCCCAATGTGGGGCTCGATCGACCCGAGCAGAAGGCAGACGCTCAATGACTGAGCCACCCAGGCGCCCCTAGCTTCATTGGTTTTCAAAACAAGAAACAAAACTGGATGATTTTTAAAATCCCTCCAGCAATTACATTTCATTGTGTGATTATAGGCAGGGCAACAATTCAGAATCATTTTCAGGCTGTGATTCTACTATAGCTCAACCCTAGAAGCTCCTGTGGCATTTTGTCACCTATCACCAAAATGCAAACCAAAGAAGCCTGCAGTTGATCACGCAGCTTATAGATGCCTTCCCTGGATCTACAGATGAAAATAAGGAATATTTTGCACAATCCCTTTGGAACTAACATGGACTACAGAGGAGCTATAGTGACTGCTCCAAAAAACAGTGATTCCCAAACTGTTCTTCAAGGCAGGATCACCTTGCTGGTGACCTTAGTCTACCAAATGGCCTTAGTTTACCATTAGCACCCAGAGAAGTCTACAGAAAGTTAGAGGAAGTCCCTAAGAATTACAGAACTGAAAGAGGTCTTAGAGTTCTAACACATTCATTTTAACTGGAACCCAGAGAGGTAAAGTGACTTAAAGTCTCAAAGCTTGGGCCAAAACAAAAGTCTTCTGATGGCCAACTTGGTGGCTTTTCCACCACAATACGTCTATCACTATCCCTCTCCCAATGTACAATCCAACCCTGGTGACCACTGAGTGAGTCTGGTTCTACACCAGAACTTCTTCTATTGCTTAGAACCTGAGAAGCATTCAATAAATAATCAGTTACATCTGGAGAGCACTTTGCTCCTATGGAACACCAAGAGCAAATCAATTCCTTGCTTGGAATAAAAGGAGTAGGTAGGGATCAAGAACACATTAAAAAAAATTTTTTTTTTCATTCAAAAATTTTTAAATACTGCCTCATAAGTTACAAAATACTGCATTTTTTTCCATTTCCAGTAGTAACCAAAGAAATATAAACCTCAAGACTGGGTGGCTCAGTTAGTTAAGTGTCTGCCTTCAGGGGCGCCTGGGTGGCTCAGTCATTAAGCATCTGCCTTTGGCTCAGGTCATGATCCCAGCATCCTGGGATCAAGCCCCGTGTCAGGCTCCCTGCTCAGCGGGGAGCCTGCTTCTCCCCCTCCCACTCCCCCTGCTGTGTTCCCTCTCTCACCGTTTCTCTCTGTCAAATAAATAATTAAATCCTTAATTAAAAAAAAAAGTGTCTGCCTTTTGCTCAGGTCATGATCTCAGGGTCCTGGGATCGAGTCCTGCATCAGGCTCCCTGCTCAGCTGGGAATCTGTTTCTCCCTTTGGCCCTCCCCCCTGCTCATGCTCTCATGCGCACACTCTCTCTCTCTCATAAATAAATAAAATCTTTGAAGAAGATAACAATTACATCTATAATTTTTTAAAAAGTTAAATCAGAGAATATTATAAATAATAACATCCAATGTTGGTGTGTTCAAAATGGTGACATAATCTTGGAAATTTGGCAACAGGTCATAAAAATCCATAAAACAATTTTCTTTTTTTTTTTTTTTTAAAGATTTTATTTATTTATTTGAGAGAGAGAGAATGAGAGAGAGCACATGAGAGGGGGGAGGGCCAGAAGCAGAAGCAGGCTCCCTGCCGAGCAGGGAGCCCGATGCGGGACTCGATCCAGGGACTCCAGGATCATGACCTGAGCCGAAGGCAGTCGCTTAACCAACTGAGCCACCCAGGCGCCCTATAAAACAATTTTCAATACCATTTAACTTGAAGCTTAGTTCTGGGAAGTAGTTTAAAAGGACATAAAAAGGGAAAGTTATATTCATACAAGTTCACTGCAACAAAATAAGCTACCAAAGAAGTCTGAAAATTTAAATGTCATCCCTAGAAGAATGTCTAAGTAAAGCACTGTGTAGCAACTTGGGAAAATAGTAATATGTCACAGTAAAAAAAGCAGAAAACAAAACTTTATGTATACTATGATTAAACCTATCTAAAAAAAATAATATGGACAAAGAACCAGAAGCCCACATTCTTAACAAAAACCATTTTTTGGATGGTGTGAAGTTTCAAGGTGAAAGCACTGGATTAGGAGTAAGAAAGCCAAGTTCTATTCCAGGCTTCATTGCCAAGTATGGATGTGGCCCCAAGGCAAATCATTTATACTCTTTGTGACTCTGGTTCATCTATAAAATAGGGATAATAGCCTCTAACATTTTTTTTTTTTCTTTTAAAGATTTTATTTATTTATTTGAGAGAGAGAGCACATGGGAGGGGGGAGGGTCAGAGGGAGAAGCAGACTCCCTGCTGTGCAGGGAGCCCGATGCGGGACTTGACTTGATCCTGGGACTCTAGGATCATGACCTGAGCCGAAGGCAGTTGCTTAACCAACTGAGCCACCCAGGCGCCCTCTTTTTTTTTTTTTTTTTTTTTAATATTTTACTCATTTATTTGACACAGAGAGAAAGAGTACAAGTAGGCAGAGTGGCAGGCAGAGGGAGACAGAGAAGCAGGCCTCCCGCCGAGCAGGGAGCCCGATGCAGGGCTCAATCCCAGGACCCCGGGACCACGACCCGAGCCAAAGGCAGAGGTTTAACCAACTGAGCCACCCAGGCACCCCAGCATCTAACATTCTTAGGAGGATCAAATGAAAAGGGTCTCAGGGTACTCAGTAAATGAGTTTAAAATATAAACTGGGTATAAAAGTAAGCTTAAGACAACATAAATTGTTCTTCTCTTACCAAATAATCTTGCCTTTTGACTTCATGACTAACTATGATATATTCTAAATCATTCAAAGCTGATAATCCATGCCTCTGACTTATTTTATATTTTTCACCTGCTTTACCCAAAACCTTTTCTTGATTCTCTATGGGTATAAGTGACAACTCTCTTTGTTCTTCCACCATACCCGCCTCAGTTACAAAGCTGACTACTTTTTGCACTTATTTCTATGTCTGCTTTCCCTTGAGTTCCTTAAAGACCATGTAGAGAGTGAGACGTCTTAGTCAACATTATATTTTTACAACCTAGTTTGGAGACAGTGAAAATTTTTTTTTAAGATTTTATTTATTTATTTGTCAGCGAGAGAGAGAGCACAAGCAGGGGGAGCAGGAGAGGGAGAGGAAGAAGCAGGGTCCCTGCTGAGCAAGGAGCCTGATGCGGGACTTGATCCCAGGACACTGGGATCATAGCCTGAGCCGAAGGCAGACGCCCAACCGACTGAGCCACCCAGGCATCCCAGAGACAGTGCAAATTCAGTACTTGATAAAAAGAGTTAAATTATTCATGGGCTCATAATTTCTGATTACCACAAATAATGGAGAAGGTGATAACTTAATAGTTATCAAAAGATCCAGGGGTGCCTGAGTGGCTCAGTCGTTAAGCGTCTGCCTTCGGCTCAGGTCATGATCCCAGGGTCTTGAGATCGAGCCCCGCGTCGGGCTCCCTGCTCAGTGGGAAGCCGGCTCCCTCTGCTTGTGTTCCCTCTCTCACTGTCTCTCTCTCTGTCAAATAAATAAATAAAATCTTAAAAAAAAAAAAAAAGATGCAATATCAATAATGTAACAAAAACAAAGACCAATTTGTCTCTTCTGCCACTAATATTACTGGATTAATGGAGAAATTGAGCAGATATCTTAATCCTCCAAAAGATACAGAAGGACCATGATGAGGAAGGAAGGAAGGAAGGAAGGAAGCCAGTCCCAACAGAAGTCCACAAAGAAATGGCAAGACTCAAGGATATTAGTATAATATCACCTAAGAAGAAACAAGTTATACGCACCTGTCAGAGTATAGAGAAACTGCTCTTCTCCCTGCTCTACTTGGTTCCTTCTGTTGTCCAAAACCTTCTTCACCGTGTCCATTAGGCCAAATGTATGTGCTACATTGTTGAGAACAGCAGCATCTATTTAAAACAAAGACATGCCCGTCAAGTTAAAACCGAAGTGTTTCCCTAGCTCTCTGTTGTACTGCGTATAAATATGAAACGACCCAGAAATGATGGTACTATTCTAATTGCATTTTTAAAAATTTTGGCAAAGATAAAAAAAAATTTTTTTGGCAAAGATTTATCACATGCATAAATTAACTTTAATTGTTATAACTTTATACATCTTTCCATATAAATAAATATAAAAATAAAAAAAAAATCTTGCATCTGGTTGTAAGTTCTGACTTCTGGTTTAGAAAACATGGTCACTGTGTTAGATAGAGCTAAGTTTGAATCTAAGTTTTATGGTTTCCTCCTATCTGTGTGAATCTGGATAAGTCATTTCACTCCTCAGTTTTCTCATCTGAAACAAAAGGGCCTAATAATACTTATCCGGCAAGACAGACACAAAGATTAGAAATATCATATTTTAGGGGCACCTGAGTGGCTCAGTTGGTTAAGTGTCTGACTCTTGATTTCGGCTCAGGTCATGATCTCAGGGTTGTGAGATCGAGCCCCACATCGGGCTCTGCCCTCGGCATGAAGTCTGCTTGTCCCTCTCCCTCTCCTCCTCCCCGTGCTTGCTCTCTCTCTCTCAAATAAATAAGTAAAATATTGAAAAGAAATAGCATATTTTAGGGGTGCCTGGGTGGCTCAGTTGCTTAAGTGATTGCCTTCGGCTCAGGTCATGATCCTGGAGTCCCGGGATTGAGTCCCGCATCGGGCTCCCTGCTTGGCGGGGAGTCTGCTTCTCCCTCTGACCCTCCCCCCCCAATGTGGTCTGTCTCTCTCTCTCAAATAAATAAATAAATAAAATCTTTAAAAAAAATAGCATATTGTAAGTGTCAAACATGGGAACTGGCATGCAATGTTATTCATAGTGTTATCTCTGTTCCTCTTTATACAAAACTTCTTGAAAGCATTGTCAGTAGTTGTGGTCATTATTTCCTTAACTCAGACAACTTCTCCACCTACAATTCTCTTCCACAGTCATCTCATCCAGTTTCATGCTTTTAAATAACATGTACATGCTGAGAACTCCCAGATGCAGATCTCCAGCCCTCACCTCTTTTCTGCATGCCAGATTCATACTTCCATCTAGCTGAGTGACATCTCCATTTGAAGGCCTCATAATCATTTAGCAAGTCAAAACTAACTTTTTTCTTTCTTTCTTTTTTAAGTAAGCTCTACGCCTAACATGGGGCTTGAACTCATGACCCTGAAATCACGAGTCACATGCTCCACCCACTGAGCCAGCCAGGTGCCCCAAGTCAAAACTAACTTTAAAAAACCAGTATGTGACTCCTGATCTCAGGGTTGTGAGTTCAAGCCCTACACTGGCCATGAAGCCTACTTTAAAAAAAAGCACAAACAAACAACTACCAACTGTACTAACTACAACTCTCCCAGTGATCTTCATCTCAGGAAATGGTGTCACCATTCATGGCTCAGGCCAAAAATGTATGAGTCATCCTGGATTTCTGTCTTTCTCTTTTACCCTACATCCAATCCATCAGCAAAACTTGTTCTGTTCCACACTCAAAATATATCCCCAATATGATCACTTCTTTCCAGGTCTACCACTATCTACTCTAATCCATGCCACCATCATCTCTTGTCTGGAGTAGTTCCTTCAGGAGTCTCCCAACTGATTTCTTTTCTTTTCTTTTTTTTTTAAATAGGCTCCATGCCCAATGTTGGGCTTGAATTCATAACCCTAAGATCAAGAGTTGCACTCTCCAACAACTGAGCTAGCCAGGCACCCCTCCCAACTGATTTCTTGCCCCATACAGTCCATTCTCCATATAGCAACCAAAGTGATCTTTTAAAAATATAAAAAAATACACAATTATATTAAAAATATAAAAATATAAATAAATCCTTATCACTTCACTCCCCTGCTCAAAATCACTATGATGGCTTACTATCACCTTAAAATAAAACCAAAGTTCTAACCAAAGCTTATCTAAACTGTCTTCTCGGGTGGCTCAGTCAGTTAAGTATCTGCCTTCGGCTCAGGTCATGGTCCCAGGGTCCTGGAATCGAGCCCCACATCAGGCTCCCAGCTCAGCAGGGAGCCTGCTTCTCCCTCTCCCCCCTGCTCCTGCTTTCTCTCTCTCTCTCAGATAAGTAAATAAAATCTTAAAAAAAAAAAAAACTAAATAAACTGTCCTCTTTATTCCTCTCCAACCTTATATCACCTATCACTCTCCTATACCCTAATACACTGTGGCTGCCTCAGAGCTTCTATAATTCTTTGAACCTATGAGGCCCATTGCAACCTCAAGATTTTTGTTCCTTCCGCCTGAAATGTTCCTTCTCCCAGCTCACCACATGGCTAGCTTCTTTAATTCAGGTCTCTGCTTAAATGCCACCTCCTTAGGGAGGCCTTCCTTGATCATCCTATCTAAAAGAGTCATCCTTGCTTTCTATATTATTTGCCTATTTTTTCCTCCAAGAATATAAAAAAAAGATTCTACTATAAAGTTTAAGTGTATTTATATAATGTATGAATTATAAAGAGGTAATAAGACACAAATAACAAATCTAGGAACTCACACACAAGCTTATGAGATATTATTATGACTTGTCTTTTTTTTTAAGATTTTATTTATTTATTTGATACAGAGAGACACAGCGAGAGAAGGAATACAAGCAGCGGGGAGGGAGAAGCAGGCTTCCTGCAAAGCAGGGAGCCTGATGTGGGGCTCGATCCCAGGATGCTGGGATCATGACCTGAGCTGAAGGCAGACGCTTATTATGATTCTTTTTTTAAGTAAACTCTACCCCCATCGTGGAGCTCAAACTCTGACCCCAAGATTAAGAGTCACATGCTCCACCGACTGAGCTAGCCAGAAACCCATCATCACAACCCTTTTGTATCAGATGATTAGAACATCCTTTTACATTATGCACAGCAGCAAGTACCCCATGGGTATTCAGAAACAGCTGTAAGTGCACACAATAGTTCTGGAAACCTTAAACTGATAGAATATGAGACTTGTCTAAAACCAGGTAACTTTCTCCAATTTTCAGACTCTATCTATCTATATGTAATAGAGAGCCTGCTTTCTGGCACCATTTATAAAGGCAAAAATTACCTGTGGAAAAGCATGACCAGACCTGAGTTCAAAACCTTATTATGAACTATGGACACGTAACTTAACTTTTATAAGCCTTAGTTTCCTAATCTGTAAAATGGGGGTAATAATACTTATACCCAGTGTTTTCATGACACTAACAGGATCTGCCTACAGTTGTTAGTGTTCAGTAAAATAACCACTGTTGTTAAAATTAGTGCACTTACCTGTGACCTGGAAGGGAGCCTGAATGAGCCGCTGCTGAACTCCCCTGAGTAGCTCCTCTATTTCCTTCTGTATATTGCAGACAACCTCTTCCATCAGCCCTACATCAGCTATTCCTTTCCAGAACATCAAAGTGTCCTCTGACACAAGAGGGATAAGACAGAAGATAAACAAGGGATGCTACACATACTTAGGCAAATCTCTACAAGTTAAACTCAAAATTATTTCAATTTGAAATGATTTCTTGTTGGGCCATTTCTGGGAAAAAGGAAGAAGTTTTTGGAATATTAGCTGTCCCCCTGAGTTGGTACCCAATTATTTGCCCTCTTCAGCAACATAGGGACTTGAGATAATTGCCTCAGTTTGTCATGGCTCTGGCTATAGGGAGCAGGTTATCTTCCTCTAATAAAGATATTAAATAAATATTAGATATTATTTATTTAAATAATGTAATTTAAAATTAAATAGTATTTAATATCTTAAAAGTTAAATAATAAAGATATTAAATTAAAGATATACAGGCGAGCCTTGTACAACATGGTGTGAACTGTGAGGGTCCACTTATATACAGATCTTTTTCAATAAATACAGTACAGTGATGTACTGTATTTTTTAAATTAAAAAAATTTTTTCTTATGATTTTCTTAATAACATTTTCTTTTCTCTAGTTTACTTTATTGTAAGAATACAGTATATAATACATATAATATATAAAATATGTTAATCGACTATGTTATTGATAAGGCTTATAGTTAAGTTGGGGGGGGCAGGGGAGTCAAGTTACACAGGGGTTTTCCCCTGCACAGGAGGTTGGTGCCCCAAACCGCCACGTTGTTCAAGGGTCAACTATACTCCCTCTAGTCCTATACTTACAAAATAAAATAAAACAGCTGAATAGGTGGGATGATAAGCTCTCTGAGGGCAGAGGCTTTGTCTTTTCATCTATGTTGGCAACAGTACCAACTAAAAATAGGTAGCAATAAATATTTTTCAAGTGAATTAATGAATGGAGGATGATGTGAAACCCCCCCGGTCCCCTCTAAGTGAATCATCATTAGTCACCATCCTCTTCACCACCTGCTACCTAATTTTTCCTTCTAACATCTTGCAGCCTGGTTTATCTAAGAAACGTTCCAAAGTTGGGGGCAGTTTGACAGAATGAAAAGCACTGACTACAGAGTCAAACGGCTGAATTCGGCTCTGACATTATTGGCTGTGTGGCTGGTCTGAGGCAAGCTGCTGCATCTTTTTGAATCTCAATTTCTTCCTATGCAAAATGTGACTGTGCATGGCTGTTGTTGCATGGATGAAAATAAAATGTTTGCAGCTACAATTATTATTAACATGCATGAGAAAAACCAGCAAAAGTAATTAAGAGACCTTCTGTGTCCATAATCATAACAGTGAGAGGGGTCATAAGACCCTGCAAGATATCTGAGCCTCATAGAAAAGTACCTGAAATTTCCTCTGAGTCTTTCTTCACACCCTCCTCTGTAGCCATGGTGACAGCAGCAGTGAGAGCGGAGTTCCATTCCAGCCCTGCCTCTTCCATGCTCTCTTCTGAGATGGCAATCTGTGTGATGCTACCTAAAAGCGGCCCATTAGAGGTAAAGCGGGTGAATTCCATGAAAAAGTCATAGCTATCCTTTATCTCATACAGCCAAAGAGACCCTGTTATTTTAAGGCCCATATAGTAAAAACTAGAATCCTTGGTAAGCCAGGATGAATACTGGATTTTCTAAAGAAAACCTGCCTTTCAAAAGAAAATGCTTTCTTCTTACTCTGAATAGAAAGGGAAAGATAACTTATAAAATCACAAAAAAGCAATCTGCTTCCTAAGCAGGTATGTTTTTTAAAAAGACTGAAGGTGAGCATGATTGCCGGGGTATCTGCCCCAGACTTAGTGAGGAGGACCTGAAATAATTTAAGAGAAAAGTATGGTGCTTAGCCAAGAGCCCTACTAAAAGCATATTTGATACTAACCATCTAGAATATCAGAAGTTGCTATAGCTTATTTATCAGGCTATGTAAGAGAAAGCAAGAGAAATGAGACCAAAAAAATCAGATAAGAAGAGGTCCATGAATAGCAGATTCACAGAGGAAAAGAACATTTGCTATTAACATTGTATATTAAGATTTGATTTGATTTTTTTTAAGTAATCTTTCCACCCAACATGGGGCTCAAACTCACGACCCTGAGATCAGAAGTCACATGCTCTTTGTCTGAACCAGCCAGGAACCCCTCGTATA
>NC_138372.1:20019954-20040980 GCF_054177405.1 Leptonychotes weddellii | reverse complement strand
TGGGATTGAGTCCCACATTGGGTTCCCTGCTCAGCAGAAAGCCTGCTTCTCCCTCTGCCTCTGCCTGCCAGTCCCCCTGCTGTGCTCTCTCTCTCTCTCTGTCAAATAAATAAAATCTTTGGCGGGGGGGGGGGGGGAAGATCCTAAACAAAGAAAATGGAGAAAAATCAAACTGTTATAGACAAGTATGGACTCCACATGCTGGAGGATATTAATAATCAAGCAAAAAAGTAATATTGATATGGATAATCAACTAAAGGAGTTTTGACCAAATAAAAAGTAAATAATTTTATAGCATTTTTTCCTTTTCAAGTGAAAGACTCACATGACCAAAAACCAAAAATTCAAACTGCTAGATATTTTATACTTTCCTGAAGGGAACTTAGGTTCTAAGAGATTTGACTTCTACTTACCCAGTGGTTACTCACAGAATAGTAGGGCTGACCAAAAGAAACCTTGAGAGGTCATTTTTAAAACATGGTACTTCCCTTACATCCATTAGTATCCTTGTAATTCTGTCAGGCATATTCTTTTTTTTTTTTAAGATTTTATTTATTTATTTGAGAGAGAGAGAATGAGAGAGAGCACATGAGAGGCGGGAGGGCCAAAGGGAGAAGCAGACTCCCCGCCGAGCAGGGAGCCCGATGCGGGACCCGATCCAGGGACTCCAGGATCATGACCCGAGCCGAAGGCAGCCGCCCAACCAACTGAGCCACCCAGGCGCCCTGTCAGGCATATTTTTAAGTCTTCTGGAAGTAGTTGAGACAAGAATCTTAACTGGACTAACTGAATCTTTTTTTTTTTTTTTAATTTTGTTTGTTTGTTTGTTTAAGTAATCTCTACACCCAGTGTGGGGCTTGAACTCATGACCTCAAGATCAAGAGTCACATGCTCTTCCGACTGAGCCAGCCAGGTTCCCCTGGACTAACTGAATCCTTAATAATCATCTCACCTGGCTCCATCTTTCCTAGAGAAGAGCAAAGAGCTCTAGTCCAGAGGTCAACAATACAAGTTAAGCATATGCCCATCCTTCCTCATTGGTGAGGAAGCCTCAACTTGGTTATGTGGATCCCTTCCAGGCAGGGCTCTTTGATCCTTACAGCGGCAGAGTTTCCAGAGCCCAGTCCAGCCAACCATACATTATCTTTGGTACATCTCAGCTCAACAGCTGAAAACCATTCACCATTCTACTTCCTGCCTGACCACCAGTAGAGCAAAGGATTTTTCAAAACAATCTAATTTCAAAGATATGCCAAGTGGCACCAAAGTGAGACCACTGAATAAACCTAATAACCACTGACTCTTCTTTCTTTCTTTCTCTTTCTTTCATTCCTTCCCTCCTTTCTTCTTTCCTTTCCTTTCCTTTCTTGAGAGAGAAAGAGAGAGTGTGCATGGGGGGCGGGGGCAGAGGGAAAGGTGGAGAGAGAATCTTTTTTTTTTTTTAAAGATTTTATTTATTTATTTGAGAGAGAGAGAATGAGAGACAGAGAGCATGAGAGGGAAGAGGGTCAGAGGGAGAAGCAGACTCCCTGCCTAGCAGGGAGCCTGATGTGGGACTCGATCCCGGGACTCCAGGATCATGACCTGAGCCAAAGGCAGTCGCTTAACCAACTGAGCCACCCAGGCGCCCTGGAGAGAGAATCTTAAGCAGACTCCACACCCAGCATGGGGCCTGACGTGGGGCTCGATCTCACGACCCTGAGAGGGTGACCTGAGTCAAAATCAAGAGTGGGACGCTTAACTGAGTGAGCCACCCAGGTGCCCCCGAACCATCTTTCTAATGTTTCTCATGCATACTTAGAAAGAAACAAGGAAGGAGGTATGGCCAATAGGAATCATCTGGGAGAAAACAAAGATCTGTTTCTAAAGTACGGAATCGCACCCAAGATTAGCATACCTTACAGGGACATCAATGCTCATGAGAATTAAAATTAAGAAACACAAAAGAGAAGTAAGGGGAAAAGTGTTACTAAAAAACACTGGTTTTTCAGGTGGTTTCCTACCCCCTACCATCGGCCGAAGTGGGTGTCTGCACCACACTTGTCTGCTGTCCTGGCACTGGAGCTCTTGCACTGCTGATCAGAAGATCAAATTTGGTGCTTCTGCAGGTATTGGAGCAAACCTTGTCATGTTGGTAAAAATCAATCTGTCCAGAGTCCATCATTTTCCTGTGTAAAGGGAGACAAGAAGTACCAGTTCAGCCTGCACTACATCTAGATGGAACTAGGCCTCTGGGACAAACAGAAACAAAGTTGCTGTATCTACTCCATAGATTAGTGAAACCTAATAGCATTTAAAGTCATTAGGTTGCAAAAGTTCTAACTGGGATTACAAAATTTTCATTGGCCCTGCCCACATTTACAAGTACTCCTATTCCCTCCTCAGTCTGCTCATTATGAGTATACTCTCATTTCCCGTTATCACCAAGCTTTAGCTAGGGATATACTCCTGACAACATCTGAGTATCCCCATAGAATCTCATTGAAACTAAACCCAAAAGGGGTAAAGACTAGTTCATATATCCCAGCACAACTGAGAAATGCTATAGGGAATAAGAATTTTATGATGAGATTCTGATGTATTAGTATTCCTAGACCAGCAAGATCTGTTGCCACTTTTGGAGACATAAAACTTCAGCACATTTCTTTCCTTAAAAAAAAAAAGATAACAACTCTCCTATAAATACAGTGCAAAGTTGATTATACTAAACCCCCACTATAAAATGCCCTTATAACTGGATTCACAAGACATTGTTATTACAGGCCATAAGCAAAATCATGGGGTATTTTAATTATAGTAAACTCTATGTTATAACGTTACTTGGCTTTCACTAAAGATCTTTTAGGCATTCTGATTCCTTCTTACATTTGAGGAAAGTTGGCATGTGCTTGTTTTTCTGGGCAAAAAGGACAGGCCAAGAACAACGATAATGGAAGTTAAAAGTATTCCTTCCCAATTTTATTTAACTACTGATTTCTGCATACAAATCATCTGGAATAATTTCTTTTTTTAAATGTGTCTCTCTATTAAAATAATATGTGAAGAAAAAATTAATATTTTCTGTGGAAAATACAGAAAACTATAAAGAAAACAACTGCTTTTTAAAAAATCCAACAGGGGCGCCTGGGTGGCTCACTCGTTAAGTGTCTGCCTTCGACTTAGGTCATGATCCCAGGGTCCTGGGATTGAGTCCCGCAACAGGCTCCCTGCTCTGCGGAAGCCTGCTTCTCCCTCTCCCACTCCCCCTGCTTGTGTTCCCTCTCTCGCTGTCTCTGTCTCTCTGTCAAATAAATAAATAAAATCTTAAAATAAAATAAAAAATAAAAAATCCAACAACACAAAGATAACATTAACATTTTGGGATATTTTCTTCTATTAAATTTTGTGTACATATGTGTGTGTTTGTTTTTTACACAACTAAAATCACACTGTGTATGTGTGTGTGTGTGTGTATATATATATTTTTTTTTAGTAGGCTCCACGCCCAGCACAGAGCCCAGTGCGGGGCCTGAACTCACAACCCTGAAATCAAGATCTGAGCTGAAGTCAAGAGTCAGACGTTATATTTATTTATTTATTTACACCCCCCGTACTTGGGTTCTCCTGCTCTCTATCAAATAAATAAAATCTTAGGGGAAAAAAAACATGTTCTCACTAATCAAACTTCAAAACAACGTATTTTTTAAAAATATATTTTATTTATTGGGCGCCTGGGTGGCTCAGTTGTTGAGCGTCTGCCTTCGGCTCAGGTCATGATCCCAGGGTCCTGGGATCGAGTCCCACATCGGGCTCCCTGCTCAGCAGGAAGCCTGCTTCTCGCTCTCCCACTCCCCCTGCTTGTGTTCCTGCTCTCGCTATCTCTCTCTCTGTCAAATAAATAAAATCTTTAAAAATATATATATATATTTTATTTATTTATTTGAGAGACAGAGAGCAAGCACAAATGGGGGCAGGGGCAGAGGGAGAGGGAGAAGCAGGCTCCTCACTGAGAAGGGAGCCCGATGCCCTGGGATCAGGACCTGAGCTGAATGCAGATGCTTAACTGACTCAGCCACCCAGGTGCCCCTAAAGCTGACTATAATTTTCAACAATGTTGCAGTAAACATCTTTATGCCTAAATCTCTACAAGCACTATAGATTTTTCTTAGGACAGATTCCTTAAAAAGCATTAAAGACAATGGGTAAGGTGTTCTTAAGGCTGTTGATACATGTTCTGTGAGGAACTTTCCATTCCTGAGCACATTTTAAAATCCATCAATAGGTGAGTGCTCAAGAAATACCAATTAATGTTAATCTTCACCAGGGCGGGGGGGGGGTGGAATTACAATAATAAGCTTGCTGCATAAAGATGGGGGTGAGGGTATTATACATTCTGAAGTTTATTTCTGTGGTACAGTGATGGCAAGGATTGCATTCACTGAGTATGATTGTTACTTATCAACAGCAGCCTCTATTTTACCAGATAATCACAGAACTTGTCAGTAGCCTACACTTCTCCGAGGTCAGCACGCTTCCTCAGCACCAGGCTTAGCCCTGCCTGTGCTTGGCGATCTCAAGTACGACTGTCATCTACTCCTGAGCTTCTCTGCTCAGAAAGGATCCTAATATCCTGACATCAGAAAAAACTTGCCCTAGATGCTGGGAAGAGTTAATTTAGACTCTTGGTTTCAGCTTGATTTTGGCTCAGGTCATGATTTCAGGGTTGTGAGATTGAGCCCCACAGCCGGCTCCACACTCCTTGCAGAGTCTGCTTAAGGTTCTCTTTCCAGGGGTGCCTGGGTGGTAAAGTTGGTTAAGCATCTGACTCTTGGTTTCAGCTCAGGTCATGACCTCAGGATCATGAGACCAAACCCCTCAAGAGGCTCCTTCCTCAGCACAGAGTCTGGCTGAGATTCTCTCTCCCTCTGCCTCTGCCCCTCCTGCTCGTGCTCTCTCTCTAAAATAAACAAGTAAATCTTAAAAAAAAAAAAAAAAAGACGTCCTTCCCTCCCCCACCCCACACTCTCTAAAATAAATAAATCTTAAAAAAAACAAAACAGAACAAAAGGTATGTGCTTGTTTTCTTTTTTTTTTTTTTTAGTAATCTCTACATTCAATGTGGGGCTCTGCGATCAAGAGTTGCATGCTCTTCCAACTGAGCCCTGATATGTGCTTGTTATTAAAGCTCACCTGAGCATGATTCCACCCAGACGAATGGCTCTCTTCCAGTCCTTTAGGGTGGACTTGCCAGCCAGATGAACAAAATGCTTGGGGCTGATCAACTGATCATTGAACTAAAGTAAAAAGAAAAGTCCAAAATCACTCAAGGTCAGCTTAGGCAGGCCAAGAGAGACAAAAAGGTAACTCTACTTGTTATACATGAAAAAATACCCAGATGGCATCTTAAGTCATAGCCTTGTATCTTCCAACCTCCTGCCCTGCTGTGCCAGAGAAGATGATCCTTCTCTGGGCACAGTGCCCTGTCCTGATACAGAGTTACAGAAGACAGGAGGAGGATAGAGATTAATATACTGATTAGCACCTGAAATCCATTTATGCCCTAAATCAGGAATAATATGTGGGTCCAATGTTGCAAAGGCTGTTTAAATAAACTGAAGTAACCTACCCAGCCCTAATGACAAGATTCAGGATGTGGTGGAAAGAATAAGTACCATAGAAACCACATCGCTGCAGAACCTCAAAACTCTGTAATCCTTCATGATTCTAGGATGATGCCACGGATGGTGACTACTATCTATGGGTACAGCTGTGGCTACCAATGGAGACAGAAGCTTAAGCAATTATTTCCACTTTGTGTTCTCATGAGAATTTATTTTTATCAGTAATAATTTTCAATAAACTACTATAATGCATACTTCTATAAGGCATTTTACATATATTATCTCATTTTATCTGCTAGCAACCTGACAGTATATGTGATTATTCATATTTTAACATATGAGCCTCTGAAATATTAATTTGTTCAAGGTCACCCAGTCATAGAGATGGGACTCCATTCATTCATTCAACAAACATTTATAGATAAATATGCCAACCATCATTCTAGGTGTTGGGGATACACTGGTGAACAAGAATACAAGTTCTCAGCTCTCCTAGAACTTGTATTCTGCGTGGGACTTGAATCCAGGCCAATTTCACTCCAAAGTCCTTATTTTTTTTCTGTGACACCATAGGGACTATAGCCACAATACTGAAAACATTGATATGGTAGATAAGAGAGAACAGGCACTGAAACTATACTCTTTGAAAACAAGGAGCCCCCAAACAGGCCCCAGTAAGGAGAAAAGACAATTACCTTGACACACTTCACATTTATTCCTGGACATACAAACTTCTTCCAGAGGAGAATGGCTTTGCTCTCCCCACAAGTTATGGGGTAAGCAATTTCCATATCCTCATTTGCTTCTATAGTGCTTGCATCTGAAAATGGAAAAAATATCAGTTATTTATTGAACACTTTTCCCCAAAAGCTTAATTCAAAATCTCTAGTCTCTTGGTTCCTCTGAGTAGCTAACAGTTCACATTGGCTGGTATTGTTTTGGAGTCTTCTGGAAGAAGTTTGGCATAACAGCTCTCTTATCAAGCCCACACTATGTGCCAGACACTGTCATATGTGCTTTTCCATGCTTAATCTTATTTAGTTCTTACAGCAATCCTGTGAGGCAATGATTGTTTCTGATGTATGTAGGTGGGACTCGGAAAGGTGAAGTGACTTTCCCAAGGACACACAGCTAAGAAGTGAGAAAGTAGGATTTAAACTCAGGTTTGTCTAACTTCAAACTTTTTTTTTCAATTTCTTTCCACCGACTGCCTTCCAATCAACACCTCGTAAGTCCTAATCAGCAACTTCCCTAATGACAGGATCAACCTTGAGGCTCTATTTCTTTGGGGAATTTTTGTAGATGAAAAATCTTTTCAGTACCCTAGCAAACTGATGTTAAATAATCAACTGATGGGCTAGCATTTGTCAGTGGTGTCTCTAGATGCACCACCATCAAACCGATGGCTGCAGCATCGGTAGGGCACATTGCGTAAGGGGGAAAATATAAGGCACAAAAGGCAAGAAATCTCAACCAAGGAAGCTAAGGTCAAAGATACTAGAATAACAAAAAGACTTACCAATCCCTTCTTCAATTTTGTGAATTGTGTGAGTTTCTACTGCCACAACTGCCGTGTTGTTCTCGGACCCGGGTTCATAAATCCTGTTGTAAAAGTGTCCATCGATAAACAAACTACATAAATCATGAAAAAATTAATATTCACAGCATGGGGTTAAGAAATTTGTTATAATCTATCTCAAAAGGAATAAAATAAATATACTTTACAACTCTATGTTAGTGCTCTGACTAGTTCCCCATTGTATTTAAACTCCAAGCTGCCCAGGACTGCTTAGCAGCTACTACCATGGACATGAATCAACAACTTTCCTCGCCTCCAAGGAAAGTTCCTCTTGCTACTGTCTTTACATCACCACTTGTTACTGTTTCACACCAGACTTTTCCCTTCATAACTTTAAATGCTTATGACATAAAATGTTGCTTCAAGTATAAGATTAAATTATAGAATTATCCTAAGAAGACTAAAAAGTAATACTGTTGGACAGTTAAAGATCGGGGCACCTGGGTGGCTCAGTCGCTTAAGCATCTGTCTTCTACTCAGGTCGTGATCCCAGGACCCTGGGATCAAGCCCTGAGTGGGGCTCCTTGCTCAGCAGGGAGCCTGCTTCTCCCTCTCCCTCTGCCTGCTGCTTCCCCTGCTTATGCACGCACATGTGCTCTCTCTCTCGCTGTCAAATAAATAATAAATAAAATCTTAAAAAAAAAAAAAGACCATTGGCCATAGAAGCTGATGTCCTTTGTTGGAATCTAGATACTTTAGTCTTTTTTAGCACTTTAGCATTTTTCAAAGCATCATATAACCAAACTATTGACATGAGCAGAGCCTAGTAAAAAAAAAAGAGAGAGAGAGAGAGACTATGCCCAAAGTAACTAGCATTAACTAGAAGTATCACTTAGGGAAAGTCTCTCTAAAATGTTTCTACTTTCTACCTGGGTGGCTTAGTGAGTTAAGCATCAGATTCTTGATTTCGGTTCAGGTCACGATCTCAGGGTCCTGAGATTGAGCCCTGTGTCACCTCTGCACTGGGTGTGGAGCCTGCTTAAGAATCTCTCACTCTCAGGGCATCTGGGTGGCTCAGTCGTTAAGTGTCTGCCTTCGGCTCAGGTCATGATCCCAGGGTCCTGGGATTGAGCCCCGCATTGGGCTCCCTGCTCGGCGGGAAGCCTGCTTCTCCCTCTCCCACTCCCCCTGCTTGTGTTCCCTCTCTCACTGTCTCTCTCTCTGTCAAATAAATAAAATCTTAAAAAAAAAAGAATCTCTGGGGCGCCTGGGTGGCTCAGTTGGTTAAGCGACTGCCTTCGGCTCAGGTCATGATCCTGGAGTCCCTGGATCGAGTCCCGCATCGGGCTCCCTGCTCGACAGGGAGTCTGCTTCGTCCTCTGACCCTATCCCCTCTCATAAAATCTTTAAAAAAAAAAGAATCTCTCACTCTCCTGTTCTCCATCCCCCCTCCGTCTCAAAAAAAATTAAATAAATAAAATGTTTCTACCTTCCAAGAAATGGGCTCAGATAAAATATACTAGCAACCTTTAATTTCTATAATAAACATAAGGTATTAACTATTGCATCTTTTTTTAAAAGATTTTATTCATTTATTTGAGAGAGAGAGAGAGAGCACAGAGGGAGAGGGAGAGGGAGAAGCAGACTCCCCACCGAGCAGAAAGCCCAGTGTGGGGCTCCATCCCAGGACCCTGGCATCATGACCTGAGCCCAAGGTAGATGCTTAACCGACTGAGCCACCCAGGCGCCCCCACATCTTGTTATTTGAAAGCACTGCTTGAATAATATCCCTTGTATCACCCACCCCCAGGGTGACACCGCTAGCACAGACCTCTCCTCTGAATTTCACACCAGGATACAGTTAACTTGCTAAATGAATAAATGCATTTGGATGTCCCATAGGACTTTGTTGAATTCATTATGTCTAAAATAACCAAGTTCTCTTCCCTCTCCCAAACCACTCTTCTTATATTTCCTATCCTTGTTAATGGCACCACTAGCACTCTACAGCCTAAGACAGAAGCCTGGAAATTACATCAGATTTCTCCCTCTTCCTCCTCCTCAACTCCCACATACTCAGCCACCAAATCCTACCAGATGTATCTCCTTAACACGAGCCAGCCTCCCTGTCTCTTTTTCCACTGCTACTGCCTTAATTCAGGCTGTTATCATCTCTAGTCTGAACTAGTCTCCTTGCATCTACCTGATCTTCTATATTCCTACTGGAGTGATCACGTAAACCCCTCCTTAAAACCCTTCAAGAACCCTCTACTTATTGTTACAATAAAGCCCCCAAATCCTTAATAGGATATTTAAGTTGCTCCAAGATCTGGCCCCTGGTTTCAACTCTCCCTAAACCTCACCTTATAATCCAAGCCCTAGTCATACCAAATTATTTGTGGTTCCCAGAACTGACATCTTCTTTTATACTTTCCCTCTTCGCTCTTACTTCCCCCTTTCCCCAGAACATCCTTCTCCATCTGGTTGTTTTTTAAAGATTTTATTTATTTATTTGAGAGAGAGCATGCTAGAGAGAGAGAGTGTGCGAGAGCAAGCGCGCACACAAGCACAAGGTGGGGGCTGGGAGGGGCAGAGGGAGAGGGAGAAGCAGAAGCCCAATGCGGTGCTCGATGCGGGACTCAATCCCAGGACCCTGGGATCATGACCTGAGCCAAAGACAGACGACTAACCGACTGAGCCACCCAGGCGCCCGTTTGTTTGTTCTTAAGATTTTATTTTATTTTTTTTATTTTTTTATTTTTTAAAGATTTTATTTATTTATTTGACAGAGAAAGACACAGCGAGAGAGGGAACACAAATGGGGAGTGGGAGAGGGAGAAGCAGACTCCCCGCCGAGCAGGGAGCCCGATGCGGGACTCGATCCCGGGACTCCAGGATCATGACCTGAGCCGAAGGCAGTCGCCTAACCAACTGAGCCACCCAGGCGCCCATTAAGATTTTATTTTTAAGTAATCTCTACACCCAACGTGGAGCTTGAATTTTCAATCCCAGGATCAAGAGTTGCACGCCCTACTGACTAAGCCAACCAGGTGCCCCTCTATTTGTTTTTTAATAAAGAGTAGCCTCTATGATGCTTTTCCGTCCACACCAATCCCTCCAGTATAATCATCTACTTCCTCCTTTGTGACCCAACTGTACTTTAGGCTTTTGTCACAACAAATATAACACTTAATATTATACGTTTGTTTAGCTGTCTGCCTCCCCTTGGGCACAGTCCAAGAGGTTCCTGAGAACAGAGATTATGTCCTATTTATTTATTCAATTTTGTATGTCTAGTGTGTTGAATACTAACTAGAACATGGCAAAGTACCCAATAAGTTGTTGGTCAGTGCATGAGGATTATGATAAACATGAGAAACCACTGCTTCAATTAAGTTCAGTAAACTCATTCTAAATTGACCAATATATGCAAAATCATTTAAAAGAAGAAATTCTTATTTATACATAATTTCAACAACCAGTAAATTGCAATTGCAGTGGGAAGTAGGGGCACAGTCTATAAACAAGGTTTTATCAAGAAAAAATTTCCTGGGGTGCCAGGGTGGCTCAGTCAGTTACATGTCTGACTCTTGATTTCAGTTCAGGTCATGATCTCAGGGTCATGAGACTGAGCCCCATGTCAGGCTCCATGCTGAGTTTGCAGCCTGTTTGGGATTCTCTCTTTCTCTTCCTCTGCCCCTCCCCCCTGAACATACGCTCCCTCTCTAAATAAATAAATAAATAAATAAATAAATAAATAAATAAATAATTTAAAAAATAAATAAAATACAACTAGAGAAATCGACTGAGCACTGATTGGCAGATACCTCAGAATTCAGTACCTGAAAATGTATTCACTAGCTTATATGGCAAATTCAATGTAAACAGTAGGTTGGGGAGTCAATGTTGTACAAAGATGCCTATAATCTAATCAAGCAATGAGAGGTTTCCAGAAAAAGCAATGTCATTTGGAAAATAAAAAAAGACACACACACAAAATAAGTGGAACCAATCTTCAAAATAATTAAGTCTCTAAGTAGTTGAGAAGTGTTTTCTGTCTCTAGGAGGGATAGGATAAGTGACAATTGGAGCACTTTAGGAAAGATAGAAGAAACAATGATTCCAAGAGAAAATAAAGCTGCCATGCCCCAAAGAATCTACTCTTTAATTCTTCCTCATTACCCTTCCTCAAAGGGTAATAACTGCAAGTATGTGTGTATGTAACAAATGAAGTTCCCAAAGAAGTAAATTTGAATAAACAAGCATAAACTTTTGGGGCAAATAAAAATTCTAATCACTCTATCCACTATATGTCAGTAATTATTTTTTCTTAAGATCTTATTATTTTTTTAAGTAATCTCTACACCCAACATGGGGCTCGAACTCACAACCCCAAGATCAAGTGTCACACAGTCCAACTGAGCCAGCCAGGCACCCCGTCAGTACTTTTATTAACTTTCCTTTACAGATCTTATTTTTTTTAATAGATTTTTTTTTTAAGATTATTTATTTATTTATTTGACAGAGAGAGAGAGAGCGAGAGCAGGAACATAAGCAGGGGGAGTGGGAGAGGGAGAAGCAGGCTTCCTGCTGAGCAGGGAGCCCGAAGTGGGGCTCGATCCCAGGACCCCGGGATCATGACCTGAGCCGAAGGCAGACGCTTAATGACTGAGCCACCTAGGTGCCGGTATGTATTTTTAAAGATTTTATTTATTTATTTAACAGAGAGACAGTGAGAGAGGGAACACAAGCAAGGGGAGTGTGAGAGGGAGAAACAGACTCCCGTTGAGCAGGGAGCCCGATATGGGGCTCAATCCCAAGACCCTGGGTTCACAACCCAAGCCAAAGGCAAATGCTTAACAGCTGAGCCACCCAGGCGCCCCTCCCTTACAGATCTTAAAATATTTCCTTCAATATTCAGAAATGTCAGCAAACTATGGCTATATTTTAAAAACTAAAAAGTCCTTACTTTTACAAGATACATACTAATGTCTGGGATTTGCTTCAAAAAATTCAGGAGTGGGTGGATGTAAAGATGAAATAAGACTGGCCATGTGTTTATAATTGTTGAAGTTGGGTGATGGGTCTGTACATGGGGGTTCACTATAGTATTTTTTTAAAATCTGGGGGTATATTTGAAATTTCCTACACTAAAAAGTTTAAGTTACCAAGAGAGGTTGACTGTCTTTCTCCATAAGTGTTTAAGACAAGGTATGTTACTTAGTAGATTGAGAATGGATTATGTGTTTGCCCAAGAACATTTTTTTTTTCTCTCTCTTTCTTTTTTTTAAGTAGGCTCCCCGCTGGGTGTGGAGCCCAATGTGGGGCTTAAACTCACAACCCTGAGATCAAGACCTGAGCTGAAATCAAGAGTTGGATGCTTAACCAACTGAACCACCCAGGCACCCCCTTTGTTTAAGTAATTTCTACACCCAACATGGGGCCCAAACTCACAACCCTGAGATCAAGAGTCACATGCTCCACTGAGTCAGCCAGATGCCCCAAGAACATTTCTAATCTTATGAAGAATCTTTTATACATTCCTCAAGATAAAATAACTACCCCCTCCTTCTCTCTGTAGATGTCTTATTTAAACTTCAAGACCAATTAAAAAATCTTATTTCTTCTTTCAAATTCATAGTGATCCTCTGAATTCAAGCTACTTCCTAACCACGACACTCAGTACTTCTTAGATTTTGCCATGTAAGTGACCTCTTTATTTACATATATGTATTTTTGGTTTGCACAACCAGACTGCAAGCTCCATGATGGTGGAACCATCGCTATATTTCTTCCAACACTTTGTAATACATTATAAAATAGTAGGTCATTGATTATGTATTTTTTTATAAACTAAGCTTGATTAATTTGCCCATCCCTTAGGGTCCCGACCACTTCTGGCAGGAAAACTTTCGTAGTTCCCTTACCTAATCTAATCTCCTCTGACTCTAACTACACTGTCTTTCAGTAAACATGTACCAAGGCCCTGTGCTAAACAGTGTGGATCAATAAGAGGAGGGAGCCATGTAACTTACCCTCAAAGAGCTTACAGTGAAGAGGGAAAGAGACAAGGACACAGTTAACTGTTGTAATAAGTATTACGATGACGAATATAGCACACAATACTTTATAAAGATGAAAACTTAGCCAGCTCTGAGAGATTGATGGTGAATGTTCCCTTGTGCTAAGCATACAGTTATAATTTCCCCACTCTTTAAACCTCCCCAATTTTTCAGAAGATCCAAATCTCTAGTCACTTACCCTTGTTGCACAGGCTGTAACTGCAAGATCACTTGGGTTTTAGTGTCTTCAGGGTTCTCCCCTTCATTTCCTTCAGTGGGTACCACAACCACATCCCCCACTGGAACACTCACTTCTGCATTAGCCATCTTTCACATGAAGTCAGATAGCTGGGCTGCTGTCAGAAACAAGAAGCACCAGTGACTTGGTCTGTTTTGAAAAGACGGCAATCATAGGAAAGGAACACCAAGATAATTATGACTACCAATTCCAAGATCGTGGTCCTCTGAAAAGGATAGGAACTGTGGGAAGGGGCTGACCTAGGCTCTGATCTTTCCAGAAATGCCTTAGGACTCACTTGCTGATTTAGGCTTTCTTAGGATATGTGATTCACCCAGTGCTGTACTGGACCCTGGGATCATGACCTGAGCCGAAGGCAGACACTTAACCAACTGAGCCACCCAGGTGCCTTGGAGCCTGCTCTTGAAAACCAATTGTGCACATCTCTTCCCAACTCTGAGTTTAGTGACATCAAACTGTTAGCTTGAAATCAATGATGCTGGGAGTATATACACCACAGAAACTGGCAAGCACTAGAGGTCAGGATATTTTTTTTTTCCTGGAGAACTGATTTACAGCACACCACTAGTTCCATCCCAAACAGTAAGCTCCTAGAAAGTAGGAATCATCTCTTTTCTTTGCAACCAGCCATTGCACCTCACCAAGTGCTCTGTCCTTTGTGAATTACTTAATAAGTGTCCACTAAATGAAATAAACTGGATAGGAAGAAAAGTGATTTGCATTGTGTGGTTGTTTAATAAATACTGAATCCAACTGTATGATCTCTAGGAACTTCTTACTACCTCTTTGCCTCAGACTGAATGGAGAGATGATCTTGCCTGACATCTCCCTTGCAGACTTGTTGGGGAAACCAGTGTCCAGCACCATGTGCTCCTTGACTCTAACAAAGAATCATTCCAATTTTAATGAAAACTCTGAGGGCCCCAGGATATTCTGCAGCGGTTAGTTCTCACAGTTGCAAAAAAAGGAGTCACTTAAGAGAGTATAGGTAAGAGCACTGTGTTTACTTAGATATGTGAGATGAGGGGCGCCTGGGTGGCTCAGTTGGTTAAGCGACTGCCTTCGGCTCGGGTCATGATCCTGGAGTCCCAGGATCGAGTCCCGCATTGGGCTCCCTGCTCGGCCGGAGGCCTGCTTCTCCCTCTCCCACTCCCCCTGCTTGTGTTCCCTCTCACGCAGTCTCTCTCTCTCTGTCAATTAAATAAATAAATAAAATCTTAAAAAAAAAAAAGATATGGGAGATGATTAGGACATGCTGATAAGAGTAGGGACATGGTAGATGCATGTTTGAATATGACTGGTAGTCAGACAACTGAATCCACACCTCAGCTCTGACACAGCATCTGTTTGCATATAATATGCATACTTAAGCACGGCACTCAAGGTCTCCATCATCTGGCCCCCAAATACTTTTCCAGTTTCATCTGCAACTGTAATTCCCCAAGAACCTTAAGTGCCAGCCACACCAGCCTCCCCCTGTACTCTGAAAATACAATATGTACCTTCAGCTTTCTATACCTTTGCTATTTCTTAAGCCCAAACTCTCTTTTCCCTCATCAACTTTTCCCTCCAAGGCCCCAGTTCAAAGCCCACTCCTCCACAAAGCCCCTGCCAAACCATTTTCTTTTCTACAGTCCCCCAATACTTGGTTTGTAGCTCTCCTCTAACAATTATCACACTGTGCTTTGTATTGTAGTTAACTGAACAAACCTCTATTTCCATAACTGAACTATACTATGAGGTGCTGCTTCTTTATTTTTTCTATTTTTTCATATTTTTGGTATTTTTAATTCTATGAGGGCAGGTGTTTCTTCTTTAAAAAGCCTGTCTCCCACAGCCCTGTTCTTCATGGCACTGACACATTGGTTCAATCAATTTTTGTTTGTATTTGACCTAGTTAAAATTCCATGTATCAGACTTATGCCTTTTATGATTCTCACATTCAAACTTTTTTCCTGAATGCTATACCTCTTGTACCCAAAAGCCTCTTAAAATTTATCTTGTAGAAACCTTAAACTGAACTCATATTCTCTCATAAACCTGTTCCTGTTTCCTGCCTCTGTAAATGGCACTATCCTACACCTATTTTCTCAAGCCAAAAGCTTCGGAGTTATTTTTCATCCTTCTCTTTCTAAATCCAATCAACCACCAAATCCTATCCATTCTATCATCTATATTTCTCTTTTAACCATCCCCCATTCTCCATCTGTGCTGCCGCCACCATATTCTAAGCTGCCACACTGTTACCTGAATTTTTCCAGCTGCTTCTCATCAGTATCTTAATCTCTGGTCTTGCTCTCCACCCCATTATCTACAGAGCTGACAAAGTAATCTTACTGAAGGCCATAGGCCATTTCTCCATTTCAGGATCCTTCAGTGGATTCCCTTTGCTATTCAAGTGCAAGCATCTTAACAGTGCTCATAGAATCCTCCAAATCTGTCCCCTCTCCTAGCCTCATTTCTCATAGTTCTTCCTCTCGTGTTGTGGGCTCCTGTTGCGGAATTTCTTCAATTTCTCAAACATGCCATATTTCCTCACCTGAGCCTTCACACTTGTTTCCTCTACCTAGAATTCTCTTTTCCTTTCTTTTTGGCTAGTCACTGCTAAACTTTTATAACTTATTTAAAACATCACTTCCTGGGATGCCTGGATGGCTCAGTCAGTACAGCATGCGACTCCTGATCTCAGGGTTATGAGTTCAAGCCCCATGTTGGGCACAGAGTTTACTTAAAAAAATAAATAAATAAAAATTTTTAAAAATCTAAAAAAATACACACACACACACACATGTTCATTCACAGGGAGGCCTGTGACTTCCCTGACTAGATGTAAGCTTGTGTTCTTGCTCCCTTAGAACCTGCTGGAGCACCCCTGTCATAACCATTACCCCACTTTGTCAACCTCTCCTCACCAGACTATATCCTGGGAGAGCAAAGATTGCTTTTCTTTTTCAACAGTTCCCCTATGCTAGCTCAATACCCAGGACACAGGAGTAAGTAAATAGTGTTCAAATATCAGACTTCTATTTACAAAAATGCCTAGCTAAAACTTTCTGAGGAAATGTGGCACATAACAAGTATGTAATATATTTTTGTGCAGTGAATGACTCGCCTCGCCCTAAAAGACTTCTAGAATTTTCTACTTTTCTAAATTAGGGGATATAAATTTGTTTAGGCAGCTAGGCTAAACTTATTGTCTGTCATTATGGCCAGTTCAACAAATATTTACTGAGTCTCTACTCCACATCAGGCACAGAGTTAGGCTTGTTAAATATGAAAAGGGACAGGGCGCCTGGGTGGCTCAGTTGGTTAAGCGACTGCTTTCGGCTCAGGTCATGATTCTGGAGTCCCGGGATCGAGTCCCGCATCGGGCTCCCTGCTCGGCAGGGAGTCTGCTTCTCCCTCTGACCTTCCTCCCTCTCATGCTCTCTGTCTCTCATTCTCTCTCAAATAAATAAATAAAATCTTTAAAAAAAAAATATGAAAAGGGACAGTATCTGCTCTTAAGGAACTAAAGAAGGAAAAGAGATGCATGACATTGTCCTATACTAGAGAAAAAAATTAATTGTAAGATATTACAGTACACTATCTGAACTTCTGTAAATCAAAGGCTTAAAACTAGGAATAGGGGCACTTGGGTGGCTCAGTCGGTTAAGCGGCCCCCTCTTGATTTCAGCTCAGGTCATGATCTCAGGGTCCTGGGATTGAGCCCTGCAATGCTCCAAGCTCAGTGGGGAATCTGCTTCAGAATTCCCTCTCCCTCTGCCCCACCCCGCCTCACATAAATAAACCTTAAAAAAAAAACAACTAGGGATAAAAAAGAGAATCAATGGACTCGTTCAGCTGGCTGCCAGCAACAGAACCAAAACAATTAGGACCTCAGAGTCTAGAAAAAGACAAAAAGGGATATGACAAAGCATACAAATGCTATCAAATCCTAGAATAATTGAACCAATAGATATCTTCAAAGCTTGAACCATAAAAATGTAGCTTGAATGAAAAGAATCACAGCTAACATTTGTTGGACACTTATTGTCAAGCACTATTCTGTTACTATTACATATTTAATGAATTCAAAAGATGTAAACTTTAGCATGTAACAAACTTATGTAATTTATTATTTACTTTTAGCATGTAACAAACTTATGTAATTTATTATTTTAAAACAGTGGTTTTCAATTTTAAAAATAGCTTAAGTAAATTAATGGGTTAGAGGAGGAGAATTAGAAGGATGCTTCTAGTTTTAACCTTCTACCCTAAGGTTGAGTCCTCTGTACAACACTCTGAATAAGTGGTTGACTAACTACTTGATTAATAGTTTCCTCAATAGGAACTCATATTTTACTCCTTAGCCCTCCCACACCTTGAAACCCAAGAGGAATGTTCTCTAACCTTCTGAGTTTATCCAAGAAGGTAATTATAATCATCCACAATATGTCTCTCAGTGTCAGTAAGAGACACAAGGTCTGATCCAACATGGCAATTCTTACATTTTTTTTTTTTAAGATTTTATTTATTTATTTGAGAGAGAGAATGAGATAGAGAGAGCATGAGAGTGGGGAGGGTCAGGGGGAGAAGCAGACTCCCTGCTCAGCAGGGAGCCCGATGTGGGACTCGATCCCAGGACTCCAGGATCATGACCTGAGCCGAAGGCAGTCGCCCAACCAACTGAGCCACCCAGGCGCCCGCAATTCTTACATTCTTTAGAGAAGCAAGTTTAGGTTGAGTATCTCTTATTACCCTAAATACCACATTCCTAACAAGTAACCCGAAACCAGCTCTACAGACTACACTGGCTAACTGCAAGGTCATCTCTTTGAGGTGAGTATAAACTAAAAAGTAGCTCTTGTTTATAGCAACAAAAACTCCTGAGGCAAGATGACTGAGTTGCTCCTTTGGGTATTTCAGGGAAAGGGCCTGAGAGTATTCATTGTGTAATCACACAACACTCTGTAAGTCTACGGGAACACACATAAAGGAAAGATGTCAAATTTATGTGAAAAGAATTATTTTGTAGTTATTTTCAAAGACAAAAAAGATACCTTGAAAGTAGGCACATGAATACTCACATAAGCTACAAAATAACTAAATAAATGACATCTGACCTACTCTGGATTAAATTCATTTTTTTGTGTTCTGACAACTAATGTTTCTTTTTGTTGTTGGGTTTTTTTTTTTTAAAGTAATCTCTGTGCCCAACATGAGGCTCAAACTCACGACCCCCAAATCAAGAGTCACACGCTTCATTGACTAAGCCAGCCAGGCACTCCTGAAAACTAATGTTTAAAATGAGGCAGGATTATGAGTGTCACATGACGGCAGGAACATCAAGAGTTGGTAGTTGAAAAGGAGTAAAATAGCAGATACCCTGAAGTTTTCTAACCCCAAAATGTATTTATTTATTCCATACTGTATTGTAATTTTCATAGACTGTGTAGCTTATTCTTTTTTTTACTTTTTAAACATCTTATTTGACAGAGAGAGCGCACGCATGAGTGGGGGTTGGGATGGAGAGGAAGGAGACTCCCTGCTAAGCAGGGAGTCAGACCTGGGGGTGGGGAGGGCGGGAGGGGGGTGCTCAATCCCAGAACCCTGAGACCATGACCTAAGCCAAAGACAAGATGCTTAATGGACTGAGTTACCCGGGGGGGGCCCCAACTGTGTAGTCTATTCTTAAGAAATTTCCAAGTTAGGGACACCTGGGTGGCTCAGTCCGTTAAGCAGCTGCCTTTGGCTTGGGTCATGATCCCAGGGTCCTGGAATCGAGTCCCATATTGGGCTCCCTGCTCAGCGGGGAGCCTGCTTCTCCCTCTGCCTCTGCTCCCCCTGTTTGTGCTCTCTCTCTGACAAATAAATAAAATAAAGTCTTTAAAAATTTTTTTTTTCAAGTTAAAACTTTATTATTACTTGAGGCCAAAACTTTTTTTTTTTTTCCATTCCTTCTCATGCATTCAGTAAGTGATCCAGGGCACTATCAAATGTAGTAAAGCCAACAAGAAGGCTACACAGCACCGCTGTGAGGGACACAGCCAAAACAAATGAAGTTTGGGATAAGTCACATATTGGAGACTACTATATAGGTGTTTGGGGAAGCAATGAGATAAAAGTGTTCTTTGAAGGATCATCGCACTTGAGTCTAGGAGACTTCTGCTTAGGACAAGACCAATTCAGGGCCCAAGCTAACCCAATGAAGTTGAATACAAATTAGCTTTTTAATATGTTTGTTGAAGTAAATATGAATAAATGGTTGGCTAATGACTAATAAAAAAGTCATCAAGTCAGTAGATCTTAAGTATCCATAGTTGATAAAAGGCCGATAAATTAGGGAAGACAGTTCAAACATTTAATGAAAAAGTCCTCCAAAAGCACTCTGGTAACCATTAGCAGAGGCAAGGGAGAAGAAAAGAATCCCTCCGTGAGTCTAGAATGACCCGATCCTCCCTCTTCCTCATCCTCCAGGTTAAGGAGGAATCACATTTCTTGGTTCTCTTAAACAGACACCAAACAAGGCCCCTTCTGTGTCTGGTAGCAAGTACTTTTGAGATTTCTCTCATTTTAAGAAAATTCGGACTCCTCCTGTTCCTTGGACAGTCAAGCCTTCCCCGGATCTGTAGGTCAAGGCTTGACATGCCTAAGTCTGGTGGGTCACTCTCCAAGACCCTCAGATAAGATTCTGCTGTCATCGTTCCTGCCCCTCAGGAGACACCTGGCCAATTCCCCTGTCATTTCTGAAAATAGGGGTACTCAAGCTTCTTCCCCTCAACTATCTTCTCTCCGGTCCTCAAAAACGTAACGGGTCTTCCCATCCCCTAACACACCAGATCGTCCTGTTCTCTACCTATATATCAGAAGGTACTCAATCTCTCACACCCTCACAGGTTTGCACCCTTCCCATTCCTACTTGAGGAGGCTCTGAGGCGTCTTCCTACTGCCCCCTCACCTCCGGGAAGGCAGAGGCCTGCTCACTTCCCCTGGAGCTCTTCTTCCTCGTCCCCTGCTCCCACTACCCACCATGTCGCCACGCCTTCGGAACAGCACCTGCCTCTTTTCCCCTGGACTGAATGGCCGAGGCCTCTACCGCGCCCCTTGGGCGAAGCTTAGGCCTCCTTCCCTCAGCAGAACCCACTCTTTGCTCTTGCTCCCCCGCCAAGCTTCCGAGGGTCTCCTCCCGGGCGGAAGCCAGGATTCCTTCACCTTTCGTCCCACCCCCACCCTCTCGTCCCCCCCCCCCCCGCCCAAGCGCAACCCAGGCCCCTCCCCAGGTCCGCGTCGACGGGCCTGCTGCTCCCCGGGCCCCGCCTCTGGGGATACCCCGGGGTCCCCGGACCCCTCCCCGGGGTCCTGGGCGTCCGGGCCTCTCAGTCCGGAGTCGCTCCGGCCCCTCCGGGCCCCTCAGCCTAGGACTTCCGGGGCCCTCGGTCTGGGGGCGCAGGGCCCCCGGGCGCCCCGCTCGCCGGCGCCCGCCGCCCTCGGCCAGGGGCCGAGCCCGGGCGGCGCGGCCGGCCGCGCTGGGGGCGGCCCGGCTGCTCGGGCGGACCCAGCGGCAGCGTCCCCCCCCCCCCCCGCGGCGCCGCGACGTCCGCTCG
>NC_138372.1:20013880-20019854 GCF_054177405.1 Leptonychotes weddellii | reverse complement strand
GCGCCCGCGCCCGCGCGCCCACCCCTCCCCCTCCTCACCGTCTCCGTCGGGCGGGCGGGCGGCGAGCGGCCAGGGCGGGCGGGCGACGGAGCATGCGCAGAGGCCGCCACGGCCGCTACTGCCACCGCCGCCGCCAGGCCGGGCTTCAACACTTCCGGCCGCCGCCACCGGCGAGCTGGCGCCTTAAAGGGGACGCGTCCCTATTGCGGGCCCCGCGGAGGATGAACCTCAGCCGGAGGGATTTGAGTGAGCCTTTACCTGAGCAAGGGTTTTCTGCTCTGGGGACCCTAATAATTCTTCTTCCCCCACTTCACGGTAAGGAAAAAGAGGTCTAAATTAAAGACTCACCTCATCTACAATCAGGGGCAGAAGCCGGTCTCTCGACTCCTCTGGAGGACTGCCCATTTCACCTCCCCAAATCCAGTTTTATGGAGCTTACGTGTTACAGACCTTCAGAAGTTATGCCCAACTATCAATTCGGAATCAAAAATCTGGTTGAGTATAGAGTCAGTGACTGGTCACGAGTCCATGAGCAAGCTGCTTGCAGTCTCTGAACCACGCGTGTTTGCCAAGCCTTGCCTGGTTGTGAGGTTATGGGTTCAAGTCTTGACTTCTTCAGGGGCATTATTAACAGCTCCAAGCCTGTATGTCGCCTAAGGCATAAGGTTGTTGTCTTAAAAGAGATGATACTTGAAAAGTGCTTAGGAAAATTTCTGGGGCCAGTAATTGTAATTAGCAAGTATTAAGACCTTTCTATATAGCTAAGCGTTGCGGAAGATGCTTTGTCTCCTATAGTATTCCCCGGCAACCCTAACTAAGTAACTTTTTCTCACTCCTGTTTTACAGATTAAAAATAAAAACAAAGCAAACCCAAACCAAAACAAACAAAACGGGGGGGGGGGGAGGGCAAGAGAAGTTAACTAATTCCTCAAGGTCACGTAACCTGTAAATGGTAGCGATGGGCAGGATTTCAATTCAGTCCCTCTTTCTCCAGGGTCCAAGGCTATAACCGCTGAGATGGTTGCTTTCCTTATTAGGAACAAATGAGGTGGTGATGTGGGGCAGTTTTTTAAGGGGGAAGGAGAATTGCTTCCCCATCTTGCCTCCTGTGAGTCATCTCTGCTGATGTCCCCTCCACCATGAAGAGGTGACAGGAAGTCTTACAAGTTCTTGATTCAAGGACAGGCGAGGAGACCCAGGAGTCAACAATAGAACTGAATTTGGGGGCTCAGGGACATTGGCCAGTCTCATCTTCCTTAAGCCTTGATTTACTCATCTGTAAAATAGAAATGATTTTCCCACTGTACCCACTCTCAGGGCTGTTTCCAGGATCAAATGAGGAGATGTAATACCCACATTAGTATCTGTTCTTATGATCAAGGACTTACACATTATTAGGTGATTTTGAATATAACAGGGGTGACTGGAGTCTTGACCTATGTGAACTGTTCCATAGCAGGACCATCAATATCTTTTGATCATGCATTGAACCCTCACTGTACATTTACCAAAAGCCTGTCCTTGCTTTCCAGAAGCTCTTGGTCCACTTTCTTCAGACATAGAATTGTAAACATACAGGATGGTACAGTGTGATAGATATTATCATAGAGATATAAACGGAGCACTGAAAAAATTCAAAGGGCTCTCCCTGGAGAATTCCTGAAAAGCTTTATTTTTTAAAAAAAAGATTTTATTTATTATTTGAGAGAGAGAATGAGAGACAGCATGAGAGGGAGGATGGTCAGAGGGAGAAGCAGACTCCCCGCTGAGCAGGGAGCCTGATAGGGGGACTCGATCCTGGGACTCAGTCCCAGGACTCCACGATCATGACCTGAGCCAAAGGCAGTTGCTTAACCAACTGAGCCACCCAGGCGCCCCCTGAAAAGCTTTAGAGAGGAGGGGGTATATGAGCCTGGTCTCAGGGATAAATCAAAGGGAAAATGGGTAAGAACATTCCAAAAAGTACAACATTTGCAAAGACAAAGAAGAAATGATGGGAGATGGGCTGAAGAGGGAGGCTAGAACCAAATGGTTGTCCTAAGTAGTATGGAGCTAGCCTGTAAGGGTTGAGGACCCAAGGAAGGTTTAAGTCCTCTCCATCTGCTCTGCTAATACCCAGCCCAGCCCACAGGACTTGCCTGGACCACTGCAGTTAATTTCCTAGCACTCAGCCACACTATCCACCTCACCCCCAGATGCTCTCCACCCTACACACCTAGAGGGAGAAATCTTTTGAAGAGATAAAGTCAAATGTGACTTTCCTGTGAAAAACTCTTTCAATAGCCTCCCATTGCACTTAGAATAAAACCCAGTGCCCGCCCCCCAGCACCACCACCAGGGCCACCAGGTATGATCTTCCTGCCCTCCTCTTTCTGCCCCTAACTCACTGTGCTCCAAACATCCTGAGCTCCTTTGTGTGCTGGGAACCCCCTTAGGGCCTTGTCACTAGCTCTTCCCTCTACCTGGAAAGCACCTCCCGCAGGTCTTCAGAGCTCATTCTCATCCTTCGTTCCTCACAGGCCTTCCCTGGCTCCCAACCTAACATGGGGTCCCCAGCCACATTCTTTTCTATCATTGCTGCCCCCCAGTTCCATCAGGACAACTGTCATGTTCATCTGGGGGATCATTCCGGGGCAAAGACCACCTCTGAAAGAAATCCCGTTCCCATGCCCTACTTTCTCTCAATCCCCCTGCTTACTTTGATAGCAATCCCCACAATTCGAAATCCCCTATATTATTTATTTACCTCTTTTGGGTAAATCTGTATCATTCACCTCTCATAGTATTAGGAGCAGAGTTTGTGCATGGCAAATGTTTGTTGACTGACTAAAGGAATGAATAATCAGAAAAATTAGAAGGTATGGACTGGGGAGGAGAAAGACCAGGAAAAGTAAGCTATGTCGGTGAGACTGCTGTGATCATCCAAGCAAGAGAGAGAGGGGGCCTCCTGCAGGGCAGAGCCAGAACACATCCTCAGGGAGCTGATGTGTTCCAGACAGTTTCAAATTGGAACCAACTAGATGTGAGGGGTGAGGGAAAGAATGAGACAATGACGATTTCCCAGGGGAGGAACAAAGCAGGAAGAGTTCATTGGGGTTGAGGGAAAGTAGAAATGATGAGTTGGTTTGGACTTCTTGAGTGTAAGGTGTTTGAGGGACATCCAAATGAAGGTGTTCAGAAGGAAGTTGGATTGGCTTGTCCCAGGCAAGAGGCCAGGGCTGGGATCTAGGAGCTGTCACGCAGATGAGATCATACAGACCAAGAGTGGATGAGGCCACCCAGGAAGAGTGTGCAGAGAGGGAGGGGGCTAGATGCCCAAACCTAGGGAACATTAAGCTGAGGGGAACCTGCCAGGACCAACCAGAGGTGGTCAGAAAAGTTAGGTTCCTGGACAGAGGGGAGAGAGAAAGCTCAAAGGGCAGGCAGGGAGCTTACAGAAAGGGGAAAGCACCAACCATATCTGATACTGCGGAAAGCTCTGGCAGGGAAAAAGGAGAAGCCACTGGATTTGGCAACTTAAGACTTCATTGCTGATCCTTCCAGGGTGGGGTCACCTCCGAGGTTGGTGAGGAGGCCAAATTGTCGTGGATCAAGTAGTAAATGGGAGGAGAAGTGACAGAACCAGCCAGAGGAGACAACTCTTTAAAATTTTTCTATAGGGGCAAATCCTTGAGAACACAGGCAGCAATCTCTTTGACCTCAGCCACAGCAACTTCTTCCTAGAAACATCACCACAGGCAAGGGAAGCAAGGGCAAAAATGAACTATTGGGACTTCATCAAGATAAAAAGCTTTGGCACAGCAAAGGAAACAATCAACAAAACCAAAAGACAACCGATAGAATGGGAGAAGATATTTGCAAATGACATATCAGATAAAGGGCTAGTATCCAAAATCTATAAAGAACTTATCAAACTCAACACCCAAAGAACAACTAATCCAATCAAGAAATGGGCAGAAGACATGAACAGACATTTCTGCAAAGAAGACATCCAAATGTCCAACAGACACATGAAAAAGTGCTCAACGTCACTCAGCATCAGGGAAATCCAAATCAAAACCTCAATGAGATACCACCTCACACCAGTCAGAATGGCTAAAATTAAAATTCAGGAAACAACGGATGTTGGCGAGGATGCGGAGAAAGGGGATCCCTCACACTATTGGTGGAAATGCAAGCTGATACAGCCACTCTGGAAAACAGTATGGAGGTTCCTCAAAAAGTTGAAAATAAAGCTACCCTATGACCCAGCAATTGCACTACTAGGTATTTACCCCAAAGATACAAATGTAGTGATCCGAAGGGGCACATGCACCCCAGTGTTTATAACAGCAATGTCCACAATAGCCAAACTATGGAAAGAGTCTAGATGTCCATCAACAGATGAATGGATAAAGAAGATGTGATACACACACACACACAAAATGGAATTTTTTTTTTAAAGGTTTTATTTATTTGACAGAGAGAAAGACGGCCAGAGAAGGAACAGAAGCAGGGGGAGTGGGAGAGGGAGAAGCAGGCTTCCTGCGGAGCAGGGAGCCCGATGCAGGGCTCAATCCCAGGACCCTGGGATCATGACCCGAGCCAAAGGCCGACGCTTAATGACTGAGCCACCCGGGCGCCCCACACACAATGGAATATTATGCAACCATCAAAAAATGAAATCATGCCATTTGCAACAATGTGGATGGAATTAGAGAGTATTATGCTAAGCGAAATAAGTCAATCAGAGAAAGATAAGTATCATATGATCTCACTGATACGAGGATTTTGAGAAACAAGACAGAGGATCATAGGGGAAGGGAGGGAAAAATGAAACAAGACGAAACCAGAGAGGGAGACAAACCATAAGAGACTCTTATCTCAGGAAACAAACTGAGGGTTCCCGGAATGGAGGGGTTTAGGAGGGATGGGGTGGCTGGGTGATGGACATTGGGGAGGGTATGTGCTATGGTGAGTGCTGTGAATTGTGTAAGACTGTTGAATCACAGACCTGTACCCCTGAAACAAATAATACATTATATGTTAATAAAAATTTTTTTAAAAATATATTTAAAAAAATATTTTTTCTATAGGGACGCCTTGGTGGTGTAGTCAATTAAGCAAACAACTCTTGGTTTCAGCTCAGGATATGATCTCAGGGTCCTGAGATCAAGCCCTGAGTCAGACTCCACACTCAGTGTGGAATCTGCTTGAGACTGACCACATCTCCTGGGGCACCTGGGTGGCTCAGTTGGTTAAGCCTCTGCCTTTGTCTTGGGTCGTGATCCCAGGGTCCTGGGATCGAGCCCCGTGTTGGACTCCTTGCTTGGCGGGGAGCTTGCTTCTCCCTCTCCCTCTGCCTGCCGCTCCCCATACATGTGCGCTCGCTCTCTCTGTCAAATAAATAAATAAAATCTTAAAAAAAAAAAGACTATGTCTCCCTCTCCCCACGCCCCTTGCTCTCTCTCTAAACTAAATAAACAAATCTTTAAATAAATAAAATAAAATAAAATAAAATAAAATATTTCTATAGAGGGGTGGCTGGCTGGCTCAGTTGGTAAGAGAGTATGACTCAGGGTTGTGAGTTCAACCCCCATGTTGGGTGTAGAGATTACTTAAAAATAAAAATAAATTTAAAACTTAAATATAATAATACAATCTTTAAATAAAACAAGTAAAAATTGAAAAAAATACATTTGTTTGATAGAAAGGAGGAACTAAGACAAAGCAATATAATAATTAAGAGGAAAGAAAGTCATGTGAAGGCTTTCCTTTTTTTTATTTTTTCACTTAATTGTTTTTCCTGCTAATTACACATTCACTATAGAAAATTGTAAAGTGCATAAAAGGATGGAGAAGCAGAGGAAAAGGGGCGCCTGGGTGGCTCAGTCGTTAAGTGTCTGCCTTCGGCTCAGGTCATGGTCCCAGGGTCCTGGGATCAAGCCCCGCATTGGGCTCCCTGCTCCGCGGGAAGCCTGCTTCTCCCTCTCCC